>NC_090325.1:118941727-119244472 GCF_035084215.1 Heptranchias perlo
GTTTATACTGTGCATCTCTCTTTTTGGAATACAGAACACAATACACTAATAAGATAAAAGTTTTAATAACTTTATACTACCTGCAGCTTATCTTACTTATCCTAATCTTTATCTTAATCTTAAAATCTGTTAACTTTACTGCAAACAGTGAAACGTAAGAAATGTCAAAGACGAGAAAGACAATTTGTACCTTCAAAGCTCTTCCCTCCAGCATTCTACCTCACTCATTGTACCATCCCCAGCCTGACAGATTATTCCAAACATTTATCACTCTTTAAGTAATGAAGTTCTACCTGATATCTGTTTTAAATGTATGTTTCACTGGTTTCCATTTATGTCCTTTGCTCCTACTTTCCTCACATACTTTGAAGTAATAATCTTGAGTTTATTTTACTATATCATTTAATATTTCATGTACTTTACCTTCATTATAAACTATAAAGTTTGAACTTCTCGTTTCTTTTCTTATAGCTCATCTCCGTTTACAGTTACTGCTCTTTTCTGTACATTTTGCACAGCATATATATCTTTTAATGGAGTGATGGTCAAGTTGAACACAGTACTCTAAGTCTGGTTTGACTAGTTCATTGTGAAGCCTTAGCACAGCTTCTGTAGACATACATACTATTCTACATGGCCTGCATCCTATTAGCACTTCTAATTTCTTCCCTGCAATGTGCGGGCATTGAAAGTTATGTTCCTAGCTCCCTTTCTACGTCCCCCCCTCGGCTAATTCTATTCCATCTTTTAATACTTAGGACCCAGATTATTTTTAAGGTATAAACTTTATTTCAAGAAGAGAATCATTACAGATCCAAATATGACCAATGTTTTCAACCCATGTGCAATACTTTATATTTATCAGTGTTAACTTTAATTTGTCATTTGTCTACCCAATTGTATAATTGATCTCAGTCTTTACTGCTCTACTATTTTTGTCAACAAATTTGACAAGTTTAACATTTGGTTTCAGAATCCAGGTAGATGAGGAACAGCAGACATCCAAACACTGACTCCAGTCAATGCTTCCCCCGCGCCCAATCTAACATTATACCTCTCACAATTAGTCCCTGTTTCCTAGCCTCTTATCCAGTCCCAACTTCTACCCTAGATCCCTACAGCTTTTAATTTAATTTGAAAGCTTTCCTGTGGAGTCTTTTTTGGAAATCCAAATAAACTGTATCACATGAAATGTCATCAAGCAGGAGTAGGAGAGGAATCAGGGGCAGTGACCCGACATGTGGTGAAAGTGGCAGGTTTTAAGGAGGTTTTTGAAGGTGGATATCACTATTAAGTTATTATTATACAGGTCTATCCAGTAGACACTAACATGCAGTGCAGGAGCAAAAATAGCAACAAAAGTTTACTCAGTGGTATGTTGTGGCACAGTCATTCTTCAGGGACAGAGGCAAAGAACTCTTCACCATCACTGTCCAGTTAGAACAACTCAACTCAATCCTCAACAGAATCCTCCTCAGCAGAACCCCGTAACGATTCCTCCAAAGAGCTGTCTTTACTGGATTTAGACTATGATTCATGGTGGTTTCTGCACGATTCCAGACTTTATAAATAAGGCTTTTAAGAATTCCATGACAGAAGCTATTGATGGTACACTTCAACTATTGTGGTTTTCTTCATTGTGCCGTCTGCAATGAAGGTAATCTGACCTTCGCATATTTTTCACAGCTACCTGAAGCAACTTTGAATGGCTTTTTAAATGATAAACCTACCCACTGACGTAGTTTGTTCAGGCCACCAAGTATGGCAGCTAATATTGTGCATTTTTACACTGTCTAGCTTGGAATGACTTGCATGGGGTCCAGTGCAATGAAACTAGATATCTCTCATTTAATGCCAACACCACATTACCTTGGCCTGCTTCACCATCAGGTCTTCAGTCTTTTGCATTACACTCAACAGTAATGCTGAAGGATAAATTTTCATTGATTTAGTTCTTCATTTAAAAATAGCTAGTAGCTCTTTAAAATCAAAATATTTAAAATAATTGTTTTGGACACTTAGTGGCAAAAACACATCTCAGTATGGCGGAAATTTTCATCTTCACCACGCGGGCGATAGTCTGGTGGAGCGTATCGCCTGCCTGTTATAAAACCCGTTCAATTATCATTCCACGCACATGCAATGAAGGTGAAAATTTATCCCTTTTTGTGTCCTTCTCTACCTTGAAAACAAATCTCTAGAATTGTAACAGCAAGCACAGGTTCTCTTTATTTAGGTTAAAATGAAGAATGAAAATGTGACGTTTGCCGTGAAGTGCATAAAGAAAAAACACATTGTTGATACAAGGCAACAGGAACACATACATTCAGAGAAGAAGATTCTAGAAGAGGCTTGCTCTCCATTTATTGTGAGGTAGGTGCTATTCTGGAGGATAGTTAAAGGAATTCTTAAAGGAAGGCTTATAAAATTTGTATTTGTGAGCCTTCGCTTATGCACTGACAGTAACTTATGTGTAAAAATTACTTTTAACTTGCCTTTGTTAGGATATTGTACTTTTTATCAGTATACTGTTTGAACAGCAATCCACAACCATAACCTGGTTCCTGCAAAGATCTTTGGAGTATCATTGTGCAATGATATGTCAATGCCAGATGCTGAGTCCAGCTCTCATCAGCTGATTTCACTATTGACATATAGTAAAAATTCATTTCAATGGTATACCGACATTCTAGGGCAAGTTTCTTTCCATCTCATGGCTCTTATTAATTTGATTGACAGATGGTATCAGAAGTGTTTTTTACACTTTGAACGGAAATGCTCCTTTTGTGTTTTGTTTTGACAGGTAATTTAAAATGTCAATCGGGTCACTCCTATAACTCAGCAGTAATGGCATAAGAATACAATTTACATTTTGTAACAGAAAATCAGACTAATATTACTCCCAGACATTTTTTTTGACTTGTAGATAAAATGTAACATTTCTTTCACAGATCCTAGTTTTTCAATGTCCTGTATTGAAGCATTGAAAAGGGGCAGAAGGCAATACAATTATGGCCACATTGTGGTGGTAATTTTATGAGTCTGCTAGAACCCCTGTCTCCCTGGAACATATATCGGAAATTCCGTCATGCACTTCTCACGATTTTTCACGACCATTCGTTTGAATCATGGGCTGTGTGGGATAATTTTGACTTTGTGCGATAGTGTAAAACTTGTGTTGGCAAATCAGAGGCCCATTTTACATCTATCCCGATTTTTACTTCCATTGACTTCAATGAAAATCAGGAGAGATGTAAAACAGGCTGCCGATTTGCTATCACCCGTTTTACACTGTCGCACAAAGTCAAAATTACCGCCTGTGTGTCTGAAATTCTGATGTGCAGTTCCAGCAGGTGATGCTCCTTGGCAAGAGTGTGGAATCGTAAAATGACCCTTATATCCTCCTAACTCCTTGGAAATATATCGCCGTTCCTTCATTGTCGCTGGGTCAAAATCCTGGAACTCCCTTCCTAACAGCACTGTGGGAGAACCGTCACCACATGGACTGCAGCGGTTCAAGAAGGCGGCTCACCACCACATTCTCGAGGGCAATTAGGGATGGGCAATAAATGCTGGCCTTGCCAGCGACGCCCACATCCCGTGAACGAATAAAAAAAAAACTAGTAGATTGCTGGGAGCTTCACCTCTATTAACCATTTTTAAAAAATGATTTTAACTGTTATACTGAAAAGAAAATCTCTATTACTGCAACAAGGCTATTCAGCTATTGAGAATAACTTTATTGCTGTATTATTGTTAAACTAATATGATTTATATTCATTAACTATTTTAAATAAAAATAAAATGTTTTAAAAATGTTACTTCTGCTCTGCTGCCTGTCTTTGCTTCTTTTTCACCTATCCTTTTCTAGCCTATTCTTCATCTTCCCTTATTTTAACTTTAACACTACTTATTTATTAATTGAATAAAGTCTATTTAAATTTTTATTTTACTTACATTTATTTTACAATTTTTAAAAAAAGGTCCTACCTGGTTTTGTCCAGCTCCTCCATCCTGTCATTTTAGATCTGGCTAGAATCCACATAAGTTTAAATCAGGCACTATTTAGTTAAAAACTGGCTCCAAAGGCCAGAATACTTCAGCTATTCAGCAGACTGCATGTTGCAGTTTGATCTGGTCATGTTATTGAAGTGACCAAGTCAAACTGTTATGTGAAAATCAGGACGAATTTCAGAAGCCCAAATTGACCTGAGTGGCCAACAAGGTAACTCACCTGGGAAACTGTGTGATGCCAAAAGGGACATCTTCTTGGAAGTGTTCAAAGAGTTAAACATAATTCCTAATTTTGTAAATGAAAATACTATTATTGATAAAATTGTTGAAGACCTGCTTTTTCACCAGCGTCTTTGCTGTCTCAAAAGTACCATCTGGCATTTAAGGACTGCCTTATTTAATAATTTACAGCGCTAGAGAGCTTATGATTGTGAGCCTAACATAAAGCAGAATGTGGCCTGTGATTAAAAATGTCAAGGGTTCAGTTTATGGAATGAAAAGGAGGTGACAGTAGTCTAATGTAGGAAATTGATTCACTCATGTTTAATCACTAGCGTAACATCTGAACTTTTAATACTAAGGGAAAATAAATTTTAAAAGTCTGCCCTTAAGAGTGATAAATGACGTCAGCTGCAGTTTTCTACTCCCCCACCACAATGGGCGGCTCTACTGCTGTGCAATGTTCCATCTAGTGTTCAATGAGAAAACCTGCAAACTCGAAACAGTGAGAACAGATGAGTTTAAGGGTTTCCTTCTGGGGCAGTTTCACTGCTGCAGGTGGGTTGGGATGGGATGGAATTCATTAAACATTCAGGGCAGGCTCCCAGCAGCATCTCCGTGACAAGGTATGCAGCAGGGCAGTTAAGGAGGAGGTAACTGAATTCCATTCTTGCAGGGAAGCATGGAATGGGGAGGGGGAGAAAATATCTGGCAGTATTTTCAAGAGCGGGGATGTGGCATTTGGCATTCAACTCCTTTTGCATCTTCCTCTGCTGCTATACCACCCAATTGCAAGCAAAGGAAAATGCAGCCCAGAAAAAGTCAGATGAGCCATAGATTTGCTGGCTGGGAGCTTGGATGCTCTAACAATAGAGTAGTTTGATCATCCACAAGTATCAGCTCCTTTCAATATATAGAGAGCATAAACAGCACTGTGGCGTTGTGTTTTGGAGCACTAATTTGCAGTATCAAGGAGGGCAGAGATCAAGTTGAATCCTTTTGAGTTGCCTAACTCTTCTGCACAGTGACTAGGCAGCAGTCAGCCTCCTCTCACTTAGCTTCTGGCAGAAAACCCAAGAGTGGCTCTGGTAGTGGCTTAGCAGTGGCCTATCCTATCATTGTGGCCTCTTTTTATCATATCCGGGAGACCTTCGAAGGGAGATAACAGGAAGAAAAATGTGTGTTTGCTTTAACGGAATTATCCAAGCCGTTAAAAAGAAATACATTGAGAATACACAATGGGCAACAATTGGATACAGCATACATTTACACAAATGAACCAGTCCAGATAGATGAGAAATTATAATGTAACAATCACAAAGCTCATGAGTGCAATGAATTTCATAACCTTCCATACTGTCTTTATAATGCTCATTCTTTATGTTTGTTTTGTTGATAATATATTTTTTAGTATTTAGGTGTACTTCAGTGGGATACACAGGGGACAACTCTATATTTTTGCACTGCCTTTACATTTTCAATATTAGTAAATAGTTAAAGGACACCTAGCTCTTCACTAACGTTAAAAATGTCACCAAATTTCTGATCATTGCTCTGCACATACGTTTAACCATATGTCAAACTAATACCTCCAGTATAAAAGGGCCATTAGCTTTGTCTTTATATTAATTCCGCACGCTAATTTAGCAACAGTTGTTGACACGGTTACAACTGTTTGCAATTAACTTTAGTTAATTTGCTGATTACAAATGTACAAACCCTATTGAATTTTTGTTAATGCTTTTCCACAGTATGGCCCCGATATTTACAGGGAAGCGGGGAGGGAGCCGGGGCGACTTTTAGTGGCCGGGAAACCCGAAAATACCGGAATTGCAAAGGTCCTGCCGAATTTAACGTCAAGACCACATTAGCATTTTTTTTACTCCGTTTCCCGTCCGGCAGCCAACCAGATTGAGAGGCTGGCCACATGCCGGATGGGAAAGCCAGTAGTAGAAGGCCGCAGCTGGGGACCGGTGGGGTCGGTCCCCGGCAATTGGAGAAGAGCGGAGCACGTTGGGGGGGCTCGGAGCATGGCAGCGAGGAGGGAGAGAGGGAGGAAGAGATCGCAGGGGGGTCAGCCAACCGCGGAGAGAGATCACGGGGAGGGAGAGGTTGTGGTAGTTGGGGGGGGGGGGGGGGAGGGTCGGCAGGTCGTGCGGGAATTCTGAAGATCGCGGGGGATTGGCCGATCGGGGGGAGGAAGAGATCATGGCAGAAGATTTGCTTGAGGGGCTGGGGGAAGCATTCCTGCTCCTCCTGGCCCATAAGCAGTCCTATAGCACTTACCTGCTGGATCTGGCCGCTCCCGCCTCCCTTTAGCTGCCGGATTTCCTGAGCCCTGGGAAACCCCTCCCACAGCCGTTAAATTCAAAGGGCTCTCAAAATCTGAGGAACGAAGCCTCATTTAAATATTATAATTACGGACCCGCCTCGCCAGAGTTGGTTACTCGGACGCCCCCAAACTCGCCGCGGTTAAATTGGAAGTAGGCACGCTCGCAACGGGTTGGGGTCAGGTTTCACATTTTTACCAATTTAACCCACTCCTCGACCCACCCCTGCCCATCGTGGGGCAGTTGAAATTCCCCCTATATTCCTGTTAAGATTTTGAGCTAGCTTCACAAGTGTGTCACCTGTTTTCTCCCTTTCTGATATTATAGACTGTTTTGCAGTTTTAAAGACAACAAATATGTCTACATGCTGCTGGAGGCCTGCCTTGGAGGAGAGATCTGGAGCATGCTTAGGGATAGGTGAGCTGGCCTAATACCTATGCACAGACATTGTAATTGTCTTTTTAAAGCATGCCGTGTTGAATTTTGATGGTAAAAGTCTCACTGACTGTATGTCTCAATACATTCTTCTTGTGGCAGAGGTTTCTTTGATGAGTTCACTGCAAAGTTTTGCATTTCTTGTGTGACTGAAGCATTTGATTATCTGCATCATATTGGAGTCATCTACAGAGATCTGAAACCAGAGAACCTGATGCTTGATACTGAGGGATACATAAAGTTGGTAGGTGTTAAATATTATGTTAGTTCTCAAGCACTAAATGCATTTGGACACACTAGTGAAATTGTTATGGTATTGGACTAGCAACCCAGAGGTGGAGAGTTTAAATCCCACCATTGATTTCAGTAAATCTGAGAATTTGTGGGCTAGCACCAGGATGTTCATCAAACCTACTGGATTGCATAAAAACTCAACTGGTTCACTATGTTGTTTTGGGAAGGGAACCTGCCACCCCTATCCAGTCTGGCCCACTTGTGACTCCCGTCCCACACCATGTGGTTGATTCTTAATGACCTCTGAAGTGGCTGGCCTATCAGACCCCTATGTTCTAAAAACAATTACTACTAGAAGGTCCATACCCACTTCAGGGCAACCAGGGATGGGCAATCAATCCTAGTGTCACCCAGGTCCTGAAAGAAAAAAATACTGAAAAAAACGTTTCATTCAGTCTCTGATGCACGTTTCAATGCAGTATTGCACCAAAGAGCTAGGTTATGCACAATTATTCATATAGGCTAACACAATGCCATTTTGCATCAAGTCATAGTTTTAGTGATTTTTCTTAACAATTCTACCTGCTATTCCATATATTTAGACTTTGTTGGACCAATGATCCATTATAAGAACAAAATTTATGACATTTTGCATTTTCATTTAGTTTTAGCAGTTTTAAAGTAAGGGTGTGAATCCTTTATTTTCTTTCAAGTCATCCTAGTCCTGCATCTGACTTGTGGGCTGGATCTGCTATTAAGGCTGAAGATTTTCAGCCCCTCAGTCTTCCATTCACACTGCAGAAACACTTCTATTTCCTGAGTCCACAGGGCACCACAATTATTTCTCTCAGTGGCAAGTAACACCAGTCCCCAACAATATCATTCTTCAATCAGTTACTAGGAAGTGCACATAATAGGTACCTAGCCTGATGATTAACCCTTTCCCATGAGAAAGGAGCTGGCCTCCAATTAGTGTTTCCCAACAGCAGTGCATTTGAGCGTGAGGAATCAATGGAGTGGGAAACCAAACCTGCATCCCTCCACTCCATGGCATTGATAGGTGATGATTAAATTTAACTTTAATTTATATTATTGCTTAATACCTAAAAGAATTGAGTTTTATTTCTTAGCAACAGAATATTACATTGTAGGTAGATTTTTGTCTTCACCGCCTGGGTGATATTGTGGCAGGACAGATCACACACCCTTTATAGAAGCCGTTTGATTTTCATTCGATTGATTTCCCCCAGAAGACGAATGTAGGTGCTCCCACAGCTTCCTTACAAAGGGTGGCTTCAAAAATTTAAAACAAAAAAAAAATGGGCAGATCTTTAGTGAACCAAGCCTTGATCCTGGCCTGGACCCTAGGTGGGCTCCACATCGTCAGTGTGTCAGCTGGGACATCTGGTCTGGCCAGGCAAGGCTGCACCGACTATACGCCAGGTCCCAAAGTAGGCCCAGGGCATAGGATATCAAACGTTTGGCGTCTCCACCTGTTAGCAGATTTTTCCCATTACTGGCGCTAAAAAAGGGTTGTTAATCCTTCAACAATAATCTCTGCATGTGATTCGGGCCCGAGTGTTATTAAACAAAAAGCTTTAATAGATTGATTCACAACAGTATTATAGTTATAATACAACTATCTTCAGATTACATTAAATGACAAGCAGTCAACACAACCCGGTTTTCCAGATTCAAACTGATAAGGTCTGAACTCCTAGGCTGCTTTGGGCTGGAGTTCATACCATCCTCTTGCAAGCTCTAACTTTTGGGAAGGAGCATGCCCTATCTTTATACTATTTGACTGTGTTGTTCTGCCCCTAAGCATCTCTGGTCTTATCTCCTAGTCATAAGTCATCCCACTGTGCTGACGCCACATTAGGAACTCAAGATAAGCTGTTTTACATAACGTAGATACTGACCTCAACCCTCATCTCTGTTTACAAGCTGTTTGTTCCTTTGAGGAATGTGTGGCCTTTCTTATCTGAGTACAGCCCCCTATTCGGCCTTGCATGGTCCCTCCAATGTCGGTTTCATAGCAACCACATCTCTTGTTTTGGTGTAAACCACCTTCTGACGTTAATGTTATCTATTTTATGGCCTCCCTGATGCTCTGTGTAAGCTGTGCTTGTTCTCACAGAGGTTCTGAACTCCGCCCCCCCCTTTAACATTCAGCCTCTTGCTAAAATGTGTTGGCGCTATGCGAACCGAGATATTTGACTATTCCTAGTTTTAAACCATATTCTCACATCTCCCTCTTCTTGAACCTGAGTGAATGCAATCTGGTTCAATTTTCACTTTATCCCTCTACTTTCTTCTTGGTCTTGCCTAAGATCACCTTTTATCAACATTAGGTTTACATTAGCACACATAGACATATACATATTGCTTCTAAGATTCATTTAGTTAATGCAGAAACCCACAGTGTATCATATTATCAAGAAATCATGGACTTAAAAGATTCTCCAGCTCTCCTTTTACTAATATCCATCTTGTGGATATTTTTGCTAAGTATTATTTCTCCCTAGCCCAATTTCATTATTAACTGAAAGAAACCTAACCCTGAATTTTGGAAATTGAAATTTCTATGTCCCTCTTTACTTTAATTTCATTATCTCTTTGGTATCAGTGTTTTTTGATTATTTCATTAATTAGTCAGTTTATCTATGGAGCATGTGTCAGTGCCTTGCTTAAAAGGTTTTCTCACTCTCCTGAGCCCCATTAACTATTTTGTGTTGTGCTGTTGTCAAGTATCTGAGCATGTCTTGGTTGATTCTGGGTATGGAAGGGTTGTCTCAAGAGGAAAGATTGAATAGGTTGGGTCTATACTCATTGGAGTTTAGAGAATGAGAGGAGATCTTATTGAAACATACAACATTCTGAGGGGACTCCATAGGGTAGATGCTTAGAGGATGTTACCACTCATGGGGGAATCTAAAACTAGGGGGCATAGTCTCAGAATAAGTGGTCGCCCGTTTAAGACAGAAATGAGGAGGAATTTCTTCACCCAGAGGGTCGGAATCTTTGGAATTCTTCACCCCAAAAATTTGTGGAGGCTGAGTCATTGAACAATTTCAAGGCTGAGTTTGACATCAGGCAGCAATTGACCGAGTGTGGCACCAAGGAGCCTTGGTAAAATTGCAGTCAATGGGAATCGGGGAAACTCTCCAGTGGCTGGAGTCATACCGAGCACAAAGCAAGATGGTAGTGGTTGTTGGAAGCCAATCATCTCAGCCGAATAAAAAAAAGACAAATTTTTGATCAGCAAGGGAGTCAAAGGATATGTGGAAAGGGCAGGAAAGTGGAGTTGAGGTAAAAATCAGATCAGTCATGATCTCATTAAATGGCGGAGCAGGCTCAAGGGACCGAATGGCGTACTCCTGTTTTTTTTATTCGTGGGCGTTGCTGGCGAGACCAGCATTTATTGCTCATCCCTAATTGTCCTTGAGAAGGTGGTGGTGAGCTGCCTTCTTGAACCGCTGCAGTCCGTGTGGTGAAGGTTCTACCACAGTGCTGTTAGGTAGGGAGTTCCAGGATTTTGACCCAGCGACGATGAAGGAACAGCGATATATTTTCATGTCGGGATGGTGTGTGACTTGGAGGGGAACATGCAGGTGATGTTGTTCCCATGTACCTGCTGCCCTTGTCTTTCTAGGTGGTAGAGGTCGCAGGTTTGGGAGGTGCTGTCGAAGAAGCCTTGGTGAGTTGCTGCAGTGCATCCTGTGGATGGTACACACTGCAGCCACTGTGCGCCAGTGGTGAAGGGAGTGAATGTTTAGGGTGGTGGATGGGGTGCCAATCAAGCGGGCTGCTTTATCTTGGATGGTGTCGAGCTTCTTGAGTGTTGTTGGAGCTGCACTCATCCAGGCAAGTGGAGAGTATTCTATCACACTCCTGACTTGTGCCTTGTCGATGGTGGAAAGGCTTTGGGGAATCAGGAGGTGAGTCACTTGCCACAGAATACCCAGCCTCTGACCTGCTCTCGTAGCCACAGTATTTATGTGGCTGGTCCAGTTAAGTTTCTGGTCAATGGTGACCCCCAGGATGTTGATCGTGGAGGATTCGGCGATGATAATGCCGTTGAATGTCAAGGGGAGGTGGTTCGACCCTCTCTTGTTGGAGATGGTCATTGCCTGGCACTTGTCTGGCATGAATGTTACTTGCCACTTATCAGCCCAAGCCTGGATGTTGTCCAGGTCTTGTTGCATGTGGGCACAGACTGCTTCATTATCTGAGGGGTTGCAAATGGAACTGAACACTGCGCAATCATCAGCGAACATCCCCATTTCTGGCCTTATGATGGAGGGAAGGTCATGATGATGCAGCTGAAGATGGTTGGGCCTCGGACACTGCCCTGAGGAACTCCTGCCCTGGGGCTGAGATGATTGGCCTCCAACAACCACTACCATCTTCCTTTGTGCTAGGTATGACTCCAGCCACTGGAGAGTTTTCCCCCAGATTCCCATTGACTTCAATTTTATTAGGGCTCCTTGGTGCCACACTCGGTCAAATGCTGCCTTGATGTCAAGGGCAGTCACTCTCACCTCACCTCTGGAATTCAGCTCTTTTGTCCATGTTTTGACCGAGGCTGTAATGAGGTCTGGAGCCGAATGGTCCTGGCGGAACCCAAACTGAGCATCGGTGAGCAGGTTATTGGTTAGTAAGTGCCGCTTGATAGCACTGTTGACGACACCTTCCATCCACTTTGCTGATGATTGAGATTAGACTGATGGGGCGGTAAATGGCCGGATTGGATTTGTCCTGCCTTTTGTGGACAGGACATACCTGGGCAATTTTCCACATTGTCAGGTAGATGCTAGTGTTGTAGCTGTACTGGAACAGCTTGGCCAGAGGCGTGGCTAGTTCTGGAGCACAAGTCTTCAGCACTACAGCCGGCATGTTGTCGGGGCCCATAGCCTTTGCTGTATCCAGTGCACTCAGCCATTTCTTGATGTCACGTGGAGTGAATCGAATTGGCTGAAGACTGTATTCTGTGATGGTAGGGATATCGGGAGGAGGCCGAGATGGATCATCCACTCGGCATTTCTGGCTGAAGATGGTTGCAAACACTTCAGCCTTGTCTTTTGCACTCACATGCTGGACTCTGCCATCATTGAGGATGCTCCTATCTCCTATGGTCTTGTGTCTGAGACCCACTCTTCAGTGCACCTTCAGGCATTTCTGCATACTAGTTACCTCACACGCAACATATCACAGGTAAGATTCTTGAATATTAACTTTCTGTTGGCCAGTTTCTCTTTCCTCATTAGCAAATGTGTTTTCCATGGCACACATCATATGTCCAGTAAGATTCAATCCTGTAAGAGCAACTGCTCTGTTTGAAAAGTGGTTCCAATAGCTCAACAGGCCATAGGCCTTCGTAATCATGTTCTTCATCCTGGTCTCCGTTTCCAATTGACGGCAACATACATTTTTATCTTTCATCAGGGGGTGTCTGGAGGTGTTTGCTTATCTCTCCTTCAGGGTCCCAATGTCTGAGGTAGTGGCCTGGCTATCAAATGTAGTTTTCTCATTGTTCAGTATAGGCAAGGACTTTCACTAGATTGTACATTTATACCAGATTGATATTTTTGGTAAATCATGCCCAGGTGATTTATTTCCCCATAATCACCCAGGTCGATGACTTTTTAAAAGAAATTCCCATTTAATGGTGTAACTTCCCTGTTTCTATCTTATATTCTCGATCACTTCCTCTCATCCAATTTTACACATTCCATTATATTACCATTTCATAAGCTCTTGAGGCACTTTACTGTCCAATACATTTATGGTCCAATATCTTTAAATTTTTTGTTTATTTTACTTAAATTCTTCTGGGATCTCTTTTCATTATCCCAATTCCAGAGAGCAGTGCTGTTGGACTTACAGGACTTGTCAATGTTATTACCCCCCCACACCAAAAAAACCCTTTCTTCCTTGATACACAGCATTTTATTCTGAAATGTAATTTGATTATCCCCTTAAACTACACGTAAATTTTCCTTTCTCAACTCATGTCAACTTATTTTATCAATTCCAATTTCACAAACAAATTATGTCCAGGCTTCGTGGTTTTACAGTAGTAACAGAAGTGCTTGTAATTACTTTTGGATATATCTTAAGCCCACGGCGTTTGCACCCCCCCCCCCCCCACATACCCTTAAACACTCTGTCTCGGAAAATAAATGGGTTAAAGCAAATCAAAATGTTTTCAAAAGAGGAAAAGTAACTGCATCAAGGCTCCAATTTCTAGGTTTGACCCAGATGTGATTGGGTGCGCATGCACTTCTGACATCCAGAAGTTCTGCCAGCACTTAAAGCCAGCAGAACGATATTTAAATAGCCAATTGAGGTATTTAAAGTGATTAAACCTGTTAACTTTTTGTGCATTGACCTACACAAGCCATTTAACTGTTCCTGAACCTGTCTCTCATGGCTTCTGAAACAAGGCATGGAAACAAAGGCGAGTTGCAGCTGCCCTCATTTGGACCTTTAAACCAGTGAATGACTCATGTGAATAAAAGGTAAGTTTTTGCAGGAGGTTAATCAATTCTCTCGGACAAACCTTTGGCTGGGCGTTCTGTGTTTAGACTGAGATTTCTTGGTTCACACTCAGAATTCTTGTGTTCAGACATAATTACCTGCATTTTGGACCCCCTCAAACTGACAACATTGGGATGCAGTGGATTAATTCCACAGTACATCTGAGGAGGAGGAAAATCACCATCCGCAGTGGGCACCGCATGCAGTTCTGGAATTTGCAGCTCCACAAGACAGAGGTGCGCCACAAGGACCTGCAGAAGAGCAGAGATGGGAACAACGGAGGGGTCGACGTCACAGGAGGCACTACCCACGTGAGAGGGTCTACAGGCAGAGGCTGAGCTTCCTGGACCTCTTTGAGGAGCAGTGCCTACGAAGGCTCAGAGTGAGTCGCCAGGTGGTCGCAGACATCTGCACGCTCCTTCATGCAGCTCGGCATCCGGTTGGGCCTGGTGGCAGGCTTCCCACAGGTACAGGGTGCAATTGATTGCACAGGCATAGCAATCTGAGGATCTGCACATGAGCCAGGACTGTTCATCAACCGAAAGGGATATTACTCCATCAATGAGCAGCTGGTTTGTAACCACTGGAGGAGGTTTCTGCAGGTGTGTGCCAAATTCCCGGCAGCTGCCATAATTCCTTCATTTTGAGCGAGTCCAACATCCCGGCCCTCTTCCACGCACAAGACAGACTTAAGGGCTGGCTCCTTGGAGACAAGGGACACCCTCTGAAGACTTGGATCATGGCACCTCTGAGAAACCCCACCAGTGAGGCACAATGACAGTCACATCACCACCAGGTCATTGAACAAGCCATAGGAATGCTCAAGATGTGCTTCAGGTGCCTGGATCGATCTGAGGGATCCCTTCAATACTCACCGGCGAGGGTGTGCAGAATAATAGTCGTGTGTTGCGTCCTGCACAACATCGCTCAACAGAGAGGGTTACAAGTGGAGGAGCTCCCATGCGCTCGTGAAGCATCTGCATCTGCCATCAACATTGAAGAGGTGGAGGAGGACGACAAAGATGGGCAACCCATCGGCAGAGCAGCGGCAGACATGGCTGCTCGTGATGCCAGGTAGTCAATCGTATCTGAGATTCTCATATGGAGATCTGCAAACTGAAGATAGTGAAGTAGTTAGACTGCCTGGAATGACTACCAACACCAACACCAGCCCCCACTCTCCACTTGCACATAACAGTCCTACAACCACAAATACACCCATTGTAAACGCGCCCAATGGGTGGCATCAAGTCGTGGTGTTCATGATGAGGGACATACAAGGGCACTTTCACAAAAGGGACTCAAGAATGGACAAAATGTGACAGTGATGGTGACAATTAAAACACTTAATGTGAATGTGACAAAAAACAAATGGAAATGAAACACATGACATTTTGTCACATACCCTTGTGCATACCCTTGGAGATTACAAAACCTTTGCCTTCCTCTTCCTATAACTTCTACATGTTGCATTGCCTGTGGCTTGAGCAGAGGTAGTGGCAGGTTGCTGAGATCCCTGCCCTGATGGCTGAGATGCTTTTGGCCTACGCCCTCTGGGTGTTGGTGTCCATGAGGTGCCCGCCAAAGACCACTCCACCTGCACCTGTGCAGGGGCAGACTCGGCCATCGGGAGAGGAGGCAGCATTGCGGGTACTGATTGAGGGGTGGGGGAGGGGAGGGCGGCGAACGGGTGAGATGTGGGACCGCTTTGAGTGGAGTCCCCATTTCCATGATCCCTTTCGCCATCATCCTTCTCCAGGGCCAAGGCCACATCACTCCTACCACTCTGCTGGACAACAGCTTGGAGGACATCTGTGATGTGTTGTAAGGCCACTGCTAAAGTATCTGTCTGCTTGTTTAAGGTGGCAGAAAAGTTGGCATCCAGAGTCGACATAACCATTGTCAGGGCCTGAATGGACTCATTTGTGAGTCGTGCTTGAAGCTCAATGGAGGCTGCCATTCTCTCCATCGCAGACGTTCCCACTTACCTGCGCCACCAAACCACTAGCGATGGAGGTGGACTCCTCCATCCTCCCAGCTATTGTAGAGTGTGTGCATGGCACGTCTTCCAGTACCTTGCAAAGGTACATCTGTACCTCTATCATTCTCCTTCTCAAAGATGGTCCCCGGGGTTCATCATCTGCGGACAGCTGAGCAGAACTTGGAGACGAGTGCGCCCACCAACACAGACTCTCTACATCTGCTCCTGCCACCAGTGTTTGCTCGTGCTCACTTGTGTGTGGTGAATCACCAGATGACAACGCAACTAATTCTCTGATGGGATTCACCGAGGTGTGAGTATCTGCGCTGATGCATGGCTTGATATGATATGACGGTGCGCCCTCAGAGGCCTGGAGCTTCTCTGAGGAATCGCTCTCGTCCAGGTCATGTGATCCTTCAGCAATCCTTGAAGACCCTGGAAGAGAACATACAGCAATATTAAGAATCATCGCAGATGTTATTTTGCGATGAGCATCCTGAGGTGTGCAACAGTTTATTGATAACATCACTTCATGATATTTATGATGTGGACGCCCTAGTAAGAACGGGATATGACGCTCGACTCATCGATCGACAGTTCCGACGGGCCACAGCAAAAAATCGCATAGACCTCCTCAGGAGACTAACACGGGACGCAACCAACAGAGTACCCTTTGTCGTCCAGTACTTCCCCGGAGCGGAGAAACTACGCCATGTTCTCCGCAGCCTTCAACATGTCATCAATGAGGACAAACACCTCGCTATGGCCATCCCCACACCTCCACTACTCGCCTTTAAACAGCCACCCAACCTCAAACAGACCATCGTTCGCAGCAAATTACCTAGCTTTCAAGAGAACAGCGTCCACGACACCACACAACCCTGCCACGGTAACCTCTGCAAGACATGCCAGATCATCGACACAGATACCACCATCACACGAGAGGACACCACCCACCAGGTGCATGGTTCATACTCCTGTGACTCGGCCAACGTTGTCTACCTCATACGTTGCAGGAAAGGATGCCCCAGAGCATGGTACATTGGCGAGACCATGCAGACGCTGCGACAACGGATGAACGGACACCGCGCAACAATCGCCAAACAGGAGGGTTCCCTCCCAGTCGGGGAACACTTCAGCAGTCATGGACATTCATCCACCGACCTTCGGGTAAGCGTACTCCAAGGCGGCCTTCGAGACACACGACAACGCAAAATCGTCGAGCAGAAATTGATAGCCAAGTTCCGCACCCATGAGGACGGCCTCAACCGGGATCTTGGGTTCATGTCACGCTACACGTTACCCCACCAGCGAACAAATGTTATCTGTTTTTAATATAACGGGTCAGTTGCTGTCTTTTCTATGTTTCTACCTCTCTATCTCTGTTTTTTTTTGTTTGTTGTTTTTTTTTGGTGATTTGTATATTCTGTGAGACCTGGCAGGTAACACCTGTCTGTCTGCACACTGATTGCCTTGGCAACGGGCAGTTGAAAAAACTGTCTGTACTCACCAAGCATTGTTCTGTGAATTATAAATGCGATTTCATTTCGAGGATTTCATTTCACATCGTTCACCTGACGAAGGGGGAAGCCTCCGAAAGCTTGTGAATTTAAAATAAAATTGCTGGACTATAACTTGGTGTTGTAAAATTGTTTACACATGATATTTATGAGGGATGTTAAAGTTCTATCACCAGACGTTTGGGGGGGTGCCAGTCTCAGCATCTCCGACAGCCAGGCATTCGACCATTCAGCTGAGCTCCAAGGCCTCCTCCTCCGCATCTGTCAGGGGCACTATTTGTGGTGGCCCCCCTCCTGGAGAGAAAGATCAGACAAGTGAGTGAGTGAGGTTGACAGAGTCACCCAATGGATGCATTGCTTTGCGTGAGACTGCCAATGAAAGAGATGCATCAGAGGGTGAGTATCAGACAGATTCATGACATTGCATCAGGATTGGGTTAGTGGGAGAAGTGGGTTCACAAATGGGGAAATGATGAAGTGCACAGAAGATGAAGGTAAGTTGATAATGTGACTTACGTGGGTGTGAGGAGTGATGTGATGGAGTAGGTTTGGCAGGATAGTGTGAGAGTGGGGTAATGTACATCACAGGATGTAGGTAAATCAGTAACTGTACTCACTTTTCTTGACCTGGTTAGGTCATTGAAGCGCTTCCTGCATTACACCCACATCCTTGAGATGGTGGTCCTTCTGTTCAGCTCCTCTGCCACCTCGAGCCAGGCCTTCTTGGTGGCAGAGGCAGGGCATTTCGTCCTGTCAGCCGGGTACAATGTATCCCTCCTGCTCCTCAAACCGACTAGTAGCAACTCGAGGAGAGTCACTGAATCGGGGAGCTGGCCTCGTCCTTTGTTGCTCCATCTCATTAAATCACTCCTTTCTACCTCAAATTCCATGGTTGCAATGTCCCTTTAAATACTCCAGCTCCCAGCACACCATTTGAGTGTGCAGTAGGCCCGCTGCGCAGCTTGGAGACGCAAAACCTGCAAGTCACATTAAGGGCTAGCCGCGATTGCTTGAGGCAACGCACGCAAAATTTTTCAGGGTTTCCCACGCGCGTATTGCCCCCCCCCCCCCCCCCTGCTGAGTTCCCACCGGTATGTTGAAATTTACCCCTTGATATCTGCCGATGTCTTCAAATAAGGTCTTAAATTCTTCACAGCACTGGATCGTTTCCTGCACCAACATTTCTCCAGCATAGGTTGCTCCGTAACTTTGTGAAACCATTTTTATGTCAAAGAAATACTCTTAGTAATCCTGCACTCATGCGGTCCCGAAAATCATGGTCCGCTGTTTAAAAAGAAACACAGAAAATCCATTGTGGCTCTTTTTGAGAGCCCAAGAGGTTAATTTGTCAATTCATGATTTTATGATTTCATTCTGTCACCTTAGGGAAATATCCAATTAAATTATGCCAATTATTTTAAATAAATGCAAAGGTTGTTGCTTGATGAGAATTAAAAACAAATGTCGGTGTGCTTGGAAGGGGTTAACTTCTTTGCAGAAACAAAATGACGGAGCCAGATATCATCAGACGCACGCAGCCTTCCCAGTGTACCTCAATGTAGCTTTCATGTAAATTTAAAAAAACCTTTTGTGTCGGGAGATAGCATTTCAGTTCGTTAATGTCAGTTTTTTTTAAAAAGAGTGCTTGTGCCTGGCCTTTTAATCTACAAATGTTGCAGATTAAATTCCAATTGTTGTTAAAGCATTTAGCATTTATTTAAAAGGTGTTCAAAATGTATTAACGCTTAGATAGTCCAACTACACGACATTTCCCAGTTCTTGTCCTAGAGATACGAGATAACCGTTATTTAATCTTTTCTTTTCTCGGTCACTTTTTCTTGACCACAGCCAATCACGAGGTAGAGAGGGGTGCTGTCAGAGCTAACAGCTATCACATTTCAGTACAACCAAGATGATTATCTCAAAATTTTCAAAATTGATGCCCTGTACTAGATAACAAGACACCGTTCTTCGATTTACAGATACACACAACATTAACTCCTTACACATCAATTGACACCCACCAATACTCAACACAACTCCAATCAGAACTCCAATCAGATCAATTCATGCTCTCCGATTCTCAACATAACTCCAAATATATCAATTCACGCTCACCAATACTCAACACATTAAGCATTTAAGAAACTCAAAATGCCAATTTTCACGTGATAATCGCACGTCCGGAATTTGAGACTCTCACATTTAAATTTATAAGAACCAGAATTTCACCGTGGCCACAATAAAAGTCTGGTTTTCACAATTTGATAGGTTGGTTAACCTCAATAACTCCAATATTAATTCAGCAATATCAAAACACTGCTTTGGGGGTGGTGGGTGGCTACCTTTAGCTCACTTGGTCACAACCACTTATCCCTCTTCTCCGAGTCGTTGGAATTACTCAGTCAATCTCTTAACACTAGTTATTTTTAAACCTTTAATTCTCGGGCCCACCTAGGGACACCATTTGTTAGCGGATTTTCCCCATTACTGTTGCTACAAAAGGGTCATTAATCATTCAACAATAACTTCCACGTGTGATTTGGGCATGAGTGGTTATTAAACAACAAGCTTTAATATATTGACTCATAACAGTATACAACTATCTTCAGATTACATTAAATGACAAGCAATCAACACAACCTGGTTTTCCAGATTCAAACTGATCAGGCCTGACCTCCTAGGTTGCCTTGGGCTGGACTTCCGACCATCCTCTCAAGAGCTCTAACTTTTGAGAGGGAGCATGCCGTATCTTTATACAATTCGGCTGCGCTGTTCTGCACAGAAGGATCTCTGGTCTTATCTCCTAGTCGTAAATCATCCAACCGTTCTGACGCCATGTCAGCAACTCAAGATAAGCTGTTTTACGTAACAGCTAACGACCTCAACCCTCATCTCTGTTTACAGGCTGTTTGTTCATTTTGAGGAATGCGTGGCCTTTCTTATCTGCGAACAGCCCCCTAGTCGGCCTTGGACGGCCCCACCAATGTCAGTTTCGTCGTAACCATATCTCTTGGTTTGATGTAAACCACCTTCTGACGTTAATGTTATCTATTTTATGGGCTCCCTGATGTTTTGCTGTGTAAGCTGTCCTTGTTCTCACAGAGATGCTAAACTCCGCCCCCTCTAACATTCTCCCACTTGCTAAAATGTTTTGGCGCTATGCAAGCTGGGATATTTGACTATTCCTAGTTTTGAACCTTTTTTTTTACACGGCCCTCAGCTTTACCCTCCCTTAAATCAGTGGCCTTGTAACGGGTGGATGGAAGCTCTGCCCCAACTTGGCCATCTAGGAAACTTGGCCATAAAGGCCAAAATCTAACATACCTGGGCCCCCGCCTAGTTTCCAGCAGTTCCAATATGCTTCCGCTGGAGTTGCAGTGGGGGTCTATTGGAATGATTCTGGATTCTCAAAGTCTGCTTCGTAGGTGGAAAATAATTAGACATGTTAAGGCTGAATATTCCTTGGCACTTCTGGTACAGGCTCAACCCAATTCCAGGCTGAAATTATGCTGGCATCTAGATATGCTGGGTCCTGGCCTTACCTGGGAGATTCCGTGGTGTCTTGAAAGGGGCAGAGCCTCTGCTTGCCCCTTAGAAGGCCAGCAGCATGGGGGGTGGGGGCAGGACCAGGCTCCCACGTCACTGGCATCAAATCAACAGCAGTATATTTGATAGGACCAGGCATACCAGACTGCCAAAGAGAGCACATGGGCCCCACCTGGGGTTCAGGCCAGGATGCTGGCCTGGGCCCTTCATAGGAACAGGAGTAGGCCATTTAGCCCCTCGAGCCTGTTCCACCATTCAATGAGATCATGGCTGATCTCTGACCTTTGATAGATTTTTGTTAACTCAGATTTAATCTCAGATTTAAAATTCACAATTGAGCTAGCATCAACTGCCATTTGAAATCAGGCAATTTAAAAAAAAATTATTTAACCGCAATCCCTTTTTAAGGAACCAACAAGTTGCACCAGAATTCCTGGCCTCTCCTCCATGATGGGTGTACCAGATATGCCTTATTGGTGTGGACATCTATCAGTGCCATGCAAAATAATCCAGAAAGCCCATCGAGGGCAATGGTGAAGGTTTCTGGCCAATGTGAACTCAGCGTAATTGCTGGGATCGCAGGCCTGCGTCTTTTCATGGCCATCATATTTTCAGAATAAGTAGTGTAGATAATTGGAAGAATATATTTCACTGATCCTCTGCTTTCAGGTTGACTTTGGATTTGCTAAGAAGATTGGCAGAGGTCAGAAAACATGGACATTTTGTGGAACTCCTGAATATGTGGCACCTGAGATCATTCTGAATACGGGCCATGACTTCAGTGTGGATTTCTGGTCACTGGGAATTCTTGTCTTTGAGCTTCTCACTGGAAGGTAAATGCCCCTTTGTATAACCAAGTTTCCCTATTCTATCAGTAATCACTAGGTATCAAGATAAACACAAATCAAAAAGTAAAACGAGAAACCTTTAAAAACTATTCGGTCTGTGCTGAGTTCGCTGATCTCAGCCAGGATAGCAGTTGGGTGATATAGTTGACTATGTGCCCATGGGCCAGTGTGAGGAAAGCTCATTCAAATGCAAATTTGGATAGATTTCTTTCAGAAAATAACATTTTGGGATATCACGGAATGGGTACAGAACATTCTGCAGGTGGAAGAGGAGCAGCCAGAAGTCATGGTCATGGAACCAAGGACATAGGCAGGAAAAGGGTTGAGGTCCTGCAGTCAGTATTTCAGGAGCTAAGGAGGAAGTTAAAGGGCAGGACCTCTAAGGTGCTAATCTCTGGATTACTCCCAGTGGCATGTGCTAGTGAGAATAGGAGCAGTAAAATAAGGCAGGTTAATGCGTGACTGGAGAAATGGTGCAGGAGGGAGGGCTTCAGATTCCTAGGGCATTGGAACCAGTTCCGGAGAAGGAAGGATCTCTACAAGATGGATGGGTTGCACCTCAACAGGGCTGGGACCAATGTCTTAGCTAGGAGGTTAACCGGTCCTGTGGGGGAGGGTTTTAACTAATTTGGCAGGGGGAGGGGCACCAGGATGAAGCATTAGAGAGGAGATAGAAGGTGCACAGAGGACTGGGAGAGACAAACAGCATTAGAATAAAGAGTAGTTCAGAAATAGGAGGGATCAGATAGGAGGGACATACAAGGCAGACTAAGATGGGTTTTGAGTGCATGTATGTAAACGCACAGAACATGGTAAATAAGGTTGGTGAGCTGCAGGCATAAGTAGTCACATGGGATTATGATATAGTGGCAATAATGGAGGCTTGGCTCAAACAAGTTGGGGGGGGGGGAATGGGCACTTCATATTCCTGGCTACAATATACCAGGAAAGATAGGGAAGGAAAAAAGATGGGGGGTGGCAATATTAATCAAAGATACTGTTACATCACTAGAAAGGGATGATGTATTTGAGAGTTCAAAGATAGGATTTTTTTTATTCGTTCATGGCTTGTGGGCATCGCAGATCTGTGGACAGACACTCCAAGGTCCCTCTCTTCCTCTACACCCCTCAGAACCCTCCCATTTATTGTGTATTCCCTTACCTTGTTTGTTCTCCCCAAATGCATTACCTTACACTTCTCCGGATTGAATTCCATTTACCACTTTTCTGACCACCTGACCAGTCGATTGATATCTTTCTGCAGGCGACAGCTTTCCTCCTCACTATTAAGCACATGGCCAATTTCTGTACCATCTGCAAACTTCTTAATCATGCCCCCTACATTTAAGTCTAAATCATTAATATCATTAATAAAAAAGTCATAATAAGAATAAAACCGGACAGACCACCCGGCATCAAACCACTAGGCACCGGACACAACAAAGGCAAACCAAGCCCAGTCGATCCTGCAAAGTCCTCCTCACTAACATCTGGGGACTTGTGCCAAAATTGGGAGAGCTGTCCCACAGACTAGTCAAGCAACTGCCTGACATAGCCATACTCACAGAATCATACCTTTCAGCCAACGTCCCAGACTCTTCCATCACCATCCCTGGGTATGTCCTGTCCCACCGGCAGGACAGACCGACCAGAGGTGGCGGTACATTGATATACAGTCAGCAGGGAGTAGTCCTGGGAGTCCTCAACATTGACTCTGGACCCCATGAAATCTCATGGCATCAGGTCAAACATGGGCAAGGAAACCTCCTGCTGATCACCATCTACCGCCCTCCCTCAGCTGATGAATCAGTCCTCCTCCATGTTGAGCACCACTTGGAGGAAGCACTGATGGTAGCAAGGGCACAGAATGTACTCTGGGTGGGGGACTTCAATGTCGATCACCAAGAGTGGCTCGGTAACACCACGACTGACCGAGCTGGCCAAGTCCTGAAGGACATAGCTGCCAGACTGGGCCTGTGGCAGGTGGTGAGCGAACCAACATGAGGGAAAAACTTACTTGACCTCGTCCTCACCAATCTACCTGTCGCAACTGCATCTGTCCATGACAGTATTGGTAGGAGTGACCACCGCACAGTCCTCGTGGAGACGAAGTCCCGTCTTCGCACTGAGGATACCATCCAACGTGTTGTGTGGCACTACCACCGTGCTAAATGGGATAGATTCAGAACAGATCTAGCAGCTCAAAACTGGGCATCCATGAGGCGCTGTGGGCCATCAGCAGCAGCAGAATTGTATTCCAGCACAAACTGTAACCTCATAGCACAGCATATTCCTCACTCTACGATTACCAACAAGCCAGGGGATCAAAGCTGGTTCAATTAGGGGTGTAGAAGAGCATGCCAGGAGCAGCACCAGGCGTACCTAAAAATGAGGTGCCAATCTGGTGAAGCTACAACTCAGGACTACATGCATGTTAAACAGTGAAAGCAACATGCTATAGACAGAGCTAAGCGATTCCACAACCAACGGATCAGATCAAAGCTCTGCAGTCCTGCCACATCCAATCGTGAATGGTGGTGGACAATTAAACAACTAAGGGGAGGGGGAGGCTCTGCAAACATCCCTATCCTTAATGATGGCAGAGTCCAGCACGTGAGTGCAAAAGACAAGGCTGAAGCATTTGCAACCATCTTCAGCCAGAAGTGCCAAGTGGACGATCCATCTCGGCCTCCTCCCGATATCCCCACCATCGCAGCAGCCAGTCTTCAGCCAATTCGATTCACTCCACGTGATATCAAGAAATGGCTGAGTGCACTGGATACAGCAAAGGCGATGGGCCCCGACAACATCCCGGCTGTAATGCTGAAGACTTGTGCTCCAGAACTAGCTGCGCCTCGAGCCAAACTGTTCCAGTACAGCTACAACACTGGCATCTACCCGACAATGTGGAAAATTGCCCAGGTATGTCCTGTCCACAAAAGGCAGGACAAATCGAATCCGGCCAATTACTGCCCCATCAGTCTACTCTCAATCATCAGCAAAGTGATGGAACGTGCTGTCGACAGTGCTATCAAGCGGCACTTACTCGCCAATAACCTGCTCACCGATGCTCAGTTTGGGTTCCGCCAGGACCACTCGGCTCCAGACCTCATTACAGCCTTGGTCCAAACATGGACAAAAGAGCTGAATTCCAGAGGTGAGGTGAGAGTGACTGCCCTTGACATCAAGGCAGCATTTGACCGAGTGTGGCACCAAGGAGCCCTAGTAAAATTGAAGTCAATGGGAATCAGGGGGAAAACTCTCCAGTGGCTGAAGCCATACCTAGCACAAAGGAAGATGGAAGTGGTTGTTGGAGGCCAATCATCTCAGCCCCAGGACATTGCTGCAGGAGTTCCTCAGGGCAGTGTCCTAGGCCCAACCATCTTCAGCTGCTTCATCAATGACCTTCCCTCCATCATAAGGTCAGAAATGGGGATGTTCGCTGATGATTGCACAGTGTTCAGTTCCATTCGCAACCCCTCAAATAATGAAGCAGTCCGAGCCCGCATGCAGCAAGACCTGGACAACATCCAGGCTTGGGCTGATAAGTGGCAAGTAACATCTGCACCAGACAAGTGCCAGGCAATGACCATCTCCAACAAGAGAGAGTCTAACCACCTCTCCTTGACATTCAATGGCATTACCATCGCCGAATCCCCCACCATCAACATCCTGGGGGTCACCATTGACCAGAAACTTACTGGACCAGCCATATAAATACTGTGGCTACAAGAGCAGGTCAGAGGCTGGGTATTCTGTGGCAAGTGACTCACCTCCTGACTCCCCAAAGCATTTCCACCATCTACAAGGCACAAGTCAGGAGTGTGATGGAATACTCTCCATTTGCCTGGATGAGTGCAGCTCCAACAACACTCAAGAAGCTCGACACCATCCAGGACAAAGCAGCCCCCTTGATTGGCACCCCATCCACCACCCTAAACATTCATTCCCTTCACCACCGGCACACTGTGGCTGCAGTGTGTACCATCCACAGGATGAACTGCAGCAACTCACCAAGGCTTCTTCGACAGCACCTCCCAAACCCGCGACCTCTACCACCTAGAAAGACAAGAGCAGCAGGCATATGGGAACAACACCACCTGCACGTTCCCCTCCAAGTCACACACCATCCCGACTTGGAAATATATCGCCGTTCCTTCATTGTCGCTGGGTCAAAATCCTGGAACTCCTTTCCTAACAGCACTGTGGGAGAACCTTCACCACACGGACTGCAGTGGTTCAAGAAGGTGGCTCACCACCACCTTCTCGAGCATTTAGCGATGGACAATAAATGCCGGCCTCGCCAGCGACGCCCACATCCCATGAACGAATAAAAAAAAACTACAAAAAGCAAGGGACCAAGTACTGAGCCCTGCGGAACCCTACTGGAAACAGC
The DNA here is from genome assembly GCF_035084215.1 of Heptranchias perlo. Taxonomy (NCBI): domain Eukaryota; kingdom Metazoa; phylum Chordata; class Chondrichthyes; order Hexanchiformes; family Hexanchidae; genus Heptranchias; species Heptranchias perlo. The sequence goes on from NC_090325.1 coordinate 118,967,797, forward strand.
CTTCCATTCACAAAAACAGCCGTCGAACATTACCCTTTGCTTCATGTCACTGAGCCAATTTTAGATCCAATTTGCCACTTGCCCTTGGATCCCATGGGCTTTTACTTTTTTGACCAGTCTGCCATGTGGGACCTTGTCAAAAGCCTTGCTAAAATCCATGTACAACATCAAGCACGCTATCCTCATCGACCCTCCTTGTTACCTCCTTAAAAAATTCAATCAAGTTAGTCAGATACGACCTTCCCTTAACAAATCCATGTTGACTGTCCTTGATTAATCCGCGCCTTTCGAAATGACGGTTTATGCTGTCCCTCAAAATTGATTCCAATAATTTGCCCATCACCGAGGTTAGACTGACTGGCCTGTAATTACTCGTCTATCCTTTTCTCCCTTTTTTAAATAATGGTATAATATTAGCAGTCCTCCAATCCTCCGGCACCACGCCTGTAGCCAGGGAGGATTGGAAAATGATGGTCAGAGCCTCCGCTATTTCCTCCCTTGCTTCTTTTAACAGCCTGGCATACCTTTCATCCAGCCTGGAAATTTATCTACTTTCAAAGATGCTAAACCCCTTAATACTTCCTTTCTCACTATGTTTATCCCATCCAATATTTCACACTCCTCCTCAACTACAATCTTTGCATCATCCCCCTCTTTTTTGAAGACAGACGCAAAGTATTCATTAAGCACCATACCCACAGCTTGCGCCTCCACACATAAGTTATCTTTTTGGTCTCTAATAGGCCCTACTCTTTCCTGAGTATTTTGCAGTTGTTTTCACTAAAGAAGAGGATGCAGCCAATGTCACAGTAAAGGAGCAGGTAGTAAAGAAACTGGATAGGATAAAAATAAAGAGGCACTTAAAAGGTTGGCAGTGATCAAAGTAGAAAAGTCACCCAGTCTAGATGGGATGCATCCCAGATTGCTGAGGGAAATAAGGGTAGAAATTGCAGAGGCTCTGGCCACAGTCTTCCAATCCTCCTTAGGTATGGGGGAGGTGCAAGAGGACTGGAGGATTGCAAATATTACACCCCTGTTCATAAAAGGGGAGAGGGATAAACCCGGCAACTACAGACCAGTCAGCCTAATGTCGAAAGACCTAATGAGGAAACTTTGAGACAATGTAATTCGGGACACAATTAATTGCCACTTGGAAAAATATGGGTTAATAAATGAAAGCCAGCACGGATTTATTAAAGGCACGTCATGTTTTGACTAACTTGATTGAGTTCTTTGATGAAGTAATGGAGAGGGTTGATAAGGGTAGTGTAGTTGATGTGTATATGGAGTTTCAAAAGGTATTTGATAAAGTACCACACAATAAGCTTGTGAGCAAAATTGAAGCCCATGGGATTAAAGGATTAAAGATAAAATTGGTTATGGTACAGAAAGCAGAAAAGTAGTGGTGAATGTTTTTTTTTACAGACTGGAGGGAAGTGTACAGAGGTGTTCCCCAGGGATCAGTGTTGGGACCACTGTTCTTTTGATATACATTAATGATCTGGACTTGGGTATAAAGGGTATAATTTCAAATTTTGCAGATTGCACAAAACTTGGAAATGTAGTAAACAGTGAGGAGGATAGTAACTGACTTCAGGAGGACATAGACAGACTGGTAAAATGGGCAGATGAAATGTAACGTTGAGAAGTGTGAAGTGAATAATTTTGGTAGGAAGAATGAGGAGAGGCAATATAAACTAAATGGTACAATTCTAAAGGGGGTGTAGGAACAGAGAGACCTGGGAGTGTACATACACAAGACTTTGAAGGTAGCAGGACAAGTTGAGAAGGCCGATAAAAAGGCATACGGGATCCTTGGCTTTATAAATAGAGATATAGGGCACAAAAACAAGGTAGTTATGCTAATTCTTTATAAAACACTGGTTAGGCCCCAGCTGGAGTATTGTGTTCATTTCTGGGGACCACACTTTAGGAAGGGTATCAAGGCCTCGGAGAGGGTGCAGAGGAGATTTACTAGAATGGTACCAGGGATGAAAGACTTGTTACATAGAGACTAGAGAAACTGGGTTTGTTCTCCTTATAGCAGAGTAGGCTAAAGGAAGATTTGATAGAGGTGTTCAAAATCTTGAATGGTTTTGATTAAGTTAATAAGGATATATCGTTTCCAGTGGCAGAAGGGTTGGTAACCAGACGACACAGACTTAACATAATTGGCAAAAGAACCAGAGGCGACATGAGGAAAACATTTTTTTACGCAGCAAGTTGTTATGATCTGGAATGCACTGCCTGAAAGAGTGGTGGAAGCAGATTCAATAATACGTTTCTAAAGGGAATTGGATAAAAACGTGCAGGACTGTGGGGAAAGAGCAGGGAAGTGGAACTAATTGCATAACTCTTCCAAAGAGCTGGCACAGGCACAATGGGAAGAATGGCCCCCTTTTGTGCTATATCATTCTATGATTCTATGATATATGAATAATTTGAAACATGACGTGGTAATTGCAGCATACTTTGGAGGAAAAAGTTAACTTTAGACTTGAGATTCCCAAAGCTTTCCACCACTGGGGTTTTCCTCATGTTATTTCTGGATTTGTTGTAGATTAATGGACAGAGATTGATTGCTACGATTAGTCAACAACTCCATTATTATTGGACCTTATTCTTTTTTCCTTTAGCACTTCTTATTTTCCTATCCTGCTTCTGATTGCTAGCCCAATAACCAAGAGTGGAAAATGCTTGTTTATGGCTTGTGGTGCCCTCCACTATCGAATAACCTGCTGACATTCACTGTCTAGGCTCACACAAAGAATGCCTACTGCAGTTGAATGCTGGAACAGACTATTCATCCATTTGTACCACTATTCTATGTGGTGCTCCCTGTTAATTGTATCCATGTGATTTATAGCACAGTGTTTATTGTATTTAGGTGGTGGGTATCAATTGGGGACTCTCGTATCCATTTATAGGAGGGAGCTTATCTCGGGGGTGCTGGATGTGTAAGGATGATCTGTGTGAATAAAGACTTGAAAGCAATTAAACACAAAGTTCTAGTGTTCTATCTTTCACCATCTGGCTATCTGACTTTTTACACTGCCATCCTAAAATGGGTTCTCAGAAATTAATGGGAAAAAAAATCACCTTTCTGCCAGTGATGATCTTTCCCAAGGCAATCAAAAGAAATTTATGCAGAGTATGTATGTATGTGTGTATGTGTGAGTGGGGCGGGCGGGGTGGTTAGAGGGGGAGAAAATTTAAAACAAAAAGTGACTATTGTGTTTAAAAGACCTTGGGCCATTTTAGTGTCTGGAACACCTCATTTCAAGTACAAACAGAATGTACCAGACCTTGAATTCCAGTATAAATCAGCTCTGGAAGATTGTTGCCTAAATTGGGTTCGGCTCCATTATGTGGTCTGGCCTGCAAAGGGCATTTGAAGCTCCCATCCATAGTAAACAGGAGCTTAATCAGGTTATTCAAAAGAGGGCGGGGAAGGACACCGCTCCATTTCCTGTCCCATTCTGATTGCCAAGTCCCCAACATGCCCAGCAAACCTGTTACGAAGGGGTGTTGGTGTGGACTTTCAGCGGGGAGGGCCTTTAAAAGACCCACAAATTTTGAAGTATTTTTAGGTCTTGTCATGGCCCTTCTTGTTAATTTATTTTGAGGGTTTTTTTCTCGTGACAGGCTTTCACAAGCCTTTACAGAGTTGTTACAGATTTATTTTTTGCCTCCATATGCCTTTACTGGCACCACCGAGCCATGTTTGGAGGAAGGGGAGAACAGAGGGAGGAAATCAGGCAGGTCAGACTGCCTGAGGAGTACTCCATGCCTTCCCTTCATCATCTCTACCCCTTCATCTGCAGAGGGAGGTGAAATGACCTTGTTTTGGGAACACTGTGCTGATGGAGACTTTTCTCCCTGAAGGACACTGTGCCAGCAGCCTGTTAAGTGGCATCACTGAGATACAAGTGCCTAACTAATTGTTATGCTGGAAGGTTATGCGGGTACATGAAGAGACCGTAACAGTTAGCTGTGGCCAGAAACTTGGCTGCACCTCTTTGCTCGCAAGGATGTCATATGGGGATGGTGCCATGGAGTGGCACAGAGGGAATTCCTCCACACAAGTACACCAGGTAGCACCATCTCGGCTTCAGCAGCATCAACACAGGGCTGGACGCTAGGCTACTCCACCTCTTGTCTACAGACGCACGCCTGACCTTAGGCTCCCTTTCTGTTCTGTTTTGCCTCCTAATTCTTAATCACCTGCCCTTTTGAGGCTTGGCAAAAGCTGCTGATGAGTTGAGATGCTGTCTAGAAGCTAGCTGAATTTTTGTCCTTTAAATTTTACTTCATGTAATTTTTCTCCCTCACTATGCGGGCTGGATTCTGCTCCATGATCCTCCCCAAAGTGGGAAGGTATAGCGGAGAATGAGGCAAAATCTGGCGATGTGGCCCATCACTGAATCACCACAAAGACCTCAATTTCCCTCCTGCCGCCCGGGACCACTACATGGAAAATGGTGTTTAGCCCAGGGTAGCAGCAATAATGACTCTGAGGTCAGGGAATGGAGGGAGAGGGCCCGGTAGAGGCCTCCTCTTCCAACATATAGGTCCCTATTCACTTACCTGTGCAGGCCTCAAACTCTGCTGAGGTCTACAAGGCTGCAGTTCCCTTGATCTTTGGGGCTTTTCTGCCCCTTAAAATGCACAGCCCCCTCTTCTGATGCTGCAGTGGCTCTGCCTGCACAGGCCTGTCCAGGAAATCACACTCTCAAATCATCATGAACTGCTTCCAGAAACCCACCCCTTCTCCTTACTTATTCTGTGTATGTTCCATAGGGTATTTTCAATAGCTGCCTAAACATTTGTCTGTTGGGTTCAGATGTTAAATCATAAGGGGTGAGAACGGTATGCTTTACTATTTCATAGCACACACTATCTATTGGATCCATTCTTACAAAATTCTATGAGCACTTTACTGCTAAGTGATGATACAAGCTATTCTGTCCAGATATCTTTGTTCCACTTGCGGTGGTTAACCAATAACACAAATACCCACAAAAATCCACCTTTGTTTTTTCCCCTCTTTAAAATTTAGTTTCAAACTGTATTTAACAAAATTATTCCGTTTGGGCTAGAGTAACCTTACACTCACTTACCAACCTCATTGACAATATGCCTGTCTATGATAGTTCAAGTGCATGTTGTTGCTCTTTCTCTTCCTCCTCCATCTGGTGACGTCACTGCTGCTTCTTTTCCTGAAGCTCGAATTTGTGTAGAGCATCTATGTGTTGCCACCGTCTCTCATCAGCTTCAAGTCCATGCTGGCATTCCTTCTCATCAGTTTTGCATAAGTGCTGACAATCCTTCTCGTCAGCCTCAAGCTCAGCCTTCAGTTTCAGCACCTTTAACTGATTCACCCACTCATCGGCCAAAATTTTCTGAGATCCCGTGCAGGGCCTCACCCGCAGTGGATGACTTATCCTAATATCATGACATGGGAATCCATGGGGCTCTGCATCCATGATGTTCCGAAAGCCTGCCTGCAGCATGCAAGGCTCTGCCTGTGGCAAGGGGTCTCAGAAAATGTTGCCCTTGGTCATTTTTTCCCCTGCGTGCAAATAAGCTAATTCTTGCTCAGTGGCCCTGATTATAGTCTCTCAACTGCCCCATTTTTTTAAATGGGAAGGAGGCGCTAACAAGACCAAAATTGCAAATTTGACTTACCGCAAGTGCCAGCTCACTGGAGGGCGTGATCGCACACTAGTTCTGCTGCAGAGGAATCAGATGATGACTTTGATGGGCCAAGCTACAGGAGAAGGCTGATGGGCGTTCACAACCAAATGCTTGGTGCACTGAAAAGCCTGCCAGGAAGGCTCTGCACAATGTCAGGAGTCCAGCTCCAACTTGGCACAGGGCTTTGCACAGAGCTTGGCGTCTATCCTTTCCAATATGGAAAGGGTTGTCAACTCCATCAGCACACCTGTGGAACCCACCATGATGCAACATCTGATGACTGATGTCATAGCTTCCATTGCAGCACAAACATCTGCCATCCAAGGTCTGACTGGTGCTTTTAGAGCTCAGACTGCTGCTATCATGGCTCTGGGTTCCATTGTGGAACGGGGCTTCCAGGGCGTCACAGCACTCCAGCAATTCATTCTCCTGCTGATCAGGATTGCTGAGACGCCACCCCAGGAGAGTGGCAGTGGCGCCATGGAAGACAAACCTGCTGTCCTCTCTCAGGAGAGCAGTATTCCTGCTCCCACCCCTGCCACTCCACCAGTGCCCTTACTGTTGCTTGTCAGCCAGCCGGCTGCAAACCAGGCCGAGATGGTGCAGTCTGAAGCCGGGTCCTCCCAGCCCAGAGCTGCTCGTGATCGTCCTCCAAGGCCATCTGCAATGTCCTCAATTGAAAGTCAGCAGCCTTCCTCCACCCATGCTCCAGCCACTGGGGAAGCACCTCGTAGGAACATTAGGAAAGGTAAAGGCACACGAACATCAGACACTGAGCGAATGTACAAGGGTGAATAGTATCAGTTTGTTTGAATCATTTCATGTGTAAATGTATTTTTCAATTTGTATTTGGTGGTGGTTTTCATTTCTGCGATGAGCTAAGGGAGGAAGCAATATGTAATCATAAGGAGGATGATTTGATGGTCATGTGAGAGAGGAAAGGTAACGAGCGTGGAACTGTTGGAGAACGGGGAGGTGTCATTGAGGTTACTGGTATCACTCATTAATAATCTGATCACGCAGAGCCCTGGCAGACAGGGCCTGTCTACCTTGTTGCCTCCCTGCCTTTTTCTCCACTTCCTCCTCCTCCACTTCCTCCTCCGCCAGCGCCTGCGCCTCTTCCTCTGCCTGTTGCTCGGGTTGTCGCCTGATAGGTGGTGGCGAGGGCTGCTCCCTATTAATGGCCATGTTGTGCAGGATACAACGACAAATCACGATACCTGCTCAGCTGAGTACCTCCGGGCTGCTCCAGAGCGGTCCAGGCAGCGGAAGTGTTGCTTGTGGACGCCTATGGTGTGCTTGCTGATGCTCCGTGTGACAGCACGGCTCTCATTGTACTCCTGGCTCCACAGAAACGTAACTTTTAAAAAGAGTTCTGGCTGTTTTTGAGACGCCTCCAGAGGTCCTTTTAAGGACTGCTAATTAGCTCACTCAAAACCTGGAACAACTGGGTGGAGCGTGCGCTACACAAGCTCTGTCCCTTTTCAGGCCAATTTCAATCTGGTTGCTACAACTGGTGTAGTATGCCTAATGATGTTTCAGGTAGACGTCCTGCACACCTAGAAGTCGCTTCCAATTTGGCAGCGGGTGCACTTCCGGGGGAGATAGTGACCTGAAATTTCTCCCTCCATGTTGATTTTATGCCCAAAAAACAGGCGCAACAATGTTGAATTTCCCACTCACTGAATGAAGAGCCATATAAAACACAACTGTTATCGCAAATACTTCAATATTTAACTTCAATATTTTTGGTTTATTTATTGGGGATCATTTTAGAAGTTCTCTGGCTATTGAAAGCCAGTGGGTATTTGTGGAAATTCATCAGTTATGGATTCCTGCAGAAGATATAACTGGTACATTGCCCTAACATTATCTTTTACCTTTAACAGCCCTCCATTTTCTGGCTTTGACCAGATGATGACCTACAACTTGATTCTCAAAGGTGTAGAAAAAATGGATTTTCCCAAGAAAATAACAAAGCGTCCAGAAGACGTGATTCGTAGGCTGTGCAAGTAGGAAGAAAAATCTTTTAAAAAAAAATCATGTTGTATGCACCCATGGAACCGGCTTTTGTTCCAGCCTTGTGTATTTTATAAAAGAGCAATGAGGAAATTAATAATTCAGAAAGTACTATTTATCAACCACTGAGTCGTTATCATAAACTGTAATATTAAAGTAACCAGTCAGTTGTATTTTACTCTCAATATGAAATTTTCAAAAGGGAATTGGATATATGCTTGAAAAGGAACAATTTGCAGGTCTATGGGGAAAGAATAGGGGATTGGGAGTAATTGGATAGCTCTTTCAATGAGCCAGCACAGGCACAATGGGCTGAATGACCTCCTTCTGTGCTGTACGATTCTTTGATTCTGTATCACATGAGAAAAAAATGCCGATGTTAATTAAATCATGCCTATGTTCACTTCAATGGAAACAGATTATGGACTCTAAGGACATGTCTATTATTCCATGGTACAGTGGATTTATTCAAAATTTAACTCATTGTTATTTCCCAGCTAGAGTTATAAGTAGTGCTGGCCTTGCCTCAGTTATGTTCATCATATTTTAAGACAATGAAGTCCCTTAATCACTCATTGGGTAAATACACCTCCCAGTACTTTTGGATTAGGGGCTAACTCAGTGATACATGCAAATCAGAGGGCCGATTTTAACTCCCGGCTCGGGGTTGTGCGAAGGGATGGTGGTAAGGCGGGCGTCAAAATGTCAGGCCTTCTGCAGTGAGAGGCCAGGGAGATTTTAACTCCAGGGCCTCATCTGTACCCTGCCCGTCAATCTCCCGCTCGAACCCGGTGGGAAGTGCTAGCTGGCTGGCAGGCAGGAGTGGAATTTTGGGCGGCAGGAGGTTACCGCTGGGGACCTGAAGGAACCGTCCTCAGATAAGTGGTTGTGAGGGGGTCAAGAGGGTAGCACGGTCAGGGGGAGGGCAGGGAAGCTTAGAGCAGGGGAGGCCCAAGGTTTCTTTATGGGGCTGGAGGAGCACTCCTGCTGTTCCTGGCTCACAAGGAAACAAAAAAAATAATCTAATTTAACTTTGTGGGCCTCTTCTGGCCTCAGCTCCTCTTGCTGCCAAGTTGGCTTGCCGGGGAAGCCACAGCAACTTTCATGCCCTGACCTTGGATTAAAATTGGCTGACATCACCAGAGCCCGATCTGCATATTTAAAGAAGGACTCCACTGTTTTGGGGGGGGGGGGGCGCGGGGGGCAGGGGAGAGGAATTAAAGTGAGAAAATTGGAAAAAAGATTGGATATTTATTTTTCTGTGATATTCTTTACTGCAGACAAAATCCAACCGAACGTCTGGGAAATCTGAAAAATGGAATAACTGACATAAAGAAGCACAGGTAACTTTTATCCATTAATGCTTTCCAAGCTTTTAGGGGCATTGGGCATGATCTTAACATTGAAAAACGGGTGGGTTGGGGGCATTCAAAATCGCAACCATTTCTGACACGCTCCCAACCCGCCCATTTCCAGTTTTCACTGAGGCTGCCGGCCTCCATTTTTGCAGAATTTGCAATTTCAACCCCTGGGGGCTGGGATTCCTGGGCCTTCACCTTCACGCCACGTGAAAGGAGGCGAGAAGGTCCAAAACTACAGGTAAGTGCCTTTCTGGCACAGCTTGTGGGCCCAGAGGAGCAGGAGTGCTTCCCCCAGGCCCAACAAGCCTACCTGCAGCAACCCCCCAACGATCTCCAACATCCCCCCACCCAACGATCATGGACCCCCTTCCCCCCGATCCACGACTCCCCACCCAACAATTGCGGACCCCTGATCCTGACAGCACCCCCCCGGTCCCCGGTGACTGACCTCCGATCCCCCCCCATGCCCACCGGTGCCCTCGTGTCCACCCATTCCCCCGTGCCCCCCATGGCCCGCCATCCATACAATCAAAGACTTACCTGAAGACTTACCTGAAGATGCCCTCTCCCTGGCTGCTCTTCCGTCCGACTGAGACCAGCCTGTCAAACAGGCCAGTCAGTCAGATGGCAAACTGACCAAAAAATAATAAAAAGACGTCCTTATGTCAAAACCAGTACTTCCAGGTTTCCCGTCCGCTGTTTGACCCCCCCAGCCCCCTTCCCGGCTCGGGGTCAAAATCATGCCCATTCTCTCTGCAAATTGACAGTTTTGCTGATCAACTCAGAAAAGTACTATTAAAAAGAGCAGTGCCCAGGTCCAAGATGGTATAAATGAAACAGTGCACATACTTTGAAATTAGCACCGCTCCTTGCACCAAAAACCAAGAATCCATTTCTAGTGAAGATAAATCTCTGAACTTATATAGTATTTACAGCACAGAAACAGGCCATTCAGCCCAACTGGTTTATGCTCTACACGAGCCTCCTCCCATCCTACGTCATCTAACCTTATCAGCATATCCTTCTACCCCTTTCTCCCTTGTGTACCTATCTAGCTTCTTCTTAAATGCACCTACGCTATTCACCTCAACTACTCCATGTGATAGCAAGTTGCACATTCTAACCACTCTCTGGGAAAGTCGTTTTTCCTGAATTCCTATAAATTCTTATATTTCTGTCCTAGTTTTGGACTCCCCCACAAAAGGAAACATGTTCTCTACTTCTATCCTATCAAACCCCTCCATAATTTTAAAGACCTCTATCAGGTCACCCCTTAGCTTTCTCTTTTCTAGAGAACAGAGCCCCCGCCTGGTGTCTTTCTAAAACTAAACTGAAAGATTATTATTTGAGCAGGAATAGTAACTGCAGCTTATGGATATCATGTGTACGACGTCACTGGAAGTGGTCATCTACTTTCGTTTTGGACAGCTAGCTTTTTATGTTTTCTGTTGAAAGTTAAGCACTTAAATAAATAGGTGATGCTCAGATGTCCCTTCCGGCATTGTCTCCCTTAGTTAATCTTACCTTTTCCATTTTTATACAATAAATCAATTATAACAAAGGTACATAATTTGTGGAAATCATTTCTACAGTCCCTCTCATTGTCATATTTACTTTTTCTCATTAATTTTCTCTTAAGGATGGAGGATATTAAAACACAGGCAATAGATTCATAAGGAGAAGTAATCCAATAAAACAGTACAAGGTAGAGATTGTACAGTGGGAGTGAGAATGAAGAATAATCCTACTGGTAACTAATGCAGCTAGTTACTTCAAGAGGAAAAATTGCTTGTTTCTTCAGCCAGCAGAGGTATTGATTTTGACAGCCTCGATAGGCTAGTTCCATTCATTTTGTACCCAATGTGGTAATCAATACTTTTGTAATGGAGTGGTCTCTGCTGTTAATACAAAATTAAGTTGATAGAGAGATAAATAATTACAGCAAAAATTAGATGAAAGAATAAAAGTTTATTTGAACAATAAAGAAGTATAGAATGTATTTTGTACTGATACGCTTCCCTTTTTGGATTACCTCAAGCTGCGAGGAGTGATAACTAAATTAGGTGGGATACAGCAGTGATGTTATTGCTGTGACATTGGTTCAATATCTTTGTGATTTATGTCAGTGTTGGACCATAAACATGAAAAGCTCTATGTTGTGCTTAGCTGTCAACCACCCTCCTTCGGGGTTTTTCACTTGTGTATGCAGACTGCTTGTCAGCATGCTGCAATGAAAAGGATTTTTTTCTAGAAAACACAATGCCGTTTAGAAAATTGTTCCATCGATCATTGCATTCACAAATGTTTCTTCATCATTTCCTGCCATTTTATGTAGGAATAAGTAAGAGGAGTACACAAGAACAATTAAATAATTACTGAGTATCTTAAGAAAACTGTAACAAGTTCAAAAAGGAAACAAGTTATGTGCTTCCCAATGTGATAAACTGAATTATTTTCATGGTTTCTATTGCATCTGTGAATGTTACCGTAATAAGAAAAGAAAATTTAATTGCTGGCAACAGCCATGATCCCTCGTGACCCAAGACCAGGTGACATTATCACTATAAAAATGGTTGTAAAGTAAGTGACTGAACGTCACTCAACTTAAAACACCACACAAAATTTATACTAATCAGAGGCATGTTTAGGTAAAATCCTTTCCCTCAAGAATTTTTACATATTTATTCCATCAATGTATTTTGCTTCAATTTGCATTTGAATGTTATTTCTTGCAGCAAATGGTTTTTACCACTAATCAAAAATAAAGCTCTGGAATACTTAGCCCTTGAGGGCCACAAATGAGATAATATTTAACTCACTATTTTTTGTTAAATCTCAGTCGGAACATATGTCACTTTGATCTGCCAATTGCCAAGTCAAAAATTGCATCATTGTTTGACTTAGTTTCAAAAGACAGGTTTTAGCCAGTCAAGAATCAAGTTGTATTTACATGGGCCCAAGTCAACCGGGAATAATAGGATAGCTAAGGCAATGGAAACCAGATCTTATTTAAACTTCAGAAAAAAATGCAGAAATAAAGAGTTGAACTAATTTTAGAAGAATATGAAATAAGTGAGTTGAGGAAATTTGAGCAAACGATTTTACCATTTCATTTTTATTTCAAATATTTAGAAGTTTTTTAGTAATATATTAATGTACCAGTAAGAAAGCTACATGTAACATCTCATGGTATTGTTATTGTAATATAAGTCAATTTTTCAGCATCACGATACATGGCCCCACATTGTAAAAAATGACCTGCCAAAAGAACACAATTTTCTGGAGTCTCTGGAAACTCTAAGGATTAATTCCTGCATTCTTGGGCTAGAATCAACTGTAATATTTCTCAGGGTTGTATCAATGCTGCATTCATTTTTTTTTTCAATATACCTAGCGCAACCTCCAGTACATAGAAGTCATTGTGAAACACAGTTAGCAAATGGCATTTGAAGGGACAAGTTACTGGTCCTCCCCAAACTAGTCCACCTCGGCGCAGACATGGGCAAGCTTCTGAATGTCTTCCTATCTGTAGTCTAATGTAAGGAGATGCACAACACCCGGTTATAGCCCAACAGCTTTATTTGAAATCACGAGCTTTCGGAGCTTTGCTCCTTCGTCAAGTGAAGTGAAGAGATGCATATAGGCACTGTCTATATGCATCTGTTCACTTCACCTGACGAAGGAGCAAAGCTCCGAAAGCTCGTGATTTCAAATAAAGCTGTTGGACTATAACCGGGTGTTGTGTGTCTCCTTACATTTGTCCGCCCCAGTCCATCACCGACATCTCCACATCATATCTGTAGTCTGACAGTGATAGTCTTAGGTGATATCATGTGGGCTCCTTCCCTCACCCAGTCAATATGGAAAATAGCCCAGTACAAAAAAAATGTAATTACTTAGGCTGAACCAGGAGAAATTTTCCTAAAGCTGGTAACCACTTTTGGCTGACTGCCAACAGTTGGCTGCAACATCAACAACTTTGCCACAGAGCCCAGGCAGCACACAAAAGGCCCGCATCCATGACTCAACTGTGGAAATTCACAAAGTTGCTGTGATTGTCGTGTTTTGGGATTTTCATTCTTTTTTTCCTCCATAGAAAAGATTTTGTGATGGAGTTATGTTTTAAGTATTGTGATTTCAAACAAATTTAAATTCATACAAGTTTAACAAAAAAGGCCACAGGCATTGAACATGTCTATTAAAGCCAGACAAACCAGTTTGTGGAATGTAATGACTCGCAGTCTATTTCAAATTGATACAGTGAGGGTCTGCTGTCTCATCCCAGGTTTATTAGCCAGAGTGACCAGGGACATTAAACAATTCATTATCTCTTCTCAGTTGGCCAACAAATGTTCACACCCATTGTGGTGAGGATAATACATATTCTGGGATAGTCAGACTGTTAACAAGAGACTCTAAGCTGCAATCTTTGGCCTGGAACGGAAAGTTAAATTGCAGGAGGTCAGTGTTTGCAGTTGGAAGTTGTCTGTAAAGAAAGGTAATGCCGAAAACAAGTACACCAACTCCCAAAAGGCTCAGAGCATGTGGTTATTATTGAGTGAGATTAAATGGAATTTACTTTTACTGTTACTCTGTATGTTCACTTGCTGACTGTAAAATAAAGCAGCTTAACAATTCATATCTGGCCTTGTCTCATTAAAGCATTTATGTCCACCTTCGGAAAAGTGCTTGTTGAGAGCATGTGCGAAAGACACAATATCCAGTTCAGATAATAAGGAGATCATATTGTTACACCCTCTAATTATAGATTATTACATAATTAGGTATTGGTTAGTACAGGCACTTTCCTGAACATAAGATGTTTGGACCGCTTACAGGAGTGATCAGCGTATCTAAGGCAGACTTATAATAGTGACACTGTCATAAAGATTAAACATATACTGTGCAACTGATAGGCACAGCAGTCAAAGCAATGGCCACGCACCAGAACCAGCCTCCTAGGTTATATGTAGCCTATGATTGATAGCTCTCCATTATACATGGAACCATATACATTGTATAAAATAACAATATACAAATGGATGGCAATTTGATATACCTGAGAACAATTGTAATAATAATAATGAGCCATATATAGGCACTATTGCCCATTCTTATACACCACATACTCAGAAAATGACCCCTCCTTGAACTTTAGTTCCTGTTTTTTTATACCCCAAACTTTCATTTGTGAGCTAAAATTGTGTAGTCCTATTAAGTAAAGGATGCATTTAAATAATACTTAATTTTCCTCAACTACAGATGGTTCAGTGGTTTTAACTGGGAAGGATTGAAAGCCAGAACATTATCATCACCATTAAAAAGAGAGGTATTTGTGCTTGTTATTATTTTACTTCTGATGTAAGAATGTAATAATTTTGCAGTTTATTGTGCTCTGTTATACTGTTTCCTTCAAAATAAATGGTGCTCAATTGGGAGCTTCTAGCTCAATACAGAACTAGATTTCTACCTATTCATAATCAATTATGTTTTTTTTCTATACCCCATAACATATTGGTAATAATAAAGAAGAATTATCCTACTGTTGTTAACGATAGTTAACCCCTGTGATGGGATGAGCTGTCTAATCTGGCCACAGTTTAGGTAGATAATACAAAAATGGTACGCTGGGGTTAGTTTTCTAATTCCATTGACATCATTGAACAAAAAAATTGCTGGCAGTAGCAGAAATTCCTCGCTACCAAACCACAAATGAAAAATTGCCAACACTATCTTTTAATGAAATTGGCATTCTCATTCAGAGAAGCTGTAATGGTGACTTGCGTAGGATATTGGAGAACTCGCAGTGATGTATAAGAGGGTAATCTGTTGGGTTCAGGGTAACTGTGTGTTGCTGGAACACAGCAGAGAGAGATTTACTCTTCATCCAGCTGCAACATACCACCCAAGAGAGTATCTGATACCGACAATTGCAGATCGATTTTAACCTTTGGGTGGCCAATCAGCATAGCGCAATGGTCACCTGTCAGTTTCTGCCTTGAAATGACTCTGGCCTCATTTCCATGCCACTTGTGAGCTGCATGCCTCGAACAAACAATCCACTGCAGCTTGCCGGTTCTAGACCAGCACAATATCAGGTGGCTCGGACGCTATGTCATGCCGCAGGCAGGTCTTTGGGGGGAGAGCGAACATGGATGGGGAGGCCAAACATCAGCTTTAACAGGGCAGTAAGTCAACTGACCCCATTTTGAGGTCGTTATTGCCCCATTAAAGCCAATTTGGCCAAGTTAAAATCGACCCCTTGGTAGCCAAAGTAGAAAAGATCTCATTCTCAACACTAACATCCCCCATTTTGATGTACACAAAAATTCAGACTTTCCAAAACAAACATATATACACTTAAATTTACAGAAAACAAATTAAAAGTTTAATTGTACAATGATTTTTTAATGATGTATACCTGTCTGAAAAATACTGTTCAATGAAGGGAATACTTTGGAAATTGAAATTATTGTACTGTAATAAAAGATTTACAAGAATGATACCAGAACTGAGAGCTTGTAACTATCAGGAAAGACTGAACAAGCTGGGACTAAAAGAGAAGGCTGAGGGGTGACCTAATAGTATCATTGTATCATATTAGGTACAGCACTGGAGGAAGCCATTCTGCCCATCGTGCCTGTGCCGGCCCTTTGGAAGAGCAGTCCAATTAGTCCCATTTCCCTGCTCTTTCCTCATAGCCCTATAATTTTTTTCCCTTCAAGTATTTAACTAATTCCCTTTTGAAAGTTACTAGTCCCTTTCAGGCAGTGCATTCCAGATCATCACAACTCACTGTGCAAAAAAATGTTTCCTCATGTCACCTCTGGCTCTTTTGCCGATCACCTTAAATCTGTGTCCTCCGGTTACCGACCCATCTGCCACTAGAAACAGTTTCTCCTTATTTACTCTATCAAAACCGTTCATGACTTTGAATACCTCTATCAAATCTCCCCTTAACTATCTCTGTTCTAAGGAGAACAACCCCAGCTTCTCCAATCTCTCCATATAACTGAAGTCCCTCCTCTCTGGCACCATTCTAATAAATCTCTTCTGCACCCTCTCTAAGGCTTTGACATCCTTCCTAAAGTGTTGTGCCCAGAATTGAACACAATACTCCAGCTGAAATAACTTCCTTGCTTTTGTACTCTATACCTCTATTAATAAAGCCCAGGATCCCATATGCTTTTTTAAAGGTCTTTTTAACTTGTCCTGCCACCAAAGATTAGTGTATGTGCACTCTCAGGTCTCTCTGTTCCTGCACCCCCTTTAAAATTGCACCATTTAGTTTATATTGCCTCTCCTCATTCTTCCTACCAAAATGTATCACTTCACACTTCTCTGCGTTAAATTTCATCTGTCAATGTCCCCCTGAAGTCTGTTACTATCCCCCACATAGTTTACTTCCGAGTTTCATATGCAAACTTTGAATTATACCCTCTATACCCAAGTCCGGGTCATTAATCTATATCAGAAAGAGCAGTGGTCCTAATACTGACCCCTGGGGAACACCACTGTATACTTCCCTCCAGTTTGAAAAACAACTGTTCGCCACTACTCTCTGCTTTCTGTCCCTTAGCCAATTTTGTATCCATGCTGCCACTGTTCCTTTAATCCCATGACGTTAATTTTGCTAACAAGTCTATTATATGGTACCTTATCAAATGCCTTTTGAAAGTCCATATACACAACATCAACCGCACTACCCTCATCAACCCTCTCCGTTACTTCATCAAAGAACTCAATCAAGTTAGTCAAACATGATTTTCCTTTAACAAATCCGTGCTGACTTCCATTTATTAGCCTATACTTTTCCAAGTGCGAATTGATTTTGTCCTGGATTATTGTCTAAAAGTTTCCCCACCACCAATGTTAGGCTGACTGGCCTGTAATTGCCGGGTTTATCCCTCTCCCTTTTTTTGAACAGGGGTGTAACATTTGCAATCCTCCAGCACCACCCCCATATCTAGGAAGGATTGAAAGATTGTGGTCAGACCCTCCGTAATTTCCATCCTTACTTCCCTCAGTAACCTAGGATGCTTCCTACCTGGACCGAGTGACTTTTCTACTTTGAGTACTGCCAACCTTTTAAGTACCCCCCTCTATCTATTTTTATCTTATCCAATATTGCTACTACCTCCTCCTTTACTGCTCCAATGGCAGCATCCTCTTCTCGTGCAGACCGATGCGAAGTATTCATTTAGTGCCTCAGCCATGCCCTCAGCCTCTACAAGAAGATCTTTTTTGTCCCTAATCAGTCCCTCCCTGCCTTTGACTATCCTTTTACTATTTATATATTTTTAAAAAGACTTTTGGGTTCCCTTTTATGTTAACCACCAATCTATTCTCATATTCTCCCTTTGCCCCTCTTATTCCCTTTTTTAGATCTCATCTGTACCTTCTGTATTCAGCCTGGTTGTCTACGATATTACGAACCTTACATTCGTCATAAGCCTCCTTTTTCTGTTTCATTTTAATCTCTATATCTTTAGTCATCTAGGGAGCTCTAGCTTTGGATGCCCTTCCTTTCTCCCTGATTATGTATGTGTCCACTCTGTTCCTGAACCAACTCCTCCTTGAAGGCCTCCCATTGTTCAATAACTGTTTTGCCTATCAATTTTTGATTCCAATCCACCTGGGCAAGATCCTTTTTTAACTCAGTGAAATTTGTCCTCCTCCAGTTAAGCATTTTCACATTTTATTGATCCTTGTCCTTTTCCATAACTATTCGAACCCTAATGATATTATGATTACTGTTCCCCAAATGCTCCCCCATTGAAACATGCTCCACCTGTCCCACTTCATTCCCCAGAACTAGATCCAGCACTGTTTCCTTCCTGGTTGGGTTAGAAACACACTGTTCCAGAAAATTCTCTTGAACATATTTCAGGAATTCCTCCCCCTCTTTGCCCTTTAAGCTGTACTGTCCCAGTCTATATTGGGATAATTGAGGTCCCCCATTACCACTACTCTATAGTTCTTGCATCATTCTGTAATTTGCCTGCAGATTAGCTCCTCTATCTCCTTCCCACTATTGGCGGCCTATGGTATATACCCAGTAGTGTAATAGCTACTCTGTTGTTCCTTAATTCTAACCAAATAGATTCTGTCTTTGACCCCTCAACCACATCATCCCATTCCAATGCTATAATAGTTTCTTAGATCAATACTGCCACCCTCCCCCTCCTTTCATTCCTGAATACCCTGTAGCCAGGAATATTAAATACCCAATCCTCCCCTTCTTTGAGCCAGGTCTCTGTTATTGCCACTATATCATAGTTCCATGTGGCGACTTGTGCACATGGGACTATGATATACGCACATGCACTCTAAACTGATCTTAGATTGCTTCACATTTGCCCCTTGTCTGATCCCTCCTATTTCTGACCTATTCTTTACTCTAGTGCTATTTGTCCCTGCACATCTTGTTTCTCCTCTCTAATGTTTCATCCTGGTGCTCATCCCTCTGCCAAATTAGATAAAACCCTCCCCCACAGCACTAGTTAACCTCCCCGCGAGGACATTGGTCCCAGCTCTGCTGAGGTGCAACCTGTCCACCTTGAACAGATCCCTCCTGCTCCAGAACTGGTCCCAAAGCCCCAGGAATACGAAGCCCTCCCTCCTGCACCATTCCACCAGCCATGCATTAACCTGTCTTATCCTACTATTCCTATACCCACTAGCTCATGGCACTGGGGTTAATCCAGAGATTACTACCTTTGAGATCCTGCTTTCTAACTTCCTCCCTAGCTCCTGAAACTCTGACTGCAGGATCTCCACCCTTTTCCTTCTTATGTTATTGGTTCCCACATGGACCATGACTTCTGGCTGTTCGCCTTCCCCCCTTAAAATGTTCTGCACCCTCTCAGTGATGTCCTTTACCAGAGGGGCAACACACCATGGGGAACTCTTGGCGGCAGTTGCAGAAACACCTATCTATCCCCCTAGATACCTGTCTATCCCCCTAAACTCATATCTAATGGAGGTCTTTAAAATTATGAAGGATAGACGTAGAGAAGATATTTCCACTTATAGGAACATGGCAACAGGAGTGGGCTATTTAGGCCCTCGAGCCTGTTCCACCATTCATGGTTGATCTGGGACCTAATTCCATATACCCGCCATAGCCCCATATCCCTTAATACCTTTAGTTAACAAAAATCTATCAATCTCAGATTTAAAATTAACAATTGAGCTAGT
Source organism: Heptranchias perlo (assembly GCF_035084215.1). NCBI lineage: Eukaryota > Metazoa > Chordata > Chondrichthyes > Hexanchiformes > Hexanchidae > Heptranchias > Heptranchias perlo. Next base: position 118,987,074 of record NC_090325.1, read on the forward strand.
ATCAACTGCCGTTTGCTGAAGAGTTCCAAACTTCTATCACCCTTTATGTGTAGAAGTGTTTCCTAACTTCACTCCTGAAAGTCCTGGCTCTAATTTTTAGGCTATGTCCCCTAGTCCTAGACTCCCAAACCAGCAGAAATAGGGTAGATAGAAAGAAACTATCAGTTCCCCTTAATATCATGAAAACTTCGATCAAATCACCCCTTAATCTTCTAAATTCCAGTTAATCTTCCAAACCCCAGTTTGTGTAATCTCATCATTTATCCCTTGGCGTCCAGATATCATTCTAATAAATCTATGCTGCATTCCTTCCAAGGCCAATATATCCTTCCTAAGGTACGATGCCCAGAACTGATCATAGTACTCCAGGTGTGGTCTAACCAGGGCTTTGTATAGCTGTAACATAACTTCTACCCCCTTGTATTCTAATCCTCTAGATATAAAGGCCAGCATTCCATTAGCCTTTTTGTTTATTTTCTGTGCCTGTCCATGATATTTTAATGATCTATGTACATGGACCCCTAAGTCTCTTTGGACCTCCACTGTTTTGTGCTTTGCACCATTTAGAAAGTACTCTGATCTATCCCTTTTAGGTCCAAAGTGGATGACCTCACACTTGCCTACATTGAAATCCATTTGCCACAGTTTTGCCCATTCACTTAATCTATTAATATCTCTCTGTAATTTTATGCTTCCATCTACACAGCTTACAATGCTGCCTATCTTTGTATCGTCGGCAAACTTGGATATATGGTTCTCTATCCCGTCATCAAAGTCGTTAATAAATACAGTGAATAGTTGAGGCCCCAACACAGATCCCTGTGGGCCACCACTCGTCACATCCTGCCAATTTGAGTACCTGCCCATTTTCCCTACTCTGTCTCCTGCCACTCAGCCAATTTCTTAACCAGGTAAATAATTCGCCTTCAATTCCATGAGCTTCAACTTTAGCTAACAGTCTCTTATGAGAGACTTTATCGAATGCCTTCTGGAAGTCAATATAACAACATTCCCCTGTCCACTACTTTAGCCATCTCTTCAAAAAATTCAATCAGGTTTGTCAGGCACGACCTACCCTTTACAAATCCATGCCGGCTCTCTCTGATCAGCTGAAAATTTTCAAGGTGTTCAGTCACTCTATCCTTAATTAAAGACTCTACTCATTTCTTGACAACTGATGTTAGGTTAACTGGTCTATAATTCTCTGGTTTCCCCCTCTCACCTTTTTTAAATAGCAGAGTGGCATGTGCAATTTTCCAAACTAAAGGAATGGTTCCTGAATCAAGAGAACTTTGGAAGATTATAGTTAGGGCATCTGCAATATTCTCACCTACTTCCTTTAAAATCCTGTGATGGAAACCATCTGGTCCTGAGGATTTATCACTCTTTAGTGCTGTTATTTCCTTCATTACTGTTAATTTGCTTACGTTAATTATGATGAGTCCCTGGTCTCTGATTCAAAATTAGTTTCCTTGAGGCATCTGGCATGTTATCCTCTTCTTCTACAGTAAATACTAACATAAAATAATGATTTAACATGTTTGCTATTTCCTTATTTTCATTTACAATATCACCATTATCAGTTTTTAAGGGGCCCACATTGCTCTTGACCACCCTCTTTTTCCTAATATAATTGTAATTTTTTTTGTGTTGATTTCAATATCCCTTGCAAATTTCTTTTCATACTCCCTTTCTGTAGTTCATGTGGGGAAGTCCAAAACTAGGGGTCATAAATATAAGATAGACACTAATAAATCTAATAAGGAATTTAGGAGAAACTTGTTTACCCAGAGAGTGGCTAGAAATTGGAACTTGCTACCACATGGAGTAGTTGAGGCAAATAGCAGAATAGCATAGATGCATTTAAGGGGAAGCTAGATAAGCACATGCAGGGGAAAGGAATAGAAGGTGATGAAGTGTATGAGGAGTCTCGTGTGGAGCATAAACACCGGCACCGACCTATTGAGCCTGTTTCCGTGCTGTAAATATGTAATAGTTAAATGAATTAAGCAACAGACCAACATATTTGGTAAAGGCAGAAGCACTGCGATTGTTGAAGTTGCAGTTCGATGGGGTGATGGGAGAGTTTAGGTAACAGAGGGAAGAGTTCTGAAGGGCCAAGTGGGCAACCCTAACTTTTCTCATGAGTCATTGATGAGAACCGTTCATAACCAACGTAATAATTTAACAAAAGCAAAATACTGCAGATGTTGGAAATCTGAAATAAAAACAGAAAATGCTGGAAATGCTCAGCAGGTTAGACAGCAAGTGTGGAGAAAGAAACATTTCAAGTTGATGACCTTTCATCAGAACTAATAATTTAAAGGCCTGTATTTTTGGAGAAAAAAGCTGAATAACATTTTTTCTTTTTTCTAAGCTTAAAGGTCCTACAGATTATAGATATTTTGACACCTATCCTCCTGATAAGGATGTTCCCCCAGATGAACTATCAGGCTGGGACAAGGATTTCTAGATCAATGACAAGTCATCTACAGAGTGAGGAAAAGAAGAATTGCAGCTATTTTTATTAAATGTTCAAAAAGCAATCTGATCTATCTTGTGATTAGGTTCTCCGTGTACACCACCAGCACAACACAGTTTAAAATTGATTGTTTGGGTACATGGTTGCCCACTGAATTCTGTAGTCAAATAAAGCCCAGCACTCTAATCTTTATTTGAAAGCTAAATTTCAGTTTATGCCGCACCAAGTTGCGAGAATAGTTGATGGGAATTATGTTCCTGTGAGAAGTGGACAATTTCCTGTTATATGAATACTATAACATGTGGCTTTGTCATCAATCGGTCAGTGTGAGCATCTACTGAATAAAGTAAACACTGAAGGAGAAAGGAAATAACTTCGAAAAGCTTAAAATTTAATAACATTTTATTTTAGTATTATCTTATCTGAAAACAAGTTTTCTATTTAAATGGCTGCTGAAGCCCTTTAAGTCAACATGCTCCTTGTTCAGGCTGTGAAGAAGTGTTTGCAGTGTGTGGATAGGAGCTCAGGTGGAAAATCCAGAATAGCCAGAGGAAACAGCTGTGTAGGTGCAGTCAGCAGTAGCACTTGCACTGTTTCCTCCTGATTGACACATTCAGAAATTGCCAAACGATCACCTCTTCAATCAGGCAGCAGTTCAGCCTTTGTATCAAGACTGCTCAGGTTTCCTCTGCATGGTGCTGATTTCACCTTCAGGGTATGTCTGCGGTGAGCTGTGTGCAATCTTCTTCCTTCCTGGTTTGTCTGTAGATATAATTTCCCAACACTATCCACATATTCTTCAATGATTTACTCTTAAGCTTCTACCAGCTTATACTACTGAGCTAACTGTATTTTCACATGTTACACAAAGCACTTCTAGCTAAACATTTGCAGCACTTCTCTTTCCATCATCACATTTCTAACATTGCTCCACACTTTTCTAAAATGTTCTAAAGTTCTTCTCTAAGTAGTTCCCTTTGTCAGAGTTAAAGCATTACTTCAGGAAGCCTGAACAATCAATCAATCTTCATAAAGACTGGAATTTCAATTAAAACTTACAAAAAACATCCGCAAATTCTTAGTTGCTCAATTTATTCCAAGGACTTAGATACCACCCCAATAGGCAAGAACTTCACATTGTCTAACCAAATTCTCTGCTACCTCTTAACAGTGTTTAACTAGTGTCAACAGGTCAATGATTAGTTACACTTAAACCACCTAAGTCGTAACTCCAGCAGGAGTTCAACAGAACCCACTGGAAAAAGGCAGGGATCCAGTTACGCCAGGCCCCCACCAACTCCAGAAGTTCCCGGTCAGCCTTGTAATGGGTGGAGCCTCTGTCCACCCCTTACAAGGCCAACACCAAAGGGCTGTGGACTGGAGAAAGCACTTCCCTATGCTGGGATTTCTCACTTCCCTTTTAAGAGATGAGGCATACTGGCCTCTGATGGACCCAAGTGGGCTCTTTCTGGTGCAGGAGATGGGGGGGGGGGGAGGAAGGGAGAGTGGGAGGGCAGTCCAGGTGAGTGAAGGGAAGATGGCTGAAGACTCGTGGAGTGGGGTGCCAGGGCATCCACCGCCCCCCTCCCCCCACCTCGATGGTGGACAGGTACTGGACTTTCAGGCCACATGCGGCAGGTGGGTGCCAGAGATGTGCTCGTAAAGGCATAGGGACCTGTAAAGGCACGGGCACCCGCTGGCCCCATGCAAATGAGGTGTCTGTCCTCTGGTCCCGCAAACTCCAGTGGGGTCAGCACTGGAAGGATCGATCCTGACAAAATAACCGGGATCATGGCCCATGGATTTTCAGAGCCTAAGCATTTTGTGTAACAATTATCAACATCAGTGACCATGAATAGATTATTGTATTTGCATGGTTTGAAAGCCTTCGGCTGATGCTAATGTAGACATATTGATCCGACTGTGGAGGCACTTAGTTTGTGTTTTGACCGAGGCAGTGGATTGCATTGGTCAGTGCTGAAGGGCATAGCATATGACCACAGTTCAGCTGTGCTGAGCATAAAATACTATCAATTTGTGTCTTAGCCTGAAGTATGCTAATGTACTTTTTCTTTTGCTTTCCCGCTTTATTTGCTCTCACTGGCGTTGTCTAAAGAGCAGAGGATTGGTTGCTGTTATTACCTTGATCTAAATAGCTATTCTCTCTTTTCTATTGACTGTCCTGATAATCACAATCCAGTGTGGTATTTTCTGGAGGTTCATCACCCTGTAATAATATGCTAAGCCCCCAAAAGCTAAAGAAGAAACCACAAAAACCTGGATTGATCCAGAAACCATTTGACACTCTAATGTCTGACAATTCTAACCTACTCCTTTCGACAGGATGGAGACTTTGTTCCAGCAAGAAATCTGGTGTGAGGAGCAAATAACTTTTTAATGGGGAAAAACAAACTGGCACCCGGCAGGGAACCTGGGGCTTTATACGATACAAGAGTACGAAACCATGGGTAAATTTTCATCTTTGAGAGCTTCGTATTCTGGGAGCGCATGTCAGGAATTCAAGAACATAATCCACCCTCCCCCAATTTTCGGGAGCAAATTGCGGAGGTACTGGCCATAATCTTCCAAACATCCGTAGATACGGGGGTGGTGCCAGAGGACTGGAGAATTGCAAATGTCACACCCTTGTTCAAAAATGGGTGTAAGGATAAACCCAGCAACCATAGGCCAGTAAATTTAACCTCAGTGGTGGGGAAACTTTTAGAAGTGATAATCCGGGACAGAATTAGCAGTCACTTGGATGAGTGTGGATTGATTAGGGAAAGCCAGAACAGATTTTTTAAAAGGCAAATCATGTTTAACAAACCTGATAGAATTTTTTGATGAGGTAACAGAGAGGGTAGATGAGAGCAATGCAGTTGATGTGGTGTATGTGGACTTTCAAAAGGCATTTGATAAAGTTCCGCACGGTAGGCTTATCATCAAGATTGCGGCCCATGGAATAAAGGGGGCAGTAGCAACATGGATACAGAATTGGCTAAGGGACAGGAAACAGAGTAGTGGTGAACAGTTGTTTTTCAGACCAGAGGGAGGTGTACAGTGGTGTTCCCCAGGGATTAGTGCTGGGACCACTGCTTTTCTTGATATACATTAATGACTTGGACTTGGGTGTACAGGGCACAATTTCAGAATTTGCAGATGACACAAAACTTGGAAGTGTAGTAAACTATGAGGAGGATAGTGATAGACTTCAAGAGGACAGACAGACTGATGGCATGGGCGGACACATGGCAGATGAAATTTAATGCAGAAAAATGCAAAGTGATACATTTCGGTAGGAAGAACGAGGAGAGACAATATAAACTAGAGGGCACAACTCTAAAAGGGGTATAGGAACAGAGAGATCTGGGGGTATATGTGCACAAATCGAAGGTGGCAGGGCAGGAGGAGAAAGCAGTTAAAAATGCATACGGGATCCTGGGCTTTATAAATAGAGGCATAGAGTACAAAAGTATAGAAGTCATGATGAACCTTTATAAACCACTGGTTCGGCCACAACTGGAGTATTGTGTCCAGTTCTGGGCACTGCACTTCAGGAAAGATATGAAGGCCTTAGAGAGGGTGCAGAAGAGATTTGCTAGAATGATTCCAAGGATGAGGGACTTTAGTTACATGGATAGACTGGAGAAGCTGTGGTTATTCTCCTTGGAACAGAGAAGGTTGTGAGGAGATTTGATAGAGGTATTTAAAATCATGAAGGTTCTAGACAGAGTAGATAGAGAGAAACTGTTCCCATTGGCGGAAGGGTCAAGAACCAGAGGACATAGATTTAAAGGTGATTGGCAAAAGAACCAAAGGTGACATAAGGAAAAACTTTGACACAGCGAGTGGTTAGGATCTGGAATGCACTGCCTGAGGGGGTGGTGGAGGCAGATTCAATCATGGCCTTCAAAAAGGGAACTGGATAAGTACTTGAAAGGAAAGAAATTGCAGGGCTACAGGGAAAGGGCCGGAGAGTGGGACTAGCTGGATTGCTCTTGCATAGAGCCGGCATGGACTTGATGGACCGAATGGCCTCCTTCCGTGCTGTAACCTTTCTATGATTAAAGATGAAAATTACCTTGTTGTAGCACCATTGATTCACTATATCATGATGATACTTCATGTGCACATTCAGCATATTGTTTCCCAATAACTCATCAAACTAGGTGTGTGTTTGTTCAGATATTATAGGGCCACAATCAATCAGTTATATTATGTAGCTACTTTCAGTGTATAAAAGACATAACAGACCTTCAGAATATTGTTCATGAATATTGTTCACAAGAGATTCCTAGACATTAAGTTCTGTGTTTTGTAAACATGACTTTTATGGAGCAAGAAAAAGGTTGTACACCACGTAGTGTAAGTATGTTGGCAAATGATCCACTGGTGCAGTATGGAGTATATTACCAGTGTTTATTGAATTCACATTGATAGAGTTTTTAGAATAAACTCCAGTTGTGCACATAAATGATTATCAACAAAGAATCAAAATGGAATTAGTGTAAAGAGATTGGGGATGGGTAAGAGTTTCCACTTTCGGCGCAATTGTCAAATTGAGCACAAATGGTGCTTGAAATTGCACTAGTCAGGTTACAGTTCAAGTTTCTGTTAAAACACATTTGCATAATTACAAATACATTTGCACAAACGTAAAATCTTCCATGAACCAGCGCAGTCGGTCAGCATAATAGAACATAATTGTTTTTTTTTTCTTTGCATTAAAAAATATTCATTGATGTATAGAGTGATAACCAGGTGCAGTTTCATTAATAGCTAAAAATGTGTTTATCACAAAAAATAAGCATTTTTAATGAGTGTCTAGTCCTCCACCTGTGACTAACCTGATTTTAAAATCACTGAAAATGACTTAAAAAACTATACTGAAACATTTACTACTTTCATTGGTGTACACTGGTCAGTTTCTTAGTGAATTAAATATTTTTTAATATATAAAAATGTTTAAAATGTGCCTCCTAGTGCCTGTGCGCTTAGGAAAGAGAGTTTAATTTGAAGACCCTCCTTGAATGGCTGCAGGCTGGCGCAATCGGTGGAAATTCACCATCCTTGTTATTTCAGTTTGGGGGCATGGCCAGTTTTGTGGGCTTGGCCGGCTTCGGGCATGATGATTTTTGAACCAGCGTTAAAGATTGCAGAAACTCAATTTACACCTGACGTAAATTGTGCTTGATTTTCCGTGATCTTTTGTGCTGGTAAAAGCAGCACAATCTAACAGAAACTCTACCCCACGATGTTTTGTGCTACTTTCAAATGTTCAAATGAAAATTGCTAGAAAAAAGCTTTTATTTCAAAAATAAATTATAAATAAAGTACAAATCTGTTCACACAAGCTGTAGCTGGTGTTCATAGATCATAATAAAGTACACATTTAGTCATTTCCTCTTGTCAGTGTTAAGGAAAATTGATGCTTTTGTACTGGAAGTTTTGTTTATATATTTTTAATAAACTTTAGATATACAAAAATAAAAATTGTGACTAGTATTTTTAATCAGGATCCATACTGAATACTTTTCATGTTTCAAAAATGGAATATGAATAAAATGCAGGTAGATTCCATGTACCTATGACTGAAGTGAATGAGTGTTACTTAGACTGCCAGCTAACCTTCGGATCATCAGAGAAAAATTAGAAAAATATGAGGAGTCATTTCCCTAAAGGAGTAAGTTTAACCAGAGGTTAATAGTTTATTTCTTCTGTGACTTTTTTTTCATAAAGTTGTTTCACTATGCAAAATTTAAGCCTGGAAATTATTCTGTGTATATTATCAAAACTGACCCCCAGATCCATAAACCAAGTCCATCACCCCTGTGCTCGCTGACCTACATTGGCTCCTGGTCTGGGAAGACTTCAATTTTAAAATTCTCATCCTTGTTTTCAAATCCCTCTATGGCCTTGCCCTTCCCTATCTCTGTAACCTCCTCCAGCCCTACAATCTTCCAAGATCTTCACGCTCCTCCAATTCCTGCCTCTTGCACATGCCCGGTTTTAATCACTCCATCATTGATGGCCTAGGCAGCTGAAGGCATGGCCCAAAGTTTTGACATTCCCTCCCTAAACCTCTCCTCCTTTATGACACTCCTTAAAACCTACATCATTGAACAAGCTTTTGGTCACCTGCCCTAATATCTCCTTATGTGGCTCGGTGTTAAATTTTGTCTGAAAATACTCCTGTGAAGTGCCTTGGAACATTTTACTACATTAAAAAGAAACTATATAAATGCAAGTTGTTGTATGCGTTTGTATGATAATATCACAAGGTGTCACTTCCAGGCTATAAAAACAGAAAGCATGGCTTTGGGCTCCAGCACAATCTTTCCATTTGCACAGCCCTTTAACTTCCAGTGAGGGGTGTGTAGGCAGATCTTCTGCCTGCCCTCCCTATATCATGGGGATGTCTCTGGGAGAGTTCCCAGGCTTCCTAGAAATTCTGCCTGCTCCACCTCCTGCTGGACCCAATGGAAGCTACACCTTCTCCTTAAAAAATTGGGCAGACACTCCCACTACTTGGGGTACATGTTAGGTGCCTGCTAGAGGGCAGAGGTCTCAAAATGCTGAGTGAAGTGCTGAGCCAGGGATTGCTGGGCCCCCCAAAGTACTGACATACTCATTGACCCCTTTGGAAGGTGGATGGGAACTCTCCCAGAGACATCCCCATGATATAGGGAGGGCAGGCAGAAGATCTGCCGACACACCCCTCACTGGAAGTTAAAGGGCTGTGCAAATGGAAAGATTGTGCTGGAGCCCAAAGCCATGCTTTCTGCTTTTATAGCCTGGAAGTGACACTTTGTGATATTATCATACAAACGCATACAACAACTTGCATTTATATAGTTCCTTTTTAATGTAGTAAAATGTTCCAAGGCACTTCACAGGAGTATTTTCAGACAAAATTTAACACCGAGCCACATAAGGAGATATTAGGGCAGGTGACCAAAAGCTTGTTCAATGATGTAGGTTTTAAGGAGTGTCATAAAGGAGGAGAGGTTTAGGGAGGGAATGTCAAAACTTTGGGCCATGCCTTCAGCTGCCTAGGCCATCAATGATGGAGTGATTAAAATGTTGGCAAAGTATTGCTGATCTCCAGGGGTCCAGGCCACATCTGATGCCTATATCCTAGGTGGGCCCCACATTTGTCATTCAGCAGGTTGGTACACGTGCTCTGACCCGGCCTGCCGATACTCCAATTCAAGGATGAAGAAACTCCCAGTCTGGCAGAGCTTATCCCAGTCATGGCCCTTCATACACTTGGTGCTCTTGCTTGAGATGGGCAGAGATTTCAGTCAAACATTGGTGGAATGGTATCTGCCACAGGAGGCTGGGACTTGACATATACATGGCCCAGCCTAACTTGCAGTGCCTTTTGCCAAACCCCAGCTGGCCTTATGATGGTATTTACATGGAAGCATTTTAAGATTCTTGTTACATACCCCACATGAATTCCTTCTGTATGGGGAAATTTCCTGTAGTCATTGCTGTTGCACACCCAGTGGAAAGCGCTGTGCAGGGGATCCTGCTCAGCACCTCTGGGCATCTTTGAGTGGAGCATGTTGCACTGCACAGTGGCCTCAAATCAGTACTTGAGGCACTTTTCCAATGTCTTGGCCGTATGCCCACTCTGTTGCCCTCGGCCTAGCTGTGTTCCACATCTGCTCAGTGCCCGAGGTTGCAACCTCTCGTCCACTACCTGCAGGGGCTGCTCCTCAATTTCTGGCTTCGCCTGTCCCATAGGCTCTTCATTTTTGGTCACCCCGTGTATAGGGTGAACAAATTGGAGGACTTCCTGGTGAAACTGCTCCTGGGCTTGGAAAAAATCCTCCATCGGCAGGCTCAGGATGTGTAGGGGAGGCTCTCTGACTGCTTGCCAATGTTTTGATTTCTGCTGATTCGCTTGAAACCACAGGACATCAACTCTTTAATTGGCAGTAATGACCAAATTGTTGAGTTTACTTGCTGGCACTTAGAGAATAAATTTCCCATACAAATTCGATTATTGGTGCCCACATTCTGGTTTTGGGCGCCCCACTCCACCGGCCCAGACTACATGCCCCACATAGCTTCTCTTACTTAAATTAAATTGTTCCCTGTGATTAGATCTAAATGAGATTTTAGAATTACCAGCAGCTGTATTCTGGTCTCTAATCCTGGAGGAACTTCATACAGAATTAGTTTTGTTTAAATTTGTTCATGGGATGTGGGCGTTGCTGGCGAGGCCAGTATTTATTGCCCATCCCTAATTGCCCTCGAGAAGGTGGTGGTGAGCCGCCTTCTTGAACCGCTGCAGTCCGTGTGGTGAAGGTTCTCCCACAGTGCTGTTAGGAAGGGAGTTCCAGGATTTTGACCCAGCGACGATGAAGGAATGGCGATATATTTCCAAGTCGGGATGGTGTGTGACTTGGAGGGGAACGTGCAGGTGGTGTTGTTCCCATGTACCTGCTGCCCTTGTCCTTCTAGGCGGTAGAGGTCACCGGTTTGGGAGGTGCTGCAGTGCATCCTGTGGATGGTACACACTGCAGCCACTGTGCGTAGATGGTGAAGGGAGTGAATGTTTAGGGTGGTGGATGGGGTGCCAATCAAGCGGGCTGCTTTGTCCTGGATGGTATCGAGCTTCTTGTGTGCTGTTGGAGCTGCACTCATCCAGGCAAATGGAGAGTATTCCATCACACTCCTGACTGGTGCCTTGTAGATGGTGGAAATGCTTTGGGGCGTCAGGAGGTGAGTCACTCACCGCAGAATACCCAGCCTCTGACCTGCTCTTGTCACCACAGTATTTATATGGCTGGTCCAGTTAAGTTTCTGGTCAATAGTGACCCCCAGGATGTTGATGGTGGGGGATTCGTTGATGGTAATGCCGTTGAATGTCAATGGGAGGTGGTTAGACTCTCTCTTGTTGGAGATGGTCATTGCATGGCACTTGTGTGGCACGAATGTTACTTGCCACTAATCAGCCCAAGCCTGGATGTTGTCCAGGTCTTGCTGCATGCGGGATCGGACTGCTTCATTATTTGAGGGGTTGCGAATGGAACTGAACATTATGCAATCATCAGCGAACATCCCCATTTCTGACCTTATGATGGAGGGAAGGTCATTGATGAAGCAGCTGAAGATGGTTGGGCCGAGGACACTGGCCTGAGGAACTCCTGCAGCAATGCCCTGGGGCTGAGATGATTGGCCTCCAACAACCACTACCATTTTCCTTTGTGCTAGGTATGACTCCAGCCACTGGAGAGTTTTCCCCCTGATTCCCATTGACAGAATTAGTTATATTAGCCCCGGTTCCAATTAGCTTGAATATCTATCTCCAAGTTGTTCTTCATTCAAGCCCAACACTCTCAGCCCATCCTTGGATTTTGGAAACATTTTTTCATGGCAAGTGAAAAGGTTCTAAGATATTTTCAATACTCCTAATGGAGCAAATTGCTATCTTTAGAAAGGTAATCGATCACCTCTAGGATCAATTACCTTACTCTAATGCAGGTTTGGGGCTATTTTAGGCTCACAACAGCTCTCAGCTGGTGTGAGTTCCATTGGGCCTTGGGTTAGCTTAATGGGTGAGATTCCTGGGGTAGCAGGGGAACTCATAGAGTCATAGAGTACAGCACGGATAGAGGCCCTTCGGCCCATCGTGTCCGCGCCGGCCATCAAGCCCTGTCTAATCTAATCCCATATTCCAGCATTTGGTCCGTAGCCTTGTATGATATGGCATTTCAAGTGCTCATCCAAATGCTTCTTGAATATTGTGAGGGTTCTCCTCCAAGCATAGCCCCCAAAATATTCTCGGTCTCTGGACATGGGGATACAGGTGGAAGAATGTGTGCACCCCTTCGTAACCAGAATTTAGGTCAAATATTACACGAGGCAGGAACCTGATGGCTCCATGTTCCGCCCCAAATTCCAGCCCCTGGCAACTGATGACCCGCTCTATGCCCTGCCCAATTTTATCAATTTCAATTCCTTATGCTCAAAAATACAGATTCATGCCAGCTAAATTATAATATTTAAAACACCACTGTGATAACAGCTATTCTCTGCATACTGTTAATAATTTCATAGCCAATAGTCATCCACTAGAATGACATTGAATCAGTATATATTTCACAGTAATAAAAAGACTGCTTAATAGTCCCTGTAGCAATCCATGTTCCATAATCTCTCTTAAAACATGGCACCTCCCCTAGAATAAACAGAATACTGTGTCAAAGAGGTAATCCTTCATCCTCATTTACATCCGAATAATAACTTTAACACACCATTGTGATATCGAATTTACAACATTTCAATTAAGTTATTAGCTCCTACACTCTACAGTCAAAATTGATTTTTGAATCCATTAATTGTTTAAAGAAGCAATTCTAATTCCTGTCTGACTCAAATTCATAAACACTGAACTGCATGTAGTCTGTACACCATCCAGTGACCGGCATACAAACTGCAAAGTGGTTGACTTGGATTAGTATAAATACAGTTGTCGTACATTTAATATGAACAACTGTTTAATGAGTGACTGCACCTTGTACCTGGCAAACAAAAGGTCATCTCAACACAAGCCCACCATCTGTGTTCAATGGGTGGCAACTGGATACTCCCTTTAAGCCACAAAAGATAACTTTGGAAAAAGCAAGCCTCCGGCTATTTCTAGTTATCTTATAGTTTAATAGGTTTATTAATATTTTACTACTACTGCAAATGGAACTTTTGCCCTTCTCAAATATTTGATGGCGTCTTTGCATGGAACATACAAAAATGAAAGACAGGAAAAGACCAGACGGTCCATCAAGCCTCTCCCATACTATCGTGCAATTTATGCACACCATGGCCACCCCCATCCGCTCCCCACCTTACCCTCCAGCCCCACCCGCTCCCCACCCTACCCCCCAGCCCCATCCGCTCCCCACCCTACCCCCCACCCCCATCCGCTCCCCACCCTACCCTCCAGCCCCACCCGCTCCCCACCCTACCCCCCACCCCCACCCGCTCCCCACCCTACCCCCCACCCCATCCGCTCCCCACCCTAACCCCCACCCCACCCGCTCCCCACCCTAACCCCCACCCCCACCCGCTCCCCACCCTACCCCCCACCCCACCCTACCCCCCACCCCCACCTGCTCCCCACCCTACCCCCCACCCACTCCCCACCCTACTCCCCACCCCCACCTGCTCCCCACCCTACCCCCCACCCACTCCCCACCCTACCCCCCACCCCCACCATGCAATCATCTGGGAGATGCAAAAAACGAGTGAAGAAATCCCAGACCAATTTAGAGAAAATAAAAAATTCTGGGAAATTCCTCTGACCCCCCCCCCTCCCCCCACACACAAAAAGGTGATCAAACAACTTCCAGGAGACCACCGTGCCTGAGACTGGGTGGAAGGGGTGCAGATGGGAGCCATGGTAAGCATAAAGCACACCATGACTGTGTGGGAACAGGCTTTCTGGACCAGCTGGTCTTTTCCAGTCCTTCGTTTCTGTATGTTTCGTACTAAGACAGCATTAAATATTCTAGAAGGACTTCCTCTCAGAAATGATATGGTATACTCCAGTCCGAGTCTCCTCAATGGTGGTGCGCTGTACTTTTGGTGCCAATGTGCAGAATACCAATGGTAAAGGTGCAGAATGGAAGGTGCATATATTAAAAAAAAAAATTCAGATTAAGTGCTCTGGTCAAAGCATATCTTGGGGGAGATTTTCACTGGTGTGCTGGGTGTAAACAGGGCAATAGCACCTCTAAGAAGGTGGGGAAAAGCTTACCGACCTGTTACTGCTCTCTATCTGGCCGACGCCATCTTTGGATGAGCCCACTGCTGGGCAGCCCCAGCACCTGCCTGATTCAGCTGGTAGGCTCTTCTACTATGCAAATGAGGGTCCTATAGGACCCCAATTGTTACCTTGGAACACAACCAGTGGAGCGTGCGTCGTGCACACACTGCCCAGTTGCATCTGGTGGTCCAATCGGTATGGTTTTAATTATTTTTCAGGTCCAGGAGAAGCAGGAGTGCTCCTCTGGGTTCCACAAAAGTCCATTAATAGCCTATCCCTGGACCTACCTTGATGCCAACTGGGCTGGCCCCTGGACTGCCCAATGTTATGCCAGACTGAGATGGTGAACTGCAGTGGGGTGCCCTCTTGACACCAGCTATCCACCGGCTATATGGTCATGAGGCCTGTCCATCTAAATGGACGGGGTCTGCTGTCGACTCTCAGCCTGCCAGCTGTCACACTGCCAGTCGGCCGCTCGATGGTTAAAATCTTCGAGTACTATGTCCCATTCTCGTCACTGCAACACAACAGAGACAGTCAAGTGCTGGGAGTAGTTTACAGAAGAAACACAAGACTGATCCCTACTGTTATGTGGAAAGACTGGAGAAACTTAAAAAAAAACAACTTAGGAGGTGACTTTATAGAAGTATATGGAGATTGTAAATGGTACAAAAAAGGTAAATCCAAATTAAGTCATGACAATAGAACAGGGGTCATAGGTTCAAACCAGTAAAAGGCAAATTTACATGGAATGTGCAGCACAGAAACAGGCCATTCAGCCTAACAGGTCCATGCTGGTGTTCATAGAAAGTTACGGCACAGAAGGAGGCCATTCGGCCCATCGCGTCAGTGCCGGCCGAAAAAGAGCTATCCAGCTTAATCCCACTTTCCAGCTTAATCCCACTTTCCAGCACTTGTTCCATAGCCCAGTACGTTACAGTACTTGAAGTGCACGTCCGAGTAATTTTTAAATGAGTTGAGGGTTTCTGCCTCTACCTCCCTTTCAGGCAGTGAGTTCCAGACCCCCACCACCCTCTGGGTGAACAAATTTCTCCTCAGCTCCCCTCTAATCCTTCTACCAATTACTTTAAATCTATGTCCCCTGGTCACTGACCCCTCTGCTAAGGGAAATATGTCCTTCCTATCCACTCTATCTAGGCCCCTCATAATTTATACACCTCAATCCCTCAGGGCAGTGTCCTAGGCCCAACCATCTTCAGCTGCTTAATCAATGACCTTCCCTCCATCATAAAGGTCAGAAATGGGGATGTTCGCTAATGATTGTACAATGTACAGTTCCATTCGCAACCCCTCAGATAATTAAGCAGTCCATACCTGCATGCAGCAAGACCTGGACAACATCCAGGCTTGGGCTGATAAGTGGCAAGTAATGTTCGTGCCAGACAAGTGCTAGGCAATGACCATCTCCAATAAAAGGGAGTCTACCCACCTCTCCTTGACATTCAACGACAGTACCATTGCCAAATCCCCCACCATCAACATTCTGGGGGTCACCATTGACCAGAAACTTAACTGGACCAGCAACATAAATACTGTGGCTACAAGAGCAGGTCAGAGGATGGGTATTCTGCGGCGAGTGACTCACGTCCTGACTCCCCAAAGCATTTCCACCATCTACAAGGCACAAGTCAGGAGTGTGATGGAATACTCTCCACTTGCCTGGATGAGTGCAGCTCCAACAACGCTCAAGAAGCTCGACACCATCCAGGACAAAGCAGCCCCATGATTGGCACCCCATCCACTACCCTAAACATTCACTCCCTTCACCACCGGTGCACTGTGGTTGCAATGTGTACCATCCACAGGATGCACTGCAGCAACTCACCAAGGCTCCTTCAACAGCACCTCCCAAACCCGCAACCTCTACCACCAAGGGCAGCAGGCACATAGGAACACCACCACCTGCACATTCCCCTCTAAGTCACACACCATCCCGACTTGGAAATATATCACCATTCCTTCATCGTCGCTGGGTCAAAATCCTGGAACTCCCTACCTAACAGCACTGTGGGAGAACCTTCACCACACAGACTGCAGCAGTTCAAGAAAGCAGCTCACCACCACCTTCTCAAGGGCAATTAGGGATGGGCAATAAATGCTGGTCTTGCCAGCGATGCCCACATCCCATGAACAAATAAAAAAAACATTAAATCACCCCTTACCCTTCTCTGTTCCAATGAAAACAACCCCAGCCTATCCAATCTTTCTTCATAGCTAAAGTTCTGCAGACCTGGCAACATCCTTGTAAATCTCCTCTGTGCCCTCTCTAGTACAATCACATCTTTCCTGTAATGTGGTGACCAGAGCTGTATGCACTACTCAAGCTGTGGCCGAACCAATGTTTTATACAGTTCTAGCATAACCTCCCTGCTCTTTTATGCTATGCCTCAGCTAATAAAGGAAAGTATCCCACATGCCTTTTTAACCATCTTATCTACCTGTCCTGCTACCTTCAGGGATCTGTGGATATGCACTCCAAGGTCCTTCTGTCCCTCTACACCTCTCAGTATCCTCCCATTTATTGTGTATTCCCTTGCCTTGTTTGCCATCCCCAAATGTATTACCTTACACTTCTCCGGATTGAATTCCATTTGCCACTTTTCTGCCCACTTGACCAGTCCATTGATATCTTCCTGCAGACTACAGCTTTCCTCCTCACTATCAACCACATGGCCAATTTTTGTATCATCTGCTCACTTGTTAATCATGCCCCTTACATTTCGGTCTAAATCATTAATATATACCACAAAAAGCGACCTAGTACTGAACCCTGTGGAACACCACTGGAAAAAGCCTTCCAGTCACAAAAACACCCGGTGACCATTACCTTTCGCTTCCCGCCACTGAGCCAATTTTGGATCCAACTTGCTGTTTTCCCATAGGCTTTTACCTTTTTTACTAGTCTACCATGTGGGACCTTGTCAAAAGTCTTGCTAAATGTAGTCTTGCTCCACGTAGACTACATCAAATATGCTTCCCTTATCGACCCTCTTTGATACCACTTCAAAAAATTCAACCAAGTTAGTCAGACACAACCTTCCCTTAACAAATCCATGCTGATTGTCCTTGATTAATCTGTGCCTTTCTAAATGATGATTATTACTGTCCCTCAGAATTTTTTCCAATAATTTGCCCACTACCAAGGTTAGACTGACTGGCCTATTCCTCTCTCCCTTTTCAAACAGTACCACATTAGCAGTCCTCCAATCCTCTGGCACCACGCCTGTAGCCAGAGAAGATTTGAAAATGATGGTCAGAGCCTCTGCTATTTCCTCCCCTTGCTTCTCTTAACAGCCTGGGATACATTTCATCTGGGCCTGGTGATTTATCTACTTTCAAAGATGCTAATGTCCTTAATATTTCCTCCTTCACTATATTTATCCCACCCAATATTTCACACTCCTCCTCAACTGCAATGTTTGCATCGCCCCCCTCTTTTGTGAAGCCATGATGTGGAGATGCCGGTGATGGACTGGGGTTGACAAATCTAAACAATCTTACAACACCAGGTTATAGTCCAACAATTTTATTTAAAAAATCACAAGCTTTCGGAGGCTTCCTCCTTCGTCAGGTGAATGTCAGGAAATCCTTGAACGTTTCGCATTGTTCTCTGAATATAAATGCGAAACGTTCAAGGATTTCCTGACATTCACCTGACGAAGGAGGAAGCCTCCGAAAGCTTGTGATTTTTAAATGAAATTGTTGGACTATAACCTGGTGTTGTAAGATTGTTTACTCTTTTGTGAAGACAGACGCAAAGTATTTATTAAGAACCATACCCACATCTTCCGTCTCCACACAGAGACCAAAGGTAACCTAATAGACCCAACTCTTTCCTTAGTTATCCTCTTGCTCCTTATGTATTTATAAAATATCTTTGGGTGTTCCTTGATTTTACTTTCAGCATTTTTTCATGCTCTCTCTTTGCTTCCCTAATCTCCTTTTACTTTCACCCCTGCACATTTTATACTCCTCTAGGCTTTCTGCAGTATCGAGCTCTCAGTGTCTGACATATGCTTCCCTTTTTGCCTTATCTTACCCTGTATGCTCCATGACATCCAGTGGGCTCTAGACATGGCATTCCCACCCTTTTTTTATTTTGTGGGAACATATTTGCTCTGAACCTTCACTATCTCCTCCTTGAATGCCTCCCACTGCTCTGACATTGATTTACCCTCAAGTAGCTGTTTCCAGTCCACTTTTGCTAAATCACTTCTCAGTTTAGTAAAATTTGCCTTTCCCCAATTAAGAACTTTAACGCCTGTTCTATCTTTATCCTTTTCCATAACTATGCTAAATCTAACTGAATTATGATCACTACCACCAAAATGCTCTCCCACTGATACTCCTTCCACCTGACCAGTGTTTATGCTCCACACGAGCCTCCTCCCACCATTCTTCATCTAACCCCATCCACATATCCTTCTATTCCTTTCTCCCTCGTGTTTATCTAGCTTCCCCTTAAACGCAACTATGCTAGTTGCCTCAAATACTCTGTGGTAGCAAGTTCCACATTCTAACCATTCTCTGGGTAACGAAGTTTCTCCTGAATTCCCTATTGGATTTATTAATGACTATCTTATATTTATAGACCCTAGTTCTCGTCTCCCTCACAAGTAGAAAGATCTTCTCTATGTCTACCCTATCAAATTCTTTCATGATCTTAAAGACCTCTATCAGTTCACCCCTCAGTCTTCTCTTTTCTAGAGAAAAGATCCCCAGCCTGTTCAATCTTTCCTGATAGGTATAATCTCTCAGTTCTGGTATCATCCTTGTAAATCTTTTATGCATCTTCTCCAGTGCCTCGCTATCCTTTTTATAATATGGAGACCAAGTGTGGTCTAACCAAGGTTCTATACAAGTTTAACATAACTTCCCTGCTTTTCAATTCTATCCCTTTAGAAATGAACTCCAGTGCTTTTTTTTTATGGCCTTATTAACCCGCGTCGCTATTTTTAGTGATTTATGTATCTGTATCCCCAGATCCCTCTGCTCCTCTACCCCATTTAGACTCTTATTTTCCAAGAAGTATGTGGCCTCATTATTCCTACCAAAATGTACCACTTCACACTTATCTATATTGAAATACATTTGCCAATTACATGCCCTTTCTGCAAGTTTATTAATGTCTTCCTGTATTTTGTCACAGTCCTCCTTAGTATAAACTATTCCTCCAATTTGGAGTCATTTGCAAATGTGGCGTCAGCACGGTGGGATGACTTATGATTAGGAGATAAGACCACAAATGCTTACGTGGAGAACAATGCCGTCAAATAGTATAAAGGTAGGGCATGCTCCCTCTGAAAGGTTAGAACTCTCAGCACAGTCGGAAGTCCATCTACAGGCAGCATATGGAGGTTGTGTCTGATCAACTTGAATCTGATGGAACATAGAACATAAGAAATAGGAGCAGGAGTAGGCCATACAGTCCCTCAAGACTGCTCCGCCATTCAATCAGATCATGGCTGATCTTTGACCTCAACCTTTTTTTCATTCATGCGATGTGGGTATTGTTGGCAAGGCCGGCATTTATTGCCCATCCCTAATTGCCCTCGAGGTGGAGGTGAGCCGCCTTCTTGAACCGCTGCAGTCCGTGTGGTGAAGGTTCTCCCACAGTGCTGTTAGGTAGGGAGTTCCAGGATTTTTACCCAGCAACAATGAAGGAACGGTGATATATTTCCAAGTCAGGATGATGTATAACTTGGAGGGGAACATGCAAGTGGTGTTGTTCCCCTATGCCTGCTGCCCTTGTCCTTGACTTCTAGGTGGTAGAGGTCACGGGTTTGGGAGGTGCTGTCAAAGAAGCCTTGGCGAGTTGCTGCAGTGCATCCTGTAGATGATACACACTGCAGCCACAGTGTGCCGGTGGTGAAGGGAGTGAATGTTTAGGTGGATGGGGTACTAATCAAGAGGGCGGCTTTGTCCTGGATGGTGTCGAGCTTCTTGTGTGCTGTTGGAGCTGCACTCATCCAGGCAAGTGGAGAGTATTCCATCACACTCCTGACTTGTGACTTGTAGATGGTGGAAAGGCTTTGGGGAGTCAGGAGGTGAGTCACTCACCACAGAATACCCAGCCTCTGACCTGCTGTTGTAGCCAGAGTATTTATGTGGCTGGTCCAGTTAAGTTTCTGGTCAAAGAATAAGACTTGGTAAGTGCACCAGATGATTTATGTTCCAAGCGAGAGAGAAGGAAAGTAATTGTGCAGGTGGATGAGGAGTTAAAATGAGTCCTTTCACAGCAGACACAGGTTGTTTTAAAAGCCTGTGTTAGTGTTTCCTTCTCACTGTTGCAGGCTACATCCCTTTTCAATGTTTGCTATATGTTCTCTTTTGTGTAATGTTACAAAGATTTTCATTACCCGTGAAGGCTAACGCGTCCTTCAGTTAAAGTGGAAGAAATGAAAATTAATCTCCTGTGTCTCTGACAACAACCTGGAAATGTTGGACGAACTAAAACTAAGATGAACAAACTGAAATATTGGGCTCTATTTTAGCACCCGCTATCGGGTGCGTTCCTGGCTGGGGGGGGGCTCCAAAAATCGGGGAATCCCGGAGCGGGTCGGGAGCCCGGCTCCAACCCGTCCACTTCCGGGTTCTCCACAGACGCACTGACATGCGCGCGCAGCCCCCGCATGTGGGACTCCCGCAGGCAATTAAAGCCAGCGGGGTGCCACTTAAGTGTATTTACTTAGGTATTTCAGGTCATTAACAGACCTGATTAAGGGATTATGTCAGGAGGGGTGGGATTTTAGAGACAACTGGGACTGTTTCCCATACTGGGGGAAACACTCCCAGTTGAAATGGGCGTGTTGCAGCCATCAGCCTGTGGCAGCTGCAAAGGTCCATTTGACAGGTGGCGGGAGGGGGGAGGAGACCCTCACTCATTGCAGGAGGCCACTCTGTCACTTGGGACAAAGATTGGCCTCCACCACCCTCCTCCTGACAATCAAATTCACCAACTTGCACACTTACCCCGGGGTCCAGAGACATGTACCTACCTTGTGGACCCCCTCAGATGTACATCTTCTGGATGGGGGCCACCGTAGCTGCAGTCATGACCTTCTCTGAGGGCGAACAGCATCACCAGCCTCGCCGTCCACCTCTGACACGTGGAGCTCCACAACACAGTGCTGTGACACATCCACCTGCACAGCAGGAGGGAGGGCAACCGCAGAGAGAGATGCGTCGCAGAGGGCACTACCCTCGACACAGGGTCCACAGACCGAGGCTCAGCTTCCTGGACCTCTCTGAGCAGCAGTGCACACGGAGGCTCAGAGTCACTCGACATGTAGTTGTGGACATCTGCAGCCTCCTTCATGCCGAGCTGCTCCCGGCTGGCCCGAGCACCATCTTCTTACCTGTCGCTGTCAAAGTCACCACTGCCCTCAACAACTTCTCCTCCGCATCCTTCCAGTGTGCCACCGGGGACATCGCCGACGTCTCTCAGTCGTCTGCACAAAAGAGCCCTGCAAATACACCTACACCCACTCTGCAGTAACACAATGGGTGGCATCAGTTGTGGGTCTTCATTGTGATCCTCAGGAAAGGGCATTATTGCACAAACCAGACAAGATTCACAAAGACGTGGCAGTAGTGGTGCCAATATAATATGTAATGTGAGTTGGTCAGAAATTCAATATAAGTAACAACCATGACAAACCCTCAAACACCCTTGTGCATCCCCTTCATGCTCACGACACGTTTGCCTTACGCTGCCTACTGCACATATGTGATGCATGCCCTGTGGCTGCAGCACAGGTAGTGGCAGGTTGAGTGAGGCTGACTGTGAAAGAGATGCATGAGAGGGTGAGTATGAGATAGAGCCATGAGATTGTATGAGGATTGGGTTAAGTGGTAGTGGCAGGATGAGTACTGGCGAGGTGAGTAAGTGCAGGTAAGATGAGGATGAGGTTTGAGTGGGTATGAGGGATGATGTGACAGAGTAGTGTTGGCAGTGCAGAAGGAGATGTGGGGTGGGGGCGGTGATGTGGCAGACGGAGTTTAGGGGAATGAGTAAGTGTACTCACTTTGGCTGACCTACTTAGGTCATTGCAGCGCCTCCTGCACTGTATGCAGGTGCGCGATATTTTGGTGGTGCAGGTGACCTCCTCTGCCACCTCGAGCCAGGCCTTCCTGGTGGCAGAGGCAGGCGGCTTCCTCCCGCCCACCGGGGGGAAGATCTCTGTCCTCCTCCTCCTCCTCCTCCTCACCCCATCTAATGATACCTGGAGTGAGGCATCATTAAACTGGGAGCAGCCTTCCCCCTGGGCTGCTCCATGCTGTAATTTTTGCTATTTGTTGCATCATCAGTCAGTGGAGGACTGCCCCTTTAAATAGAGCTCCTTCAGCTGACAGACCTTACTGCGCATGTGCAGTCCGCCCGACACGCAGATCAGCAGCGGGGAACCCGGAAGACCAGGTAAGTGGATCCAATTAGGCTGCGATCGCGCGGGGGGCAGACTGATTTCACCGGGTGCATTACCCACGCGCCCAATAGCCCCCCCGTCGCGAACCCGCAGCCCTGGTAACATCGAGCCCATTATCTTTACTGACACAAAGTTTTTATAAAAATTTATTTGAAAGCTTCGTTGATGTTGAGTTGTTTGTTTTTCTGTAAAGAATTAACTCCTTCCAAGGGCACCAACATCTGTTTTTAATTCTCCAAGCAGCAACCTTTCCATTTATTTAAATAAATTTCTTAATTTAAGTGGATATTTCCCTATGTGATAGAAGGAAATATTGGGCAAAATTTTTGTGATCCTTTTACTGACTATTCCTCCTGGAGTGAGGTAATTAGATTAATTCATGGAAACATATGTGGATTCCTCTTTGGTCCCAGGATAATGGGTGACAGAAGGAAATTAATTAATTGTTTGTTGTTTTTAACCCTTTGGGCTCTCAAGAAGAGCCACAATGAATTGTGTATGTTTCGTTTTAAACAGGGGACCAGGGGTTTTTGGGATTGCAAAATAGTGTTGGTGCAGGAAATGATCCAGTGGTGTTAAAGCTTTAAAACCTTATCTGCAGACATTAAATGTCACAGCATGGTGACAATTTGGACTCAGACTTAAGCCCTATTACATAGAGAAGGAAAAGCAATCATCAGCCTTGGAGAATAAACCAAGTTGCTTTTCCGCTTTTGAAAACGTTTTGCCAAAAGTAATTACAAGCCCTTCTGTGTCTATTGTAAAAGCACAAAGCCTGGAAACTTGTTTCTGAAATTGGAATTGATAAGTGCTTGAAGAGCAACTCATATCAATTTATCTTGAGAAGGGAAAATTTACCTGTAAGAATCAAATTATTTTAAAATGAAAGGAATCCAGTCTAAATGGTTCCCGTCCAATGCTGTGTATCAAGGAAGAAAGGATTTTGGGCGTGGAAATAAAATTGTCCATTGACAAGTCCTGCAAGTCCAATGATACTGCTCTCTGGAATTGGGATAATGAAAAGCGGTCCAAGAAGAAATTAAGTAAAATAAACAAAAGAAGTATTAGAGATATTGGACCAGACTATAAATATTGTATTGGACAGTAAAGTTCCTCCAGCGTCCATGAATGGTAATGTAATGGGATGTGTAAAATTGGATGAGAGGAAGTGATCGAGAATATAAAGATAGAAACAGGGATATTACCACCAAATGAGAATTTCTCTAAAGTCATCAGCCTGGGTGATTATGGGGAAATAAATCACCTGAGCATGATTTAGCAAAAGATACCAATCTGGTATAAATGTACAATCTAGTGAAAGTCAGGAAAGTGTAGTTAAGAATAGTAAATTAACAGCTTTCTCTTGGAGATATTTGTGTCTTTGCCTATACTGAACAATGAAAAAACTGCATTTGACATTAGGACCATGCCGGGGGGGGGGGGGGGGGAAGATAAGCAATGACCTCCAGACACCCGATATTTTGATAAGATAACCTGAAAGCCCAAGAATGGCTACAGTGGACATGAAAGATACAAATGTATGTTGCCATCAATTGGAAATGGAGACCAGGATGAAGAACGTGATTACAAAGGCCTATGACCTGGTGAGCATGGAATCACTCTTCAAACAGAGCAGTTGCTCTTACAGGATTGAATCTTACTGGACATATGAAGTATGTCATGGAAAGCACATTCACCAATGACATGAGGAAAAGAAACAGGCCAGTCCAAAGTTGATATGTGATATGTTGCATGTGAGGTAATATAGAAACATATTACTTATTACTATACAATGCATTAACACCCAAACAAGTAGTACAAAGAGAAACTTTATTGAACTCCATCTTGTATACAAGTGGAAGAGCACCTCAAAAACAATGGTTGAGGGTACAACTTCCTCAAGTCAGTGAAACAGCTCATATTTATACAGTTCAGTAAAGAACGCCCATCTGCTACAAAATATGGGCATACACATACATTCTTTATTGGCTCAGGTAGTTGGTCAATCAAGTAGTGAGCCTGCCCCCCAAACATCCATAGCCATCTATTACTTTTGCACGTAGGCCTGAGAATTCCCTTCCTCCCTACATTCCTGTCCTTGTTATCAGTAGGGCTGAAGCCAGTCTCAAAGCCACATGGCCATTCAAGAAACTGTATTCTTATTATATTCTGTAGTCAGCTATACCCTTATCTGCTGGAGAGGCCAGGCTGTACTAAGCACCTGTTCAACTAACTTAATTATCAACATACCAAGGCTTAAACGTAATTACACAATTGTGCTTCTATGTATGCTGTAGCTAAACCTATTATGTGAGTTAAGTGAGTTAATAAAGAGTTAATATGGTCAAGTATCCCTTCATGCACTTCCACATTAATATGGTCAAGTATCTCTTCATGCACTTCCACAGTAACTAGTATGCAGAAATGCGTGAAGAAGATACACTGAAGACTGGGTCTCAGACATGCTCTGTTACTTGACAACAGCACGACATGAAATGGTTAATGTGGCTCAGGAGAGTGAGAAAACTTTTTAAGC
Source organism: Heptranchias perlo (assembly GCF_035084215.1). Classification (NCBI taxonomy): domain Eukaryota; kingdom Metazoa; phylum Chordata; class Chondrichthyes; order Hexanchiformes; family Hexanchidae; genus Heptranchias; species Heptranchias perlo. The sequence goes on from NC_090325.1 coordinate 119,012,318, forward strand.
AAGGGACTGACATATGCTCCATAGTGAAACTGACTAATTAATGAAACAATCAGGAAACACTGATAGCTATCAGAGGGATTGAAATTAAAGCTGGACATAGTAATTTGGATTTCCAAAATTCATGGTTAGGTTCCTTTCAGTTAACAATGAAATTGGACTAGGGAGAAATAATACTTAGCAAAAATATCCACAACATGGATATTAGTAAAAGGTGAGCTGGAGAATCTTTTAAGTCCATGATTTCTTGATAATATGTATATGTCTATGTGTGCTTATGTAAACCTAATGTTGATAACATGTAAACTCAAGATGATCTTGGGCAAGACCAAGAAGAAAATTAAGGGATGAAGTGAAAATTGAACCAGAGTGGATTCACTCAGGATCAAAAGGAGGGAATAGAAGAATATGATTTAAAACCAAGTCTGGTCAAATACCCCATCTCACATAGCGCACATAAAGCTCCCCAAAATCTTAGCAAGAGGGTGGATGTTGGTGCCGGGGGGGGGGGGGGGGGAGGGGAGTTATGTCTCAGTGTGTGAACAAAGACAGTTTGTAAAGTACAGACAATGCTGAAATTTCAGAATTATAAACACCCAAAGGGTCAAGAGATGGCCTGTTTCTAGATGCTATAATGTCAGAAGGTAGTTTACACAGAACAAGAGATGTGGTTGCTAAGAAACCAACATTGGTGGGGTAGTGTTAGGTCGAATAGGTGGGGGGGGGGTGCTGTACTCATAAGAAAGGCCATGCATTCCTCAAAAAGGAACAAACAGCTTCTAAACAGAGATGAGGGTTGAGGTCATTATCAACGTCACATAAAATAGAGTATCTTAAGTTGCTAACGTGGGATCAGCATGGTGGGAGGACTTACGATCATGAGATAAGACCATAGATGCTTACGTGGGTATAAAGGTAGGACATGCTCCCTCCCAAAAGTTAGAGCTCTCAGGATAGTTGGATGACCAGCCACAGGCAGCCTATGGAGGTAGAGTCTGATCAACTGGAGTCCGCGGGAAACCAGTTTGTGTTGACTGCTTGTCATTTAATGTAATCTGAAGACAGTTGTAATCGAACTATAATACTGTTGAGAGTCAATCTATTAAAGCTTGTTGTTTAATAACCACTCGGGCCAAAATCAAACAGAAGTTATTGTTGAAGGATTAGCAAACCTTTTGTAGCGAGACAGTAATGGGAAAATCTGCTAACAGTCAAGCAAAACCTTCCCTTTTGAAATCCATGCTGACTATTCTATTATATTTTCAGTTTCTAGATACTTTTCTATTACAGCGTTGAGTAAGGATTCCATTATCTTTCTTACCACTGACATTAAACTAACTGGTGTATAGTTCTCTGGACTTATTCTATCTCCCTTTTAAAATCTGGCATCACATTAGCTGTCCACCAGTCCTCTGGCACTATTGCCTTTGCTAATGAAATATATATATATATAAATAAAAAAAATAGTGCCTCTGCTATCTCTTCCTTTCCTTCTTTTAATATGCACGGATGCAATCCATCTGGACCAGTTTGATTAGTTTATCAATTATTGCCCCCCCTGCCACTTTCTATCTTAAATGTCTTTATATCTTTAGGATTGATAACAGGAAGTTATCCTTCACTAAAAAGTGATCAACACATGGCATGGATGTTACAGTAAAATAATGGAGGCACAAATCCTAGAATTAACTAATAAACAGCTGGATGCTCTGATGGGTGGACCGTGGGGTATTTATGGATGGATGAGCTAAGATTGGCCTCATAGCATTCTACATCCATCTGTGTTGTTATTTTGTGAAATTATGTCTATGGTTCAGTGATCGTTAGTTACAATTATGTTAAAATAGGCCAGAAATTACCATTGCTGATGAGAACAAAAGCATGAATGTGTTTGCATGACATTCCTTTGTCTATCATTCAAGTAGAGGCATTAAGCAGTTTAAAATAAACAGGTTAATGCCTTCACTAAACTAATGGATAGAGACATTGCTAGTGCTTGGCACTCACCCTCTATTGTCACCACTTCAAGCCTATAGGCTCCCATCATGGCTCAGTGGGGAAATGCACCATGTGATGCAGTACTGAGCCTTGCAGGCCAGCAAGGGCCCAGTTTCAATTCTTGCTTTGAAGTGCTAACGGATCTTGGCTGGTGTGTGGAGTGGAGCACTGTCAGTTTAGTGAGGGAAAAGAAATCAGCCAAGGTTTTTCCTCTTGATCATCATCCAGTTATCTGATATGATATTTCCTGAGAGAGTATCACACCCTTATATCCAGTATTACACCAAATAAAAATCTCTCTGGACACAAATGCAACACCCTATTTACTGTCATACTCCAAAGATATTTCCTGCACAATGTTCTGCTATATTATTGAATTATTGTGAGCTATTGTGCCTGAATATCAGGAATTGAGTAGCTTGTGACTATTTTTAGGTATTCAGATCATTGGTTAGAATTAAGAGTATTGTGAAAAAACTGAAGCTCGTGTCAGGACTGCTCTAAACCAAAGTGGAATTTATAGTTAATAAAATAATTAAATTGAACTCTGATCTATTCAATAAGGCTTGGGTACTGTCTCAGAAGATACATATTTAGCTTTTGGCAGGGAAAATCATTTCTATGGGGTTCAATGAAAATCATTGACAAAAGAAACAAAGGTGACATGAGGAAAAACCTTTTTACACAGCGAGTGGTTAGGATCTGGAATGCACTGCCCGAGGGGGTGGTGGAGACAGATTCAATGATGGCCTTCAAAAGGGAACTGGATAAGTACTTGAAAGGAAAAAAATTGCAGGGTTACAGGATAGGGCAGGGGAGTGGGATTAGCTGGATTGCTCTTGCATAGAGCCTGCGCAGACTCGATGGGCCGAATGACCTCCTTCCGTGCTGGAGCCATTCTATGCAGATATTAATTGTTATTAAGGTACTTCTACTAGTAAGGGGCTGATAATGAACTCCCAGCACAGTGATGCCAGGATCTCAATGTATCAAGAATTGGGCACAAGAAATGCCAGTGCTGGATGTTACCACCCACCAGTTGGCGGGGTGGGGTTTCACTGATTTATAACAGTGCCTCAGAGGCTGATATCACCCAATAATGCCAGGTCAGCTCACCAACATAATTTACCATTTGCAGAACATAGCACATAAAGAGTTGTCACAGAGCTCTACTGTTTCATAACCTTCTTCACAACAAACAATAGTCCTTAACTAATTCATACTTCAAAACACTTGTCCTTTAATTCACTCCACACAAAGTCACACTACAGTACCTTTGGCAACACCTAGTACACTTGCCCAGTCCCAGGCTCTTTCAGCTGTCCACAATTGCCTCAACTGCCTATCAGCTCATTAGCTTCATTCCAGGTACCAGGTCCCATCCAACTTCCTCTTCAGGGGCGGACCCTTTAGTTCTCCCGACCTCTCCCTTTCACTCTCATCTGACTGGGGAAGGCCTCGACCCACTCCAGCCTTAATTACTTCTTAAAGGTGAGGTCTCTTAAAGGGCCATACCCCTCCTCTTAAAGGGGCAGTCTCCTTTAAATGGGCCATACCCTTATTCAGGGATCAAGGCCCTCAGTTACTCTGCTACACATCCTCCTCCCCCCCTCAGCATAGAGCCATCGGCTCTAGTGGCCTGGGCCACGAGGCAGTTTGCTCTGGAGAAGGCATACAATATTCCTGAGCCAACCCGGCTCCATGCCCAACAATTGCTTTCGCAATCATTTCACCAAGTTCTTGCCACCCATGTTCACAGGCCCCATGGACAGTCCCTTCAGCTATTTCAAAGGTCATTGACGCAGCATCTGAGTTTCCCACCTTTCGTTTCTGTGCGGACTCCAGCATCTGTTTCACAGGAATCCTCACGACGGATTTTCCCCGTGGAAGTTTCCTGCTCGTGCCCGTCGCCTTGCATTTCTGGTGTAACCATCTTTTTGCAAAAGGACACGATCGGACCTGCCGATGGCTTCACCTTTTCAGCCTTCTTCTCAGTAAAGGACTCCTTCATTCTGGCTTTCTCCAAGCTCAGTCCATTTGGCCTCTTCTCCAATGCACTTTCGAAAGAATGCTGGCAGCCATATCCGCTCATACAGCATAGTCCTCTCAGCAGGCTCATCCAAGGGACCAAAGATAGGCCCGAGGGAAGGAGTATCCAATTGAACTGCTTCCTGGTCTGGAGCAAATTTCTTTTTCTCTTTCCACTGCTTAACAACCTCTGTTGATGTTGTATCATTGGACAATTTCCTCGAATCCTTTCCCCATGTACTCCCTTTGACATCGGGGTCTGTAGATATAGAAATCGCCACTGCCTGCACCGGCACTTGATCCCACAAGATCGTAAACAAACCTTGGTGGTGGCCAAGGATCCCATTCCTTGGGTTTCTTAGAGATTGGAACTTGTCTCTCGGGGTTTCTCCTTAACCGCCCCAGCTCCAGCCGCTGATTCTCGGCCACACTTAGCAGGATGATGAGCAACTACATCGTCTTTTCCAGCGAAGCAATTGGCTTCATCCTCCATTTTGAAGCAACCATCCCTCACTCCCCTTGATTCCTATGGTTTGCGCCTGCCCATCGATTTGGTCCATCTGACACTCCTGTGGGTTTTCCCCTTGCGCTTTGTTCCTCTTCCCCCCAGAGGAATCCTTCTTCCCCTGGTCCTTATTTGACCTCTGGGGTGCAGATTCTACTTGGCAATTAACTATTTAGTGGAGGCCCAATATCCAGGAGACTCTAATCTAATTTCAGGGTTATCGGTCGCTCCATCGGCTACCTCCATTTCATCTTCTTTTGGTGCCTTTTCAGTGTCTTTACGCCGTTGAGGTACTGCCATATCTGTTCCTTGTCTGAGATCCGTTTGGGTTTCCGCTTTGATTCTTTCCAGCTGCCCTGATTGCCGGACTTTCACTGTCATCCCAAATGGTCCCATTTATTTCTGTTACCACCTTCTTTACCACTTCAGTTAGGATAGTTTCCATGGCTTGCACTCTTTGGTCAACTTTTTCAACAACTATTCCCAAAGACTATAATTTCAGTTCACCAATTTCTTTGATTTTACATTCAGCCAACCCATCTTCAACTCAGGAGCTCTGCAGCTTTTGCACATCAAGAGTAGAGACGTTACCACAGACCATACTATGAGTGTCCAACAAGCAGCCAGCCGTTGCTTCTATTGCAGCCTCTGTAATGGCAGCTGTAGTTTCTATCACCGCTCCTTGTACAACCCCTGCATCAAGCTCAGCGGGTTATGGAACCTGATCTACAGCACTTAACTCTAGAATCTCTGTCTCCACAGAGGCTACAGTCTCTGCAATAACTTGTCCTTCTACAGCCACTGCAGTCACAAAGAACCCTGCTTCATGGGACTCTGGACTCTCAACTTCAGAAAGATCCACCCATCGTTCCCTTTTGTACAGCTTGAAACTTGTCAATAGAAGCTGAATGCAATTTTATTTCATGGTCACTTTCCAAAGTTAGACCCTTTGATTCAGGAGCTACTTCACTATGTACAATCTTAGTCACTCCCACTGCTGGAGTGATTTCTTAGATGGTCTCTTTGTATCGAGCAACCTGCTCCTTCAACTCATTACTGGTCCTTTCCCTCTGAACCTCTCCTTGTTGAGCCTCTTCCGATCGCTTTCTCTCATTTCCCAGCCTTCCAATAGTCCCCTGCCAGGAAACGAGTTGCTCCTGGAGGATCTCGTTCTTCCAAAGACTCTCTTCGAGACTAGCCAACTTGTTACTGTACTCTTCCAAGTTGCCTCTAATCTTTTTGACCATCATCAATGCGTCGGAAAAATCACTGTTGTTTTCCAGATCTTTCCACCGGTTCATCGTTGGATTGCCTCCTTTGACCTTCAGTCACCTATTGCTTCATTTGAAGAGCTACAATCTCTACAACTTGGGTTTCACAGGCAGACTGGAGGCTCTGGTTTTGAGAGGTTAGCTCCGCAACCTCGGTGTCCAACTCTTGCACCTTCTGCACCAGCTTGTTCCCTCTTGCTCTAGGTTTTCAAGGCCCATCTGATTACCTTCCAAAGCCTGAATTTGTTTAGTGAGCATCTCTAGTTCAGCTTCCTTCACAACCTTCAATGTCTCGTACTGTCTAACTACAGAAGCCTTCTCATTGCACATCCTTTGCTCCTCTTCCTTCAGTGCGGACACTTGATGCAACTTACTCTCTCTTACGGCTTCCATCTCCCTCAAAACTGAGCATCACATCTTCTTTGGCCCGCAGGGCTTCCTTAAGGGTCTCTCCCTTCCAGTGGAGATAGAAGACAGCTTGCTGTGCTGCCCGCTCTTTACATTGAGAGTCTTCTGCCAGCTGGTGCCTCAGTTTCTTCTCATCCTCCAGCTCCTCGTTCAACATATCAAGCTGTCCGGTCAGCCTTTCCTCCTGAACCCATACAACTTGCTCGAGCAGCTCCTTTTGATCAACCATCTTGTTGACTGACTCCCGGAGGCTGGCGATGGTCGCGGTCAGCTGGCTTTTCTCTTCCTTGTGAAATGCTTTCCTGTCCTGCATGTTGACCTCCGGGTGGAGCTTAGCATCCTCGATGCCCTGCCGCTCTTTGGCCCGCTCCTCCGACTGGGTCCTCATCTCTGCCACCTGTTGCTCCAGCACTCACTTCACCTTCTCCAGCTCGTGTGTGCTTTTGCCCACATCGTCCTTGGAGCTCATCAGGTTCTCCCTCTCAGTCCGGTGCTGCTTGTTGAGGCGCTCGAGCTCCTCGTGTAGCTTGTGGACCTGCCTAACCACCGCTCGTCTCTTCTTGATGTTCCCCAACTGAACCTTCGGGGAGACCAGCAGTCGGCCCAGCTTCAGTCTCTTCCTGGAGCAGCTTCTGGGTGTCCTTCAGGTGGGACTCCAAACTTGACACCTCCTTGGCCAGTTTGATGGCTTTGGACTCAATCCTACCCAGAGCTCCGGCAGTGTCTTCCAGCTCGGCTGACAATTTGAGGACCTGATCCATGCCATTTTTCTCTTGACTGTTACCGCATAAACACGTCACTGATCTCTTCCCTCATCCTGGGGAAAAGTCTTCTACAGGTCGGTTTTGGTTATGAACGTACTTCCTAAGCCTTCCTCTGCGACCTTTTCTGGACTTCCACATCGCCTCAGAATAGGCAGAGGTTTCTTGAAAAATTCCCCTACGCTCCTTCCTCAGCTCACTCTTAGAGGCCTCCGCTACAGTCCCTCTGTGAATGTGTATTTGTACTTATCCTCAAACTCCTTAATGTCGGCCGCCACCATTTCTTTACAGAGTTCCCAGAACTCATCCTCATCACGATCCTGGATTAGGACATCGGCTTCTTTATCCACAATACTTTGCTTATCATATGCAGCACCTTGCTCCCGGTCACTCAGCAATGCATATCCTTTACCCCAGGACTCTTGCTGAGCGTCACGGATCAGGAACCAATTGGTCCACTCTTAAGCACGCAACAATTCCTCAAGCGTTTCCTCCATATTGGGTTGGTCTTTTTCTTTTCTCCCTTTGAGACACGATCCCACTTCTGACACCACATGACGCAGAGTCCTACCATCTCGTAAACTTCTTCATACAATAAACAATAGTCCTTGACCATTCTTACTTCAAAACACTTGTCTTTTCATTCACTCTACACAAAGTCACTCCATGGTACCTTTGGCCATGCCTAGTTCCCAGTCTCAGTCTCAGTCATCTCAGTCCCGGTCCCGGTCCCGGTCCCGGTCCCAGTCACCCGCAGCTGCCTTGCAACTGCCCTCAATTGACTTTCAGGGCCTCAGGCTTCCCCCAGGCTCAGCTTCCTCTTCAGGGGCTCTGTTCAGCAGTGGACCCTTTACTTCTCTCGACCTCTCCCTTTTACTCTCACCTGACTGGGGAAGGTCACCACCCACTCCAGCCTTAATTACTTCTTAAAGGTGAAGTCACCCTAAAAGGGCCATACCCTTATTTGGGGATCAAGGCCCTCAGTTACTCTGCTGCAGAGTATAATTAGATGTCAATGGCAGGAATACATAATATGCCGCATTTGATTTGTGACAACCCCTACTGGTAATATGGACATTCCTTTTGGTATTCTTGCCCTCTGGGAGCTGGAGAACAAGGAGAATTTCCAGAGGGAGGCCAGCCTGTATTTGAGGCAAGTGGCACAGATCTACCATTAACCAGGTAGGTTGGTTCACAGACCTCACCAGAGCTTCTTCGCATGTTAGAGGAGATTTGACGGGGGAGGACTTTCTCCAGATGGGAATATGCCCTCAGGGTGCCACTTTTTTGTAACAGCAGAAAAGAGGTTTTGGGAGGTTGGAAGTTAAAGGCATACATGTACATTGACAGACCTGTGCACAACCTGCGTGCCAACCCGGGAGTCAGTACGTGACTGTGCATCACACAGCTACGTTGTTTTGCCATGAATTGAGGTGTTATGGCTTTGGAAGACGTGACTGTGCCAATCTTTTCAATTACATGCTGCATCTTGTAAGTGTGCTCTCCTGAGAATTGGATATGCATGTGATGTAAAGAATAAGCTGTACAGTCATGTAAGGGGTTGGTATGGGTGAGGGCTACATGAGGAACAGGCAACACTTTGCAGCAAGCAAACTTTGCCATCTCCGAGGTATATGATTCTCTTTTCTTGCCAGGTTGCTTTAAGTGTGTTGTCTTCTTACACACCTGTTCCTAATTCCTGCAGGTAGTGCGTGCAGCATTGAGCCTACTTATCATCTGCTGTCAGTGAATGGTGCACTGGTATCCTCTGGTCAGGGTGCCCTGATATGTCAAATTGAGTAACCTCACAACCATATCATTCAGCTGCATTTCCCTTTAGCCATTCATCAAACAGGGATGGGATACTGTACCACGTGTAAAACACGCACTAATGTATCCAATATGGCAGGTGGCATACATTCCGCGTCAGAAGGGTGCTCGCCGCCATACTGGTAACAGCAGAAAAAGAGGCTTCCAAGGCCTGCACCTGAGACAAGCATTAAGCTCTTTTCAAATGCAAATAAGGGGCCAGGCGCTTGTTTGAGGCCCCTTTGTAAAATTGATCTGTCCTGACATATAAACATAAAACTGGCCTCTGAAAGTACTAAATTAAGAAAAAATTAGAGCCACATTTGAAAGAAGTCAATCCAATATGTTGAAATGAAATGTCACTCTTTCCCACTTACCAGGTCAACACTGAAATGTTAGCTTTTCTCCAACAAATGCACAAAGTTCAAATGTTAGTTGAGGCTGCCAATTAAACTCATCATGAACATATTCATTGCTAATCAAAAATCAAAGTACTGAATTCATCAACACTGATAATATGAGGGTAATGAAAGAAGTCCTGACAGACTTAACCTGCCTTCTGACTGCTTCATTGAATAAAGTACCAGAGTTTGGTGGGGTTAGTTCCTGGTGACCCCCAGTGGTGTAACCAGGTAACTGAATAGTAGTGAGGCAACACTGATTGTCATTAGAGGATTATAGGTAACAGGAGGGAGAGAGTGCATAATGTATTGTATTGTTCTAGTCTCTTAATAAAGTTTGATGTTCTTAATTGAACCATATATTTTTTCTAAAACTCAGCTCCACTCGTTACAAGATGGGCACGTAGCTGAATAGATTGGGAAGGGAAAGGATTTAAAAGACATAGGAGTCCTGACTAAATTTCACTTTCCATTTGTCCTTGATTCTTCTTGTTCTTTGTGAGGTCATTCCTCTTGAACTCTTTTGCTTTCTCACTTAGTCTCAGTCATTGCTTCTGACTCTGTTCCTTTCCATCTCGTTGGCTGTCACCAATTCTTTTCGACTCTGCCATTTAGTTTCTTTGTCCCTGACTCTATTCCATTGCCTTTAAATCTCATTCACTGTCTGTTACTTCTCAAATTACACTAAAACCACTATTCTCTTGAAAAGAGATACACACGCTTGATCTCCTCTGAATGGGATTACAATATTGTGCAAATAAAAGCTTAACGAATCAGCGTGTTTTCTGCAGGATAGCTTCTGGGCCACAATGTTACTGACCAGAAACTCTGTAAATCATAAAAGCCCAAGGTAACCACACCCCTTTTCTCCCCTCCTGTCCTCAGCACCAAAACTTTCAAAATTAACAAAAAGTTTAACACAGCAAGTTAATCCTCACCCTCCTACCATAGTGCTTAGCTACAGATAAATGAGTTTCACCTGATTTACAAACATGGTAAAAATGAAAACATTTCAAAGTAGCCTGGCATGAAATGGTTTGTCTGTCATCGGTTGTAGCAGCAATTATTGAGAGAGAAGGAAAATGCAGGTTGAGGAGTAACCCTAGGTAAGTTACTTCATGGTTCATGATGTATTGAATGGGAGGTTTGCAGCATGTCACCTTCCAGAATGTACTCAAAAGAAAGATCAGAATTATGGTCAAGAAGTCCTCAATTGTTTACCTTGATTGCCAGAATTCAAAGATATTCAACATTCTGCTTTTACTTTGTTCGGACTTGGATTAAATCTCATATTTTTGTTAGGTTCTTTCATACATCACACTAAATACAATTTCTTTCATCTAATATCTTCCCCCTCTTACACGCAACTGCTGCTTCTTCCTCTCAGTACACACACTATGCTAAGCCGCCTCATACTTCTTCACAACCCTCTCACAGGCCACACACTAACCCACTCCCACGCTTCTTGCAGGGCAAGCCTGCACACAACAGCAAAGAGTCTGGAAGATCTGGGGGAGGTGCTGCCATGTATCAAACACTCAGCCCGATGGAGGACGCTGCCATCAACATCATTGCCAGAGGGAAGACATGCAGCCTTGGAGTTGGCGAGGTTGGACGCCACGCACCGCAGGGTGTTTGGTCATTTTCCCTTCCTTTGCTCTTTCCTCTTAACTCTACAGCTCACACACACAAGCATGGCTACCCGGTGGTTGCACTGCGCTGCCACTCATCTGCTATTCCTTACCTTCGCCATCACATCCTAACTCTTGTCACTCTGCTTTTTTTTTCTCAGTCCTTCTTATGAGACAGGCATTGGTTGAGGGGGTGGCGAGGGTGTGGCATGCTGTCACCCTGAGAGAAGGCAACATGCCCCATACCCATTGCATGACTGCTCCTGCTATGGGGCTGCAGCTCAGCACTCCCACTGATCTGTGGGAGACCAGACTGCAAGGGATCCATGGTTTGATCGAAGCCGCTATCCACTCGGGCCCGAAACCTGGCCAACGCAAAGGAGATGGTGGAGCCCCAAGCCTACATGGTTCAGGTATGAGCTTTCTTCAGAGATGCTACTACTGGTGCCACAGACCCCTGCAAGGACGATCCAGCTGCAGCTGAACACATGCTCCATGGTTAACTGCAGAGTGTTGACGTCATGCACCAGAATCCCACACAAGTTGGTGGTGGAATTCGCCACACCCTCTGACATGTAGCAGCAACTCCCTGGCAAGCTGTCCAATACATTGAGCAATTGTTAGTGCGCAGAAAACACTTTTCTTTTGAAGGCTGGGCCCTTTAAGTCTGCATCTCGATCCCCTTCAGCAGAGCTAGGACCTAGTTGGTCTTCACAGAAGGGGCATTAGTGGTTATATGGCCCACCCAGGGAGGGTATGTAACAGACGGCTGAACCATTACTGCTTGTTTTGCGCCTCCGCTGAAGTTGAATTTCACTCCCAAAAAGGGTGCAAAGACATTAAAGTTGTTAAAGAGAAACTCGTCGGGGTTTTTACTAAGACAAAGAGGTTAGAAATGCCAGAGGGTAGTTGCAAGACATCAGGGTAGAATTTCTTCAGCGGTTCTTCCAGTCTCAGGCTGTACCTTGAGCAGAAGATTGGCGGAAACCCTGGAGAAACACAAAGGAAGAACCCCTGCAGAAATCCTACCCCTAACTTGTTTGCAGGCCTTAATCATCTTATTTATTGACAACTTCAGTGCACAAAGGCTGAATTTCAAGGATTTCACAAGCCGAGTAATAAGCCTTAGCTCTAAAAGATATTGCTTACAAAAGTTTGGGATGGAAATCTTACCATTTTTCATATGTAGATTTATAGATTAAAGGGACTAATCTTCATCTTAAAAAAATACAAGAAAACTACTCAACAGCATCCTTCGTTTGTCAACTCAGTGAAGATTTTTTCAAGTCGGATATTTCTTGCAATGAAACATATGTTCTAAATCTGAGCAATTCAAAACCCTCAAACATTAGAGTAGTAGAGCATAATCAGTTTTCATTTGCGGGCATCAATCATATCCATTTCCCAAGTCTGGTAAATTGTCTGTTGGAGACTTATCTTTGGTACGATGGGATTAGGATTGGATGCCTCACAGTGTGTGACTGCTATCCGTGCTCTCTGCTTTCTGTAATTTTCTACAGCTCCCTCTGGCAGCTGGCCTTGACATCAAATTTGTCGAATGGTGGCTCAGGTTCAAGAAAACAAATTTCAGAATGTCAATCTCCAATCCAAACCATGACTGAATACAATAGTATACAAGCTACAAAATGTCATTTAAGTTTATTTCAAAATATCTCTAAACAGATATACTTTTCTTATGGTATTCATTATTTGTGAGTGTTTTATTCTAATATGCCAGGCTCTGGCCTATGTTATTCCATAATTTTATCACTGTCCTGACTGAAACTCTTATTAACTCCGCTTTACATGTAAGTTTAAAACTTTGCATCATTTTGAAGTAGTTCTGGTAGCCCACAGCATCCACATGGCTTTTTATGATCGATTGCCATGATTATCAACACCACTGCTTTCTATCCTTATCAATTAAATGGCTACGTTCTATATGCATTTAAGTCACTTGTGGTGTAATATTGATTACGCTGTTGTTTCAGTGAGTAAACCTCATGTGATTATAAATTTAATCAAGACCTAGGGGGAAATGAGAAGTAAGAGACAGTAGAGAATTTGAGGTAACATTATGTGAAAGAAAAACTCTAATGAGATAGAATGCTATAAACTGCTATAAACTGCAATAAAATGGAAAATCCAGTTTATTTGGGACTAAAGAAGAGCTGGAAACAAAAGGACTGCTTTTTGTTGCTGAGTTTCCAGGTTCAGTCTCATTAGTATTTTGCAGACAAGCTACAGATGCAAAGAGTATGTGGGAAAAGCAGCTCGCCTATTAGGGGGGCAGGTCTTAAAGGCCATTAGCAGCTTAAAAGCATAGTGCAATTTTCCTGGCCAAATGGGGAAAATCACATTGAGGAGCTTTGATGACATGTCTTTCAGCAGTTGAGAGAGTGACAGGATGTAGACATGTTTGTGGAGATCTTGGTGGACCAAGTTCAGGTCAGGAATGACATCCTGTTCACATTGAATGGATGCCATGTTTCATGTCAATACCTATTTATTTCAACTATGCAGGCCATTTACTGTAGCCATGCAAGCCCTGGGCTCTACTGTCTCTTCCACTTGGATGGGCTAGAAGATCATATGCATGGAGACTCTAGTCAGCTCAAGGCTCTCCTTGAGTCTGCTGTCCTGCAGATAAGTGGGAATGTTGAGGAAGTGCCCAATACCAGAGCCAAGTGTGCAATGGGCATGGATGATATTGCTGTCTCTCTGGCTGACAGGTCTGTACCATTATTAGCCCACAGTTAATGCCTCCATGTTAACTTAGTGATTATGGTATTGGGCTAGCAACCTGGATGTGTGTTCAAATCCCACCATGACAAGTTGTGAAATTGAATTCAATAAAATCTGGCAGTTTATGGTTAGCACCAGAAAATGACCTTGAGAGCAGCTGGATTGTCATATAAACCCAAATGGTTCACTAGCATCATTCATGAAAGGAAACCTGTGCATTTCACCTAGTCTGACATACATGTGACTCCAGTCCCACACTTTTAATGCCCTCATGGCAACTAAAGATGGCAAATAAATACTGAATTGCCAGCATTGCCCACACCTAGAACAATTTTTTAAAAAAGATGAAAGAAGGCAGACTGACCTGGCAGCTAGTGAACTGGAGTAGGTGCAGCTGGACCCTCTTTGGTCCATGCTCACAGATTATGACAGGCACATCCTCTCATGAGCTTTTGACTGAGAAATGGCAGCCTGTCAACTCCCTTGCTTCAGCCCCTGGAGGGCACCTCATAGAAGCATCAGATTAGGGACTAGAGTGCTGCAGCCAGGCACCAACAGCAAACACCTGGGTAGAAACAAATAGCGAGGTTGCTACATAGGGCAATAAAATAAGTTGGCAGATGGTCTGTATTGTGTGCAATAGGAAGTCCAATCTTAGCTTTGTAGACTGGTTGGCAGGTATGCAGCAGGTGTTGCTTGCTGCGTGGAAAATATTTATTTCCGGGGAATGGGGAAGATACTTAGCAAGCTATCAATGTAGGGGGACAAGAGGATGATTAATTGAGGGACTCATTCATCAGATCTTGACAGACGGCTCTGACAGCTAGCAGCTGTTATTCCCCATCATCTTCCCCAGTACCCTTAATGTGACATGTGTTTTCCTCCTTATAAGGCTGACGGCTCTCCTTGCTTGGCAATTCCATGTGTACTCCTCATTGCACAGCAAGGTTGGGCAGCATACAGTAAACTACAATGATACATGACATTCTTGCTCGGCTGTTTTGGAGGAAGCCCCAAACTTGTTCAGTCACCAGAACCATTGTTTCAAGATTCCTATGGTGAGCTTGGTGATGGCTCTTGTAAAAGCATGGATCTCATTGAACCTGTGTTCACAGCAGGTGTATGTGTCTGTCACACAGGCCTGCAGTGAGTAGCCCTCGTCTCCAAGGAGTTTATCTTATACTTGTTGTGCACGGTCAAACTGTGGAGGAATAGTTGACTGGCATCAGAGAAAGCCATCTTTGGGCAGCTGCCAGGAAAGCAAACAATGATGTGCATGATCTTGTGCAGATGGTCATAGATGAGCTGCGCATTCACAGCATTGAATCCTTTGTGATTCATGAAAGCTACGGCACTGTGAGCAGGAGCAGGCGGATACATGTGTGCAATCAATGACGCCCTGGACTTTGGAGAATCCTGCAAACTGCACAAACTTTCAAAGTCTATCCTGCTGTTTCTGGAAGCCCATGGGGAAAGGGATGAAGGTGTTTGATGAGACTTGTATGGATTGCAGATCGGCTGATGACACTTGTGGCAGTATGGAAGGTGCTGGAGGCAAAAAAGTTCAGGGCAAATCTGTTGCTGCCTCTCTGAACAAAGTCTCTTTATGCATTGTTCCTCTACAGGAATGTTCAGTGCATCTTGTACACGCGGTTGGGAGGGTAAAGCCAGGTACAAGCAGTCTTTCTATGTTCTGTATCTCAAGCAGCATCGCTGTTTCCCTTCTCCTTCTCTTCTTCTTCCAAGGAAGCCAAATATAGTAGGATTCCCCGAGTAACCCTGATAGAGCGAAGGGCTAAGCTACTTGCAACAATGGGCCCACCGAAGTCCCTCCTGGAAACCCTGTTCAGTTATAAGGGGGGTGAAATTGGTCGAGTGTTAGCGAATCGGCCGCTCATTTTACAATGGAAAAGAAAATCGGGGGTTTCTATAATGGGCGGCTGATCTGCAATAACAGTTTTACAACAGTTTTACACTTTTTCAGCAAGTTGAAAATCTACTCCATTCTTTCCTCATCTGGGCACATCTGTTGAACCTAGGCACAGACTGGCAACAGCTGAAGTTTGGGACCCCCAACTGCACATGGAGATACTGCTGGGGTTTAACTAATTAAAAGCACAGAGCATCGGTAAGCTTCTTGTTCCTTGCTCAGCTTGGAACACCCCACCTGCCAAGATATTAGCTTGTAAGGTTATCTGGAACTTAGTGGAAAAAAAATCCCAGCTCCCAGTGACAGGTCCAGTCCTCCAAATCTTATTAGTAACCCAGGCCAGCAGGTTAATTGCCAACAGCATCCTGAAGTACTGCAGGCTTGTCTGGCTGAGTTTGTCACAGAGTCAGATCCAATGTTCCATCACCAGGCATGTTACCTTAGAGCCAACTCAAACCCCTTCCAAAAAAGACCTCTTAATTCCCCCCATCCCAAAGAGGATAACTTGCTGGTTGGTTATTGGACAGCTGACAAGCAAATAAACTCCTGCTGATTAGCATGATGAGCAACACTAATCAACATAAAATATGTATGTTGCCTCTATCCTCCTGGCCAAAGCATGAACACAAACCATACCACACTGAACTGTGCTATCCACCAGTTGGATGTATAGAGCTTCAGCAGCAACTGCTGGCTTCTCTGCCACCTAATCCAAAGAGCATAGAAGCCATAAGGAGTAGTCAGTTTGGATTTAGAAATTAGCAGGTTATGTCTCACAAATCTACTAGGATTCTTTAAGAAGGTAACTAACTGGTTCGTGAAGGGAATCCAATGGGTACAATCTACTTGGGTTTTCAAGAAGTTTTGTTACAGGTCCAAATATGAGGCATGGAAAGAAAATCAAGTCTCTTGGCAAATTGGCAAATGAATTAATATCTGTCTTAACAATAGAAAATAGAAAGTGATGACAAATTGAAAAGCTTCTGGTTGGGGGCAAAGATTAGTGAAGTTCTGCAGGAATGTTAATCAAGTTTGTTAATTTTGTACTGTGTTCTCCAGTTCTATGCTGACGGCTGAAGTTAACTCCTCTGCTTTTATCTGTATTAATCATGCTTGTCAGCATCTTAAAGACGTAGATCACGCTTTCACTCAATCACCTGTTCTCCAATGAAAGCAAGTTTAGTTTCTGAGCCCTAGTTCTTGGAATAATTTTTATCAATCATATCTGTACACTCTCCAATGTAGCAATGTCCTTTTGAAGTCAGGGTGCGTTCAAATTGTACACAACATTCCAAGTGCCACCTTACCAAGTAATAATGCAGAATTAAAATTACTTGTTTTGACTTGTAATGAAATGTGCTTAACCTTTGATTAATCTTTTGCCAGTAGCTCTACATTGATTGGAATGAATACTCAATAATCACATAGCCAAATATTTTTCCATTTACCTTGGACAGTCTCGCATTGTGAACATGTTTGTCTATCAATGTGGAAGACTTTACGTTTATCCACATTAAAACTTCTCTGTATTCTTTATCTCATCGATTTAAATTGACCACATCCCATTCAGCGCTATCAATCCCCCCCAACACAAGTCACCTGGTGACATAATTTGGTATAATCAACATATTTTATAATAATATTAGAAATACCCTACTCTATATTCGGAACAACCTAGCTTTCCAAATACTTCATCAGCCAAAAGTACAAGAACAGGATAAACATTCTAATTCAGGTTTTGATCAGTTCATAATAATGTTAGAGATTTAAAGAAAAGGCTTGAATGGCTAACCTGAAGGCACAGTTGGATAAATGCATCACCCAGTATAGAACTGAGTCATACATATCAAGAAGGTTCAAGTTTAATCCCTGATCTGTACCGAGTTTGTTGATCTTAGCCAGGTGGTGAGGGACTACTGTTCAGTGTCCTGAGTCTAGGATGAAGAAAGGGGTGACTCAACTAAGATTCCTGCTCTTGATATCCAGTGATCTCTGTTAGAAAATATGTGCATGTGGATATTGGGTTGGATCGAACTTGACTGTAATACTATCCTGCTGACACTCACTGTCAAGTGACCATGGCACTGTAGCCCAGTGTGAGTCAGTGCCTTCAGGAGAGGGGAAAATTGGAGAAGGAAAATTACCTTTCAGAGCCATTAGAGAAATAAATTAGAGTGAACAGGGTATAAGAACTGCTGTGCGGAAACAGCAATATAGCTCTAACAGACAGAAGAATAGTGAGAGAGAAAACAAGCAAGCTTTGTAAATCATACATGAGGTGATTGGGTTTAGTTCTGATAAAACATAGCAAGGAAATAATGGTGATTTTGTTAGTTACATAACTAAATTTATTCATTTTCAAAGATTGTGAGGAAGGTTGCCATTAATGCAATAAAACACTATTAAACAAGAAAGCTCAGACATCAGTAGTGACAAGTGCCCTTCACAGTTTCATTTCAGATGCTTTGTAGTGTTCAGGATACTGAAGCTCATATTATTACCCTCTGACAGTCTTTAATAAACATTACTGCAACCAAATGTTGAAACTGTGCAAAAAAAAGGGAAAAAAAACTGCAACCAAACATAAAATAAATTAAAAAAAAAGCTTTTCAACAGGGTTTCTTTCCATATACAAATATGTACTATTTTAAAACATATTGTACAATATTACATATCAACTAAATGTTTACAGGAAATTCTTTACAAATTAATTAAATTTTGATTTTTTTAAATCTGCTGTAGCCAAGTACAAAGTAACACACTAACCAAAACACAGAGAAATGGAAAATATATTGCGATATATGTTGATACACATACAAATACACTTAAACAATACAAAGCCATATAATTTCATCCATCCTTAAATATTGTTGTTTTATAGTCAAAGTTAACAATGGAAACTTTATTATTTTTGTAACTTTTTAATAATGAAGAATTATACTATTTAAAATTGAGTTACTTTTTTAAGATGGCAAATTTGCATAAGCTTTGAAAAAAAACAGAATAATACACAGACAAACTGCTTCACAGATGCCCATGTAATAATATATATATTAAAAAAACATTTTTATAAGAAAGAAGCATGCAATTTGATTCATGTTAGTTTAATGTAATATAAACTAGCCAAATCTGATGGGGGAGAAAATGGGAAACATTCATTCAATTAACTTGTTTTTTAATTGGCAATTGATTTTGGCAATTTAATAAACATGTCTACATTTGTAGCAACTCTAAGACAGAACTATATACAAAACCTGTATTAAAATTACTCAATGCATTCACATACGTACCTACTTAAATAGTAAAAATATACTTGAATTAAAAAAATTATTGAAAAATTACATGGGTGATTACTTTTTCTTAAATGACTATAAAATATTTTTCCTCTACAAAAATGTCTGATTATTGCATACTTATATAAAGAAATAAAGTTTTTTACTGCTATAAAATAAAGTGGTGAAAACAGTTGACACTGTGGATCTGCGACTCATCTTTGGGATCAATGTGAGGGTAAACCCACCTAACAGACAATATGCATGGTTAGCATAGAAATAATATTGAAGGTGATACATTATCTAAGAGAGTAAGAGGATACCTCTTTTGGACTATATGCATACTTATTAAAATATTAACGCTGTAAGGCACTATCCTCAAGGGTCAATTTTAACAACTTTAATTCCACTTGGTTCCAGGTCCAGATAAAGGATTTGGCCAGACCTCCCAAGCCCGCAGAGACCTCAGTCATGTTTGGAGTTTCAGCCCATTTTTCTTAGCTCCAAACAAGGCCTGAACTAAGATTATTTACTTCCTCCGTCAAATATTTCTAGATTTAGACTGACAAGTGGAATGCAATAAGTTTCATCAAATCCTAATACACCTTTGAGTTCATTATCACTTAAATTTATTTTTACACTTAAAGAAATAAATGATATAAGACAGTGGTTTAAGACAAAGTTGAAGTCCAAGTTTGAATCAAACTCAGTGAAAATAAAACAAAAGGTGATGGAAGTTATGTATCACTGAGGATTGTAAAGTTTGCAATGAAAAATACACACTGCCCATTTTAGGGACTTAAAGTTTTTACATATGGAGAATGGAAATGCAACCTGGTGATGTAGGTGGTGCTTTTTGGAAGGTACGACTGTGTGCCATTACTGGGGTAACCTGCAGATACCGACATCACTGCTCACCTGCATCATACCTGATGTAAAATCGTTTAGTAATTGCACCATATATTAAAACCACATTTCACTCTCCACAATCTTCAACCTCATCTTAATAAAGAAATAAACATTTTTTATTCTTTAAAAGTATATAGGTATGACATATTCATGAATTCTTTTACATCTAGAAGTATATTACTCAAATAAAGCAGCATATATTAAGCATAATTAATGAAGGTCTTATTTTGATGTGAAGTCTTTTTGCGCCTACTCCAGTCTGTTTAGTCTGAATAAGGGCTTAATTTTTATTTGTTTGTAAATAAATGATTGGTTAAAACAATACAAAAGTTCTAGGTTATGATGATCAATAGAGATCACCAGAACCTAAATTGGTGATCATCAATCGTGTACCAATCGCTAAACGTGTACCAATTTTGACTTGAATAGCAATTAATTGATTAACTTGGAGCCAATTACATTTACTACTTTACTGCAAAGTACTTTGTTATGAGTAGACCAGTACTTTGACAGCAATGAGTACAGAGGGTAATTCTTGTAGATGTGGTGGTCTAACATACTCTCCTTCATTGTTTTTTGACTTTGTATTAAGTGGGTCAATTCAGGAGGCAAGAGAAGTGTGGCATCACTGTTTGCATTTTACTAACTGACCACAAATTTTGTTATGCCCAATTTGGTTCCTGGAACTAACAAAGATCCGCTGGCATCAGTCCTGGCAGAGTTGTCTCATTTGGCCATTTGTAACTGGAATGAATACTTCTGAATCAATGCAACTCTGGTAAATACTGGAGTTCCCTGGTTTGTTGTAGCTATATCTGACCTCTATTTAGCAGCTCCAGCAAACATCCTGTAGCCCCCTGAGTACTGGATTTCCTTCTCTGTTTGAAGTAAATGCATTATATCACACATCTTCACAAACGTTTTGCATTAAAAATCTTGCCGATTAATATTAAATAAAGCATTGTGCACTGAACATATGAACTGTTGTACCAATGTATTTTAGCAAATAAATGGATTTTTTTGTCTAATAATACATTTGCATTGATTCACATAGCTGCTTTAAATTTCAAATTACTTAATTATTTAAAATAGTACTGCAATAAAGTACAAAGGATAAAATAAAATGCTCATCACATTCTGTGATTGTTGGGCTGGGACAGGGGTGGAATAAGCCATATAACAGCCATGAAACACAATATCTGTTGAAGTGCAATGGCAATTTGTATCAATCAGTCTTTAAGAACTTAAAAGAAATCTACAATAAATGCAGCTCTGTCTCAGAATCCTGAATTCTGGACAAAGAGGCTCTGCTACCTCCATTTGTTGCTGCTTCAGAAAGCTGCGTTTTTAACGCAGGTGAATGGGTTTGTAAAGAAAACGATAAATTATCTTTCAGTTCCTTTCATCTAAAGACACCATTCAGTTTTCGTTTGTTGGAAGACTTCTTTTTGTCTTTCACAATGAAAAAGAAAACCAAACAAATATGTCAGCAGTGCAAACCCAGAATCAATGCGCACGCTCCCACGGAGTTATCTGCAGGCACATGACTCAACTGTCATGTTTGGGTAGACCTTCAGGACAATATTTTTGTTTTCGTCGACAAATAGGATGCTTAATGATGACATTTTCTCAGGCACACAGCATGGCTCTGGAATCCCTGGAACAACGCCCACTGCTCTCACTATACTCTGAATCGTGGCATGATTTGAAGGTCTTAATGACTAAAAAAAGAGGGAAAAAAATCATTTTACAGAAACGCTTTCGAACATTGTTGTATACTTCCATCTTTCTTACAGATGACATCTAGGAATGTCATGTGAATAAAATAAACATTATGTAGCAGCTCCTTAATTCCCAACACTTTGCCGGGTAAATGGAGTTAAGGCGCAGATCAGCCATGATCTAATTGAACAGCGGAACAAGCTCAAGGGGCTGAATGGCCTACTCCTGTTTCCATGTTCCTATGAACAAAATCTTGTTGCAGGCTCAGGGTTCAGGTGTGTGGAGACAAAGCCCTCGCCCCAGAAGTTAACAGGCTTTACAATATAAATGTATAAAAAAAGACTTCTTGAATTTATTGTATGGTATAATTTATACTGTAGAACATTTTGCACAACTTTTCAACATTTACAAACTCAATTTAAGGAAAATATGCACGGCTTAATGTTGACTATTATCTTACGACTGCTTAATGTGCCTCTTTCAAATTCTCCCTCTGCTACTTTAACTGAGACATTAACCTGTTTAAAATAAATAGGTTAATGTCTTCATTAAAATGGCAGAGAGACGAATTTGATAGAAATGTTTCAAACATTTGTACAGTAACATCTCCGACTGTATTGTTTAAAAACTGAAATTATATTAGGATGCAATTACTTGAAATCTGGACAAAGCCTTTAAATCTGGTCTATTTGTATTAATGGGAGGAAATTATGCTGCTCTATTAAATAAACAGAACAACAATGAGGCTTTCTGAGCTAATAATAATTTTCAACAAAATTACTAATTTGTTTGTTATATCAGTGAGATTTTAATTTATTTTAAATTTTCATAAAATATACTGAAACACTCTCAGAGTTGCTCCCACTCCAACATTGTAACTTCGCCAGGAATGCAACATAAATCTCACCTACGTGTGTAAACAGGGTTTATGCCGCACTTCCGGCGAAGTAATGGCAGCGGAGCTGGAGCAGCTTTGAGGAAATTCCTGGCCTTGGTGCTATATTGTTCTTCACATGAGTTTAATGCCTAGCAAACCCAAGATTACTTTAAACTTTGTTGAACAGTTCACAGCCTATGTTAACGATGATCCATTTCTTCAAGTCAGCCAGATGTGTATTATTTGAGGTTATTAAATGCCTAGCCAGATATGACTTTTTTTTTCTTCTTTAAACAAAGTATTATGTATAATGGCTGGAATTCAGCTTGATTAATTGTAATCTTTAAAAAATATAACAAGGAAAAATATGGTTCAGTGAAGCACAATGATGTATTAATGCAATGCTTTACTGTAGAGTATGTTTGTGAATCCCCACAAGCTTGAGTTCTTAGTCTCAGTAAAGCCACTTACAGCAATAAGCAAAACTGAGGCATTCTTTACATGGATGAAGCAGGACTGAGTTATAAGGAAAGGTTAGAAAAACTCAGACATGAGAACATAAGAACATAAGCAATAGGAGTAGGAGTAGGCCATACGGCTTCTCGAGCCTGCTCCGACATTCAATCAGATCATGGCTGATTTTCAACCTCAACTCCACTTTCCTGCCCGATCCCCATATCCCTTGATTTCCCTAGAGTCCAAAAATGTATCTATCTCAGCCTTGAATATACTCAACGACTCAGCATCCACAGGACTCCTCAGCCTTATAAATAGTCTGGATACCAGGAAGCACTCTGTCCTGCAGATTGACTAATATTGGAATGCTCTTCTAATTAGGATAGTGGAGGCAAACATTCTGGAGTCAGTTAGATGTTACAATGGGATTTCTATAGAAGGATGAGCTAGAAGGATTGAATGGTCTTCCTCATCTGTACAGGTAAGTTAAGATCAATCTGGTGTATCTCTTATTAGCTGGCGACAAAGTGGCATTGGTATATGCTGGGGAGTAAGCAGCCTGCCAAGTTCACATGGCATAGGGATGTCAAGAAAGAGAAAAATAACTTACAACATGAAAAACGAACACCTACCTTTAGCATTGGGAACTGGCATGCACCTGCACAATAGTAGGCATCAAAAGACTTGGGGGAGATTATCCACTCACTCCATCCAATGTCTGCAAAATCCACTTTCAGGTAACGACGGGCACAGTTTCTGGGCTCATTCCACTGTCTCCGTCTTGCCTTCCTCAATGTTTGCTCATCAAACTGAAGAGTCTGTGATTTCTGTCTGTTGCCCTTCCTCTGCTTTGTCTTCCTCTGCCTGTCTGCTGGCCGAGGATGCAGCTTTTTGTAAGGCCTCCTTGCCTCCCATGCATCAGCTTCATTGTACTGATACTCTGCACCAGGTAATTCATTGTTGTGCAAGGGCATGAGTAGGTTAGTGGACCGTTTCTTTCTCATTGCAAATGTCCTGTTTGCGGCAGTGATTCCAAAACTCTGCATTTTGGTGACAAATGATCCCCGGCGTTTTTGAAGGGTGCTCACCACAGTGTCCAGTTCAGAAATTGCAGAATCATTCGCATACACCAAGATATAGGGTGAACGGTTTGAAAGCAACTGTTTCCAGAAGGTTGGACCAGACGACATGATCTCAATTCCAATCAAAAGGTCATCATTTGACTTTGCGTTGTTAACCACTCGTGTGATGTCTTTCCACTGCCAAGAGAGAAAGTCTCGATAAAAAGTGGATGTATTTATCACATATTGACCCAGAATTCTGGTATTATTGTCAGCAGTGGCAAAAACCCAGATTGAAAGATCAATGTTGACTTGTTTTCTGTGTAAACGACGAATGCAGCCCTTTGTGTAGGGGCAAATACTGCTGTTGTTTACAAGATCGGCTATATAATAATGCAACGTGGCAGATAAAATGTCTTCAGATTTTGTCAGAGAGGTCAGATTAAAAATGTGCAGCTGCTTATCTCCAATCCACCCTATAATAATAACAAAACAATAAAAGATCAAATATCCAGTAGTGTCAAAGCATGCACACAATAATATTGCAGCATTACATAATTTATGAATCAAACAGTTAACTGCCTCCTTCATATTAAGGTCCTGGGCTCCTGTTTCTAGGTTGAGATCATCCAAGGATCTTGGTGGACAGCCAATCTATTGGAAGGTGAAGATTAAAATCGGTTTTATTTGGCATTATGATTAAGCATTATTAATTCAAATTCTAAAAATAAAATGAAATCATAATATTTTTCATTTTTAAAATGTTGGATTTTCCCAAAGTTGCACATCTGGAGATCGATGGATACTCGCTGCATACGGGTGATCAGGGTTCCAAACAAGACCAACGTCTGATTTTGGCACCGTAAAATTGTCAGCAGTACTGAACATGCAGCGAGGTCGTACGCTATAACCAAGATTTTGTCATCAACGGAACCCATATC
Source organism: Heptranchias perlo (assembly GCF_035084215.1). Taxonomy (NCBI): domain Eukaryota; kingdom Metazoa; phylum Chordata; class Chondrichthyes; order Hexanchiformes; family Hexanchidae; genus Heptranchias; species Heptranchias perlo. Next base: position 119,037,040 of record NC_090325.1, read on the forward strand.
TTTTCCATTAAATTAACGTCTTTATAGCCAGTAGCACTCTTACCTCTGAGTCAGAATGTTGAAGGTTAAAGTCCCACTCCAGGGGGTAAAAATTAATCGGCGATGCAGCCGCAATGCACACCCAAATCAGGAGGCCCGAGGTCAGCCCGAAACTGGACGTTGGGGCTCATTAATATTATTTGGGCGAGCTGCCAATGCCTGCTGCTCTTCCACAGGCAGCTTGCCCATTTGAACAAGATGAATGTCGGCCCCCTTGCCTCACCAGCAAAACAGCATAAAGGTATATCCCGGGGTGGGGTGGGGGGGGCGGGGGGGTTGGTGCAGTGATAATGGGAGAGGACGATCGGGACACTGTGGAGTCGGGGGACCACTCCTGATCCACCTGGCTCCACAAAAACGTTTTTAAAAATATTTTTCCCAAAATAAACTTACCTGCTGGTGGTGACCGCTGCTCAGGCTGCAGTGGCTACTGAAGAATCATGAGCAGGCCCAGCTCCTGCTTCACTCATTGGAGACCAGTTTCACAGAAGAGTCCTTAAACAGGCATTAGGCCCTTCATCAACACATGCCTGTTTTAGGTGGCCACCTAAAAAATGGGCCTGAAGAATATAGCAGTGGCCCAAACGTCCACGCAGATTGGTCATGGGCCCTCCCATTGCTAAATTTGTCAGCATTGCGCCCACTGTGCACCTGGACAATGGGCACAACGCATACCAATTTTTACCCCCAGGACTCCAGCATATAATCTAGGCTGGCGCTCAAGTATAGTACAGAGGGGGTGACATACTTCAGATAAAATGTTAAACTGAGGCTCCCTCTGTTTGGTGGTTCAGGTGGATGTTAAAGACCCCATGACACTATTTATACCAGAACAGGAAGTTCACTTGGCCTATTCTTCTTTCAACCAACCTGGTCAAAAATGGATTAACTAACATTTCTGTTTGTGGAATCCTGCTGTGAGCAAAATGGTTGCAATGTTTGCCCACATAATAACAGTCACTGCACATTGAAGTGATCCATTGTATATCAAGTACCATGAGATATTTCTGAGAGAAGTGATGAAGTGCTGTACACATCTAACTGAGGAAGCTTTTGCAACTGAAAAGCTACTTCTTTTCCCTCTCTTCACACAAGGTGGTGCTGTCGAGCTGTTAACAATGACTTGAATTCAAATTCAATCGGGTTTACCAGTTACCAACAATAATTAACTAAATTACAGATTTATTTGTCCTGTAATAAAGTTGCAAGTTGCTTAAACAGAGAAATATATCAAAACATTTTAAAAAGATAAACAAAAAGATTTTTGAAACAGGCAACTTGTCTTTCTTAAAAGAATACTATAAAGTTCATGAGGGAATGCTGTAAAATGCATTTTTTCAATAAAATCAATTCTCAGAATCATTTATAATTAAACTTTGCTGCTTTTCACGTGGTATTGGTGCATTCACTTTTTCATTTGTCTCTTTTTGCCCATGGAATGGGGTGGTGGTATGTGGTGTGAGGACGTGACATTGTGTTTGCTTTGTGTTCAACTACTTCTAACTTCCTTACATTTTCTCAGCCTGAATAAACAACCGTTTTGGGTTCATTAAGACAATTGGCCCTGAAATTCTTTGGGGGGTAGGGGGGAGGTTTCTTCTGGATTCCTGCTGTAACTTTAACAGGAGACAGGTGGAACCGCCCTAGCCCACCCACCAAAAAAATGGCAGTGGCCCATGCAACAGGTTTAAGTTTTTTTGGCGAGGGTTCTGCCAGTTTTCTGACAGAGTTAGAGAAGAAGATCAGGAGCCCTCTAAAGAGTTTCCGGGCCAAAATGTTTTCATAAATTCTTCAACGTAACCTAAGGGCCCTGAAAATTTGCGTGTCCCCAGCTGCCGCCATAACAAGCGAGAATTCCAGCCACTGGAGTTGTTGTCCCAGTGATCCTGTCCTACTTCCTGGGGTCCGAGGCATTTGCATAAATTGGGCTTCGCCTTCACCATTTGTGGCGGAGCTGTGGTGCCCATCAGAAGGGGGAGGAGACTGACTGTAGAGCTTTGCCATGTCATTAAAAAGCCAGCTATGCCAACTTAAAACTTCAGGAATATTAAACAAAGTAACCCGTTTCCATATAAGCTGGCTTCCCTAACTCATAGAATCATAGAATCTTTCAGCACAGAAGGAGACCATTCAGCCCGTCGTGCTTTTGCTGGCTCTTTGAAAGAGCTGTACAATTTAGTCCCACACCCCAGCTTTTTCCCCATAAACCTGCATAGTCCTCTTCAAGTACATGTCCAATTGCCTTTTGAAAGTTCCTACGGAATCTGCTTCCGCCACTCTTTCAGGTAGTGCGATCCAGATCTTAACAACCCTCTGTGTGAAAACATTTCTCCTCATTTCTTCTCTAGTTCTTTGCCAATTATTTTAAATCTATGACCTCTGGTTACCGACCCATTTGTCAGAGGAAACTATTTCTCCCTACATGCTCTTTCAAAACCCCTCATAATTTTGAGTATCTCTATTAGGTCTCCCTTTAACCTTCTCTGCTCTAAGGAGAACAATCTCAGCTTCTCCAATCGCTCCACATAACTGACGAGCCTCATCCTAGTAAATCTCCTCTGTACCCTCTCCAAGGCCTTGACATCCATCCTAAAGTGCGGTGCCCAGAATTGTACACAATACTCCATCTGAGGCCTAACCAGTGATTTGTAAAGGTTTAGCATGACTTCCCTGTTTTTGTATTCAATGCCCCTATTTTCAAAGCCAAGTATCCCATATGCTTTCTTAACCACCTTATCAACGTGTCCTGCCACCTTCAAAAATTTGTGAATATGTATCCCCAGGTCACTCTGCTCTTGCACCCCCCCCGCCTCAAAATAGTACCATTTAGATTATACTGCCTCTCCATGTTGTTCTTCCCAAAATGCATCACTTCACACTTATTAAATTGCATCTGCCTTGTGTCTGCCCATTTCATCAACCTATCTATGTCCTCCTGAAGTCTGCTACTAACCTCCTCACTATTTACTATGTTGCCAAGTTTTGTATCATCCACAAACTTAGAAATTGTACTCCTTATACCCAAATCCAGGTCATTTATATGTAACAAGAAAATCAATGGTCCTAATACCGACCCCTGGGAGACCCCACTGCAAACTTCTCTCCAGTTTGTTCACCACTACTCTGCCTCCTATCCCTTAGCCAATGACATACCCACATTACCACTCTCCCTTTAATACAATGTGCTTCTATTTTCCGAATAAGTCTGTTTTGTGGTACTTTATCAATTGCCTTTTGAAAGTCCATATACACACCAACTACTGCACTATCTTCATTAACCCTCTCTGTTAATTCATCAACTAACTCAATCAGGTTTGTCAGACATGATTTGCCTTTAACAAATCCATGCTGGTTGTCCCTTATTAACCCATGTTTCTCCAAGTGAGAATTAATTTTGTCCTTGACAATGGTCTCTAGTAGTTTTCCCACCACTGACGTTATACTGGCTGGCCTGTAGTTACCAGGTTTATCCCTCTCCCCTTTTTTGAACAGGGATGTAACATTTGCAATCCTTCATTCCTCTGGCAGCACTCCCATATCCAAGGATTGAAAGATTGTGGTAAGGGCTTCTGCTACCTCCACCCTTCAACCTATATCCCTCATCAACCTAGGATATATCCCATCTGGACCAGGTGACTTGTTAACTTTGAGTGATGCCAACCTATTTAGCACCTCCATTCTATCCATTTTTATCCCAACTAATATCTCTACTCCCTCCTCCTCTATTGTGACATTAACTTCACCCTCTTCTTTTTTGAAGATTGATGCAAAGTACTCATTCAGTACCTCAAGCATGCCCTCAGCCTGCACAAGAAGATTTCCTCCTTTGCCCCTAATCAGCCCCATCATTCCTTTAACTATCCTTTTACTTTTTATATGTTTATAAAAGATATTTGGGTTCCCTTTTATGTTACCTGCTAATCTCTTCTCAAATTTTCTCTTTGCCCTTCTTATATCCTTTTTTAATTTCCCCCTGCACTCTCTGTATTCTGCCTGGATTTCTACTGTATTCTGAAACTGACATTTGTCATAAACCTCTTTTTTCTGTTTTATTTTAACCTCCATTTCCTTTGTCATCCAGGGAGCTCTAGCTTTGGATGCCCTACCTTTCTTCCTTATGGGAATATGTATTGTTTGTACGCGAACTATCTCCGCTTTGAAGGCCAATCTTTGTTTCCAGTCCACCTGTACTAGGTCCCCTCTCAAATCACTGAAATTGGCTCTCTTCCAGTTGGATATTGTCAACTTTGATTTTTCGTTGTTGCTTTCCACAAATACTTTAAGGCTAATTCTATTATGATCACTCTTACCCAGATATTCTCCCACTGAAACACACTCCACTTGCCCTACTTCATTCCCTGGAACTAGATCCAGCACTGCCTCCTTCCTCGTTGGGCTAGAAACATACTGATTAAAAAAGTTATCCTGTACACATTTTAGGAATTCTTCACTTTCCTTGACTTTACATTGGTTTTTCCCTGTTTATATAAGGGTAATTGAAGTCCCCAACTATTACTGCTCTATTATTTTTACATTTCTCTGAAATTTGCTTAGAGATTTGCTCCTCCACCTCCTTCTAACTATTTGGGGGTCTATAGTGAATACCTAGCAACATAACAGCTTCTTTTCTGTTCCTTAACTCCAACCAAATAGATTCAGTCTTTGAACCCTGTAATATATCGTCCCTCTGTAGAACTGTAATATTATCCTTAATCAATGCTGCCACCACCCCTTTCCTTTTTCCTTCCCTATTCCTCCTGAATACATTGTAGCCAGGAACGTTTCGTTTCCATCTCCTAGGGCTAAGAGCTATTTGTAAGTAGTCATGGGCCCCACTTACACCAGAATCGGGTCTTGGCAGGTACATAAACAGATGTTCATTGCATTGAGGACAACTGAGGTGGGATTTATGGGAATTTGGGCAAATGACATCATTCCTATAGTCCCACCTCTTTTACTGACATTCACACGGAAGTGGATGGGCCCACGCCCACACCCCCAATTCTGGTATAAACTCTGATGGATGCAAAATGGGGCAGAGATCCAGGTTCTGTCCCAATTTCAATCCCGTCTGCCCCAAATACAATGTAGTTATGCCAAAAAATATGCAGATATTTGGGTTCAAGTATCTGATGGATTACTATGTGTGCATATATGCACCATCCATTCACAATGATAAAATCTATGCATGAATTAAACTTAATTTAATGGACTAATAGCAATAAACTATTGATCTATTTACCATCTAATGTCATAGAAGCTGTTGGTACAAAAGAGATTAGCACTGTGCTACAACATACTTGAGATCATTTTTGTAAATCCATGGGAAAATAGTTAACCTTATAGCCCCAAAGTTCAATCGTATTTGTTTCAATGTTCTTTAAAATAGGGAAAACATCTAAAACTCCTTTTCTAGCTCATCTCCTTTCCCAAATGAAAAAAGGTTTTGCCAAACATTTTATCATGAAGGCTACAGGCTATGCTCCTTCAATTTAAGCTACAGAGAATATACCACAGCTGACAACAAGATTTGCTTACAATATCTCATTGCTGGTCATGGCATATGAGGTATAATTTTGCGAGCTGCACTCCTGGTGTGGAGCCTCACTAGACAGAAGCATAGGTTAGAGATAGATCATTATAGGACAGATTCTGCAACTCATGTCTCTGTCTAACGAGGCTCCACACCAGGAAAGTTGTATGTATAATGTACATTGTGTAATTTATTTCCTGGTGTAGAGAGGCCTGACAACAGGGTGCAACTGAAGGCAACATGTATCAAAAAAAATTGAGCCTTGTTTTTTTTTCTGATAGCACAGAAAGGCTTGAAAAATTTATAGTGGGCTACCAACAGTCAAGTCAGAGATATCTCATGGCATAATGTATACTTAAGCAATCATAGTTCAACAAGTGATAGTTGACACTATGTTTGAACTTCTGCCTACAAGACAGAGTTCTGGGTGATGACACTGTCTAGGAGAAAGTTGCACAAACAGAAGCAGTATGTAAAACTTCTGTGCAAACTTGTGATTGATATGGAATATTGAAATGCAGCTGAAGTTGTTCTTGTTTTCCTGGCACAGGGGTAGAAGTCTGGCTTAAGTGTTAGCTACTTTGGTAATGCTGCTCTAATCGCAAATTTGTAGATTACTGACAACTATTTAATATTACAGTAAAAGTCACATTAAATCACAGAATCATAGCACAGAAACTATAGGCCATTCAACATTAATTTCAACACATTAAATCTGTGCCAGCATTTTTCTCTGTTATTCTCTCACTTAGTCTAACCTCACTCTCCTTACTTCCCATATCCTTTAATATTTCTCTTTTTCAAGCATTATATATATTGTTCTTGAGATATGGGCAACACTGGCAATGCAGTATTTATTGCCCATTCCTAGTTTCCCTGAGAGCATTAAGAGTCAACCGCATATATACCTTTCAGTACTATGTCGCTACCACTTTCATGCCACCTCTATCGTATTTGTCGTATAAGAGTAAGAAAAGTAAATCCTCACTTCTGCCTGTTAGATACAGAATGATAAATGTCTGGCAGTGATTGTTAACTTAACCTTAAGGTTCTGTTTGCGTTTTGCTCGCAAAGTTATGACATAATTGGATCTGATTTATTGTATTACTGACTTGTAGTTCACTGCAGACTGTTTATTATCCGTTACATTTTAAATTTATGATACATAATTTAACTCAGTTAGGTTTTTATAATTTGATCATCTCCATAGCTCTCAGGCAATGTGTGAAGTATAAACATAGTTACACCCAAGTACAGTGAAGCCCATTGGTATGCAACTCTGATTTATGCAAATTCTTGTTGTATGTGAGTCCTAATTCTCTCTCCTGGTTCCTTTATGATTATGCACAGGCATTCCTCCTACATCCTGGTCTGGTTATAGACAATTTTCTGTCTACTCTGACCAGTGGGAATACAACAGGGCTGCATTAGATTTTAAGATAAAGATTGTGTGAAACTGGCTGATTTACAGACAGACCAGCACTGATGACAGGGGGAGCTCTTTCCCCATTACATATAATTTAACCTTCTCAAAAGTACAATACACTACAAATGACTTTAGCAGTGTTCTGATCAGAGATGTAAAGCCTGGAAAAATGGTGGGAAAACCCAACTTCTGAACATTTCAAATTTTGTAGATTAGATGCAAAGTGAGTAAGAAGGGCATTCAAAAATGACACATAATGTATTAGTACAGGATATGCCAGGTCGTGAGAAATGTGTGTCATCACTTATTTCCCATACACAAAAAAGGCAGTTGCACATAGTTTGGTGTAAATTGGATAACAAAAGGTTGTACTACTTTAAATAACCATTTGATTACACTGAGATAAAGCTCACTTTGAAGGGTTGGTTGCAGTTGAAGCGAGATAAAGACTAAAGATAAGATGGTCAAATGATGCAGAATATGATTTATTGTGTTATGGCATCATTAATGCAAAGGTATCTGTATGATGCAGCTCTCTGTAATTATCTTCCATAAAAGACAATAGATTCAACACTCATGAGAAGAACCTGAGGATCTTTTTTTCTTGAAAGCTGAAACTGAGAATTATATCAATGTTGCATATTATCTTGACAATATCCAGATCTATATGGACTATTTTTGTTCATACTCTTTAATTACAATTAAATAATAACATGTTAAAATGAAAACTGGTTGAAATAGTCAAATTTGTGTATGCACCTTGTTTCTTTGGAGGAGAGGTAACACTTAAACACAATTACAGTTTTTTTTATTGTTGTCTGAACATTTACATTTCTGATCATTTAAAATCCTTACAGTGTGATGCCTTGAAAAGAAAAAAGAATCATTTCAAAGGACTGCAAGAAAATGTCATTAACTAAATACTTGACTGAAAACAGCAGCCGCATGTGGTAGGCAGTAAAGGAGTGTATTGACTAAAGGATTACACGCTACTTTGTACTAGGCATTGGCTATTGTTGCATTCGATGTATGGGCCATGGGTCACTGGTGGCCCACCCATTTATGTGAACATGAGAGTGACAGAACAAAAAGAAAATAAAGGGCACTGTTTAAAGTTTTGTTCTCTCTCCGTCTCTTTAGGTCATCAAGTACTAGCTCTTGACTATGAAGGTACATAGGTAACCTGTTCTCAGGTGTCCACTGAGGTGGATTTATGCAGAATTAACATCAGTTGAATTGTTCTCTGATTTTCCCTCCATTTTACATGGCCCACAGAGAACAGGAACTGCTTTGTGGCAACTTTAAAGTTGTAGTGTAAATATACCTTAAAAGTCAGTGTTATGGGATAGATTCACTGTAGGGGGAAACTACACTTAATGACAATCTGCTGTACAAACTAAAAGTTGTGTAAATGTTGATTATTCAGTCTTTGGGTTGAATAGTTGTACAGTGTCAGTAAGAGTCAACCCATTATAGGGCCAATCTGGCAGGATCTTGGACACGCTACAGAATAGTTTGAGGGGTCTTTAGTCTTTGTGGTCAGCCAGGTGGACTGTAATGATATTTTCTGGCCCTGCATATTTCTATGTTCCTGTCTTGTATGCAGCTTTGGTCCCAAAGTTCCAACAGAATCAATAAGCTCTTACAATGAATTTAATACAATTTATAGCCAATATAGAATAATATAATTTAAGTTGCAAGAGTATTTACTAAGTATGCTAGACTCTGCTTAAGTACACTAAAAAGCAAAAAGACCAGTTAATACCCTTTTTTCAACATCACCTGTTGGGGAACAAGCTAGAGGATGAGGGCACTGAAGATAGGCATTCTGCATGTTTGCCAACACCACTGTTAGAAATCATCCAAAAACGGAACTGCTTCTCCTTCCTTCACAAGCAAAGCAATGTATATAATTTTCAAAAAAAAGAAAAATACACCTGGACATAACTTCAAAACTGTAATCTAATCTTGAGATTTAAATATTTATAAACTGCTTGAGCTTTGCCCTCATGGTTTATGATTCCATCTGAAACCTTTGATTAGATTACAGCCTTATAACCATAACTCTCCCAGGTATCCCATAATTTCAATTTAACTAAGCATCTCAGGCGACATCTCAAAGTATGAAAGTGTTTTACTGAATCCCTCAAATTTGATCCAGGCCTTAAACTCACTCCCTGTTTTTTTTCCAACACAAAACTTTAAAAAGGAATGTTATTAAAGTGGCGTTCCCAAAGTTTCGGTAAATAAACATTAGACATGATATGCTACTGAGCATACAGACCAAGAAAGTCCCAGTTTCCATCTTCGATCTTTGTTGAATTGCTTAGTATCAGTCAAGAAAGCAATGATGACACTCCAATTTGCCCCAGTATCCCTGGGCGAGCGAGAGGACAAAAACCGGCCAGACATCTTACTGCTTATTCCTATTCAGCGTTTGCTGCAGGAAGTGCAGGTGTGAACGCTGGAAAGGTACAGTTTTGGTCTTTGGAGATCGTCACATAGTCAAAGAGCCCATCAACACTCACTATGCTTGCTCACATATTAAGAATAGTTATTTGATTGAGGTACTGAAGGGCTGTCACAGTCCACTGAATCATAGCCCAGCATGAGTCATTGCCTTTAGGACAGCAGGAGAGAAAACTAGAAAAACGTAATTAAGTTTACATTCCTTGACACTTTGGGCTGACGTAACGCTTCTAGTCCATTATGGAGTTGCCAGGTAAACTGGCCGTTGGGAATAATGCAAAATGGAGTTTATTGAAGGTTATTAACATCTGTTTGTGACACCATTACTGCAATTTTATTGAAAAATGTTTTGGAGTTAATTACAGGAAACACTATGTTCAGGTCCAGATAACATACTTTAATTGGTGCACTAGTGTTTCTACGGAACACGAATCAGTTCTGACGAAAGGTCATCGACTTGAAACGTTAACTCTGTTTCTCTCTACACAGATGCCACCTGACCTGAGTATTTCCAGCATTTTCTGTTTTTAGTTCAGTTTGATCTGGCTCCAGAAAAGATGAGCGAGTGAACAATGAAAGTAATAAACTTAAAGTCAGGACCACTCGTTATACTGAAATTCTGCCTCATAAACATGCTCATCAGTCTTAATAGACAACGGAACCCTTATTGTCCGGACTGGATTTAATTGTCTCAAAAGCTGTCCTTGTTACACTCACTCATCTCTCGAGTGAATACTGACACACTTTCACAGCAAAGGTACACTCATTGGCTCCTCTGTACACTCCAAGGTTAGGACTGATTTTTGGAATCCTTGAGTAATGAATAAGACCAGGTTAAAAATTACCGGTGAGAGCTCGGGGACTCCATCCACAAGGAAGTTCTCCTAAAAAAAACATAGTCATACTGGTTCACACCCTGGTCCCCAGAAAAGCAACCCTTCCCTCATTACATCATCCCATCCCTATATACTTACCCAAATTAGCTTTGTAACTGCGGACCGTATTGCCATCCTTAAACTGGTAGCCTGCTTTATTGTACTTGTCATAAAGCATCAGCATGTGCTCCGACAGCGTGTCCTGGAGCAGATCTGATCCTTTGGAGATGGGGCTTCCCTTCCGGGAGGAAGCAGAGTCCCTCGAATTCTCACCCAAGCCAGCAATTCTCCTCAGCCCGCGGAAATGATCTTTCAGCAGATCCGAGAAGCCCACAGTTAAACAGCTCCACCCGACACACACAAACACCAGCGTGTGAAATTTGCCCATCCTCTTTTTAAAAAAAATAAAGCAAAAAGAGAACACCGCACAAAACTGGAAATAGAAGGTCTTCAGTAAAGGAGGAATTTTTGGTTTTCGAAAAGTTCCAAGACTGTCCTGTTGAGGACTGCGCTGTCCCAAGCGGCTGCAGGTGCCTCTATAATGAGAGGAGCTTTCCCAGATCCTCGTGTGTGTGTGTGTGTGTGTGTGTGGTTCAGCTCACTCTGATGCCGTTAAGCTCTGATCGCCGCTTGTTGCTGCTCCTCTCTTGTCTCTTTCGGGCTCGGCAGTTCTGTTCCTATCTGACTGCAGGCGCACAGTGTTATGTGTCCCAGCTCAGGGCAGAGCTACGGTCCGACCAATCACACTGCTTCACTCCCTTAAATCAAATCAGACTTCAAAAAGCCAACTGCATCTCAGATGTCGAGAGGTGATAGATCAAATATTCAGACCCTATAGCCCAATGTGAGCTAGACTGGGACTTTATAAATTGTTGCATGATACTAGTTGATTGCCACGAGAAAGAGGGATAAGTACAATATACTGTACTTCTGTCCTGAAAGATTTTAAAGTGTGTCATACATATGTCAGCGTATTTAATATTAGACTTTAATTTCGGAGGTCTATGAGATACTTGAACAATTATTAGACTGGGTGAAAGTATTTCGTTTTTGACTTACCTGGTAATTAAGAGTCCAGTCAGCTTTTTTACACTAGTTTCTGAACAACTCCACCCCGACTGTAGGAAATTTGAAATGACACTTCTATCAGCCTGTACCCATTTACTAGACCCCTCGCCTGCACACGTAAAATAAAGCAATCTATGAAAACTTTTTTTTGGCGGGGGGAGGGGAGCGTTATGAAACTTTTCGAAAGAAACAAAGAGTTAATTCATCTTCGCGCTCATTATTTCCAGTCGAGGATTTTATGCGAATTACGAACCTTGTGCATTTTGGCGGGTTTTTATTCACTGTCATTTAAGAGGCCGCTGACAAATAACAGATAAAATGATTCAGCAGAGCTGATTCTGGGGTGTGTGGAGAATAATGTGGCTTATTCCGGGCTTTAAATGTGATCTTCCCTCTGTTCAGCAGTGAATGGCGTTCAGCGGACACGTCCTGTAGAGCTCCCAGTCCGGACACAGCACTGCATGTCACACACACCAAATGAAGATATGAAGAAGGCTTTAAATACCCTGTTTCTCGAGTCTCCAGGAGTAACTCATGATTTCCCGTAAACATCCATTGCCATGATCTATATACGTTGATCCAGAGATGTTTATTTCTCTAACCGAAGGGTTTAAAATGACTAAAGACGTAAAATTGTTTTTTTAATATATGAAATATTTCGTACTTTAGATCTATTTGCAACCCAAACGCTGCCTGGATTGTTTGCAGTAGAGTAACCAATGTTTCTAGCAATGCTACTGTCCTCTGTGGCGTATGTACAGTACCTACTGATAACTCATAAATGGTGCAGAGTATGCAGGCACATTGGCAAAAGTGAATGCCAATACTCAGAGGAATACGTGGTATATCGGTGTCCGAGATACACTCGCAGCACTTATATTCACCAGTGAATTATTATGGCATATTTAAAGGTGAGTATATTACTGAGTCCCCCTCATATTGTGGAGGTCGGAGGTCCGCCGCACTAATCTTCCACAGATTATGCTAAATCCAACGCAATACAGGCACATAGGCACAATACTGCATTGTGGTTGTTTCCTGTACTTACCAGTTTAACTGACCTGCCATCAGATATAAGTTAGGACAATTTTCCCAAGACGCATTTCACAAATCCCCAAAAGGAGAACCCTTGCCAAGAACTGACAGACTTACCTTTATACTTAATCTGACTTTACTTTTAATCAGTCTTACATTCCTGTTATTTGAATGACTACATTACCCCTGCACTTGACCTGCCCAATAGATCTTCTGCTAAACTGACTTTATCAGAAAATGACTGATGAAGGTACTTTCATACTTGACCGACTCTCTGCACTTTCAATTCCATTGACGTTCCAGGATTTGTCCGATTACCTTCCTTTCAGACTTCTCAGTAAATTTCCACCGAGACTCGCCCCCCTTGAGTGTGGTCTAAACAATGCTCTATCATTTGACAGTAGCATTTTTCTCTCGGGCATCATTTGTTTATCTCGTCTTCAGAAGACACATGATTATACACTAAGATCCAATAACCGAAATAGCTACAAGGTGAAGATAGATGTTCACAAGTCCTGTGAAGAGGACAGTATTATTTTTACACCATGCCCGAAAGAGTGGCCGAGTGTACAGGCAGGATCGTTCCCAGTCCTCAATAATCAGAAATTAGAATTGGTAAAATTATTATCTCTGATAATTCCTCACCCTAACTCTAAAACTAGGGCGTTTTTGTCCTAACCCTAAAAATAAATCCAATCTGACGGCACAGCTGTTGTTGAAACGGCAGCATGACAATTGTTTATTTTAATTATGTGCAGCTAGCAGGGAAAGGGTTAATAAACAAGCTCGTAACAGTTTCAGAAAATCTTCTCTGGTATGAAGTGATTAATAGGGCAGGGCACACTTTCCTGATTCTTGGACAAGTGCCCAGTGCACGTTGTTAAGTTGTAATAAAAACAGAAATCGAAGGAAATGCACAACAGGTCGATCAGCATGAGAGAAAGGTTAAAGTCTTGGGTGGGACCCTTCATCAGAATTGATCTTATGAACAGTCACAGCCCAAACATTAACCTGCATTCGTCACTCAGATGCTAGTTGTTCTGCTACATTTCTAGCATTTCCTGTTTTTAATTTCAGATTGCAAGGCTTCGGACTTTTTGTTCTTATCTCTTTGCCTAATTGTAGTGTCAGTTTTCTGTTAACTTCCACTTTTCAGGGGGAAAATGAGTCCGATAAGATGTGATTCAGTTTTATAATTGGTCTAAATTTATACTAAAATTCAGTGAGTGATTCTTTCCAGGTTTAATATTCACAAGAGCTATACCGATGCTTAACTAGGCGTCGCTTATTTTCCTAGCGATCAACGGCGCCACAATGGGTACCCCTTTAAGTAGAAGCTGTTGGGTTTGCATCTGTCGCTTTGCGATTGTGGGAAATTATTGATCCTGCATTACAAATGTTCACTTTTAAGTTGAAGTGAATTAAAGGCTTTTTCTCGCCCAGGCAAAGTCACTCGAGTTCGTTGTCAAAAATCACAGGCAATTCCTGCACCAAGACAGTTAGCAGCTCAGAATACTTTCAGGAAAAATACCAAAACTATCAAATGAGTTTTTAACTGTTATATAATCGAATACGACTTCTCCTGATCTAGAAGTAACTTAAAATAAATAGCATCAAAGGAGGTGAGAACATAGAAATCGACAACTAACCTTGTCGAATTTACTAAATACAAACCACTAAACACTTGAATAGTAAAGTAGCGCATCATTACTTTCACACAAACCGTAAAACATATTTTGCCTTATTAAAAACCAAGTAAAATGAATCAAAAACATTGATGTTCACAACGTTTTGTGATTGACTGTATCTTTTGCACACATGGTACAAAAATACCACTGCAGTCGCCAAACAGTTAAACTGTGGGAAAACTGTTAGGAACATAATTTGTGAGAGAATTGCACTTTCTATCTGTGTTACAACTGATGTTAGCTAAACTGGAAAGACAGACATTTGCAAATACTGTATTATGTGTTCACATAAACCAGACTTGATCAGATGTCAAGGACGTAGCAGAAAAGTGATTTAGAATCCGGGCAACACAGTCGGAGGACAGAAGCCAAATAGTGTATATATTTTTAAAAGTAAGTTTAAGAAACAATCATTTGTAGAATTGTTGAATCAGCTGCTACTTAAATGTGCCTTTGAAATTATGAACATTGCATGAACAGTACGGCAGTGATACTGCCCTCTACTGGATGAAAGAAATGCCCGCGGGCAGGGACAGGGACAGGGCACTGCGCTCACACTGCTCACACACTGCGCTCACTGCTCTCGCACTGCGCTCACATTGCACTCACTGCTCTCACACTGCGCTCACATTGCACTCACACTGCTCTCACTGCGCTCACATTGCACTCACACTGCGCTCTCACTGTGCTCACACTGCTCTCACTGTGCTCACACTGCACTCACTGCTCACATTGCGCTCTCTCTGCGCTCACACTCTGCTCTCACTGCGCTCACACTGCACTCACTGCTCACATTGCGCTCTCTCTGCGCTCACACTCTGCTCTCACTGTGCTCACTGCTCTCTCACTGCGCTCACACTGCACTCTCACTGCGCTCACACTGCTCTCTCACTGCGCCCACACTGCACTCTCACTGCGCTCACACTGCCCTCTCACTGCGCTCACTGCTCTCTCACTGCGCCCACACTGCGCTCTCACTGTGCTCACACTGCTCTCACTGTGCTCACACTGCACTCACTGCTCACATTGCGCTCTCTCTGCGCTCACACTCTGCTCTCACTGCGCTCACTGTTCTTTCACTGCGCTCACACTGCTCTCACTGTGCTCTCACTGTGCTCATACTGCTCTCACGCTGCGCTCACTGCTCTCTCACTGCGCTCACATGGCACACACACTGCGCTCTCACTGCACTCACACTGCTCTCACTGCGCTCATACTGCTCTCACTGTACTCTCACTGCGCTCACTGCTCTCACACTGCACTCCCACTGCGTTCACTGCTCTCTCACTGCGCTCACTGCTCACACTGCGCTCTCACTGCGCTCACTGCTCTCTCACTGCTCACACTGCGCTCACACCGCGCTCACTGCTCTCACACTGCACTCTCACTGCGCTCACACTGCTCTCACTGTTCTCACACTGCACTCTCACTGCGCTCACACTGCCCTCTCACTGCTCTCTCACTGCGCTCACACTGCTCACACTGCGCTCACTGCTCTCTCACTGCGCCCACACTGCACTCTCACTGCGCTCACTGTTTTCTCACTGCTCACACTGTGCTCACTGCTCTCTCACTGCGCCCACACTGCACTCTCACTGCGCTCACACTGCTCTCTCACTGCGCTCACACTGCTCTCTCACTGCGCTCACACTGCGCTCACACTGCCCTCTCACTGTGCTCACTGCACTCTCACTGCGCCCACACTGCACTCTCACTGCGCTCACACTGCCCTTTCACTGCGCTCACACTGCACTCTCACTGCGCTCACACTGCCCTCTCACTGTGCTCACTGCACTCTCACTGCTCCCACACTGCACTCTCACTGCGCTCACTGTTTTCTCACTGCTCACACTGTGCTCACTGCTCTCTCACTGCGCTCACACTGCCCTCTCACTGTGCTCACTGCACTCTCACTGCGCCCACACTGCACTCTCACTGCGCCCACACTGCACTCTCACTGCGCTCACTGCTCTCTCACTGCGCCCACACTGCACTCTCACTGCGCTCACTGTTTTCTCACTGCTCACACTGTGCTCACTGCTCTCTCACTGCTCTCACACTGCACTCACTGCTCTCACATTGCACTCACACTGCTCTCACTGTGCTCACACTGCACTCACTGCTCACATTGCGCTCTCTCTGTGCTCACACTGTGCTCACACTGCGCTCACTGTTCTCTCACTGCGCTCTCACTGCACTCTCACTGCGCTCACTGTTTTCTCACTGCTCACACTGTGCTCACTGCTCTCTCACTGCGCTCACACTGCTCTCACTGCGCTCTCTGTGCTTATACTGCTCTCACACTGCACTCACTGCACTCACATTGCACTCACACTGCTCTCACTGTGCTCACACTGCACTCACTGCTCACATTGCGCTCTCTCTGTGCTCACTGTTCTCTCACTGCGCCCACACTGCGCTCACTGTTCTCTCACTGCACTCTCACTGCTCACACTGCGCTCACTGCTCACATTGCGCTCTCACTGCGCTCACACTGCACTCACACTGCGCTCTCACTGCTCTCACTTTGCACTCACACTGCTCTCACTGTGCTCACACTGCACTCACTGCTCTCACATTGCACTCACACTGCTCTCACTGTGCTCACACTGCACTCACTGCTCTCACATTGCACTCACACTGCTCTCACTGTGCTCACACTGCACTCACTGCTCACATTGTGCTCTCTCTGCGCTCACACTGTGCTCACACTGCACTCACTGCTCACATTGCGCTCTCTCTGCGCTCACACTGTGCTCACACTGCGCTCACTGCTCACATTGCGCTCTCTCTGCGCTCACACTGTGCTCACACTGCACTCACTGCTCACATTGCGCTCTCTCTGCGCTCACACTGTGCTCACACTGCACTCACTGCTCACATTGTGCTCTCTCTGCGCTCACACTGTGCTCTCACTGCTCACACTGCGCTCACTGCTCTCTCACTGCGCTCACACTGCTCTCACACTGCTCTCACTGCGTTCAGACTGCTCTCACTGTGCTCACACTTCACTCACACTGCACTCTCACTGCACTCTCACTGTGCTCACACTTCACTCACACTTCACTCACACTTCACTCACACTTCACTCACACTGTACTCACACTGCTCTCACAGCGCTCTCACAGCGCTCTCTGTGCTCATACTGCTCTCACACTGTGCTCACTGCTCTCACTGCGCTCTCACTGCGCTCTCACTGCACTCACACTGCTCTCACTGCGCTCACACTGCTCTCACTGTGCTCACACTGCTCTCACTGTGCTCACACTGCTCTCACTGTACTCTCACTGCACTCACACTGCTCTCACAGCGCTCTCTGTGCTCATACTGCTCTCACACTGTGCTCACTGCTCTCACTGCGCTCACACTGCACTCTCACTGCACTCACAGCGCTCACACTGCTCTCACTGTGCTCACACTTCACTCACACTGTACTCTCACTGCACTCACACTGCTCTCACACTGCTCTCACACTGCTCTCACTGTGCTCACACTTCACTCACACTGTACTCTCACTGCACTCACTGCGCTCACACTGCGCTCTCACTGCGCTCACACTGCGCTCACACTGCGCTCACACTGCGCTCACACTGCTCTCACAGCGCTCTCACAGCGCTCTCACAGCGCTCTCACAGCGCTCTCTGTGCTCATACTGCTCTCACACTGCGCTCACTGCGCTCTCACTGCACTCACACTGCACTCACACTGCACTCACACTGCACTCACACTGCTCTCACTGCGCTCACACTGCTCTCACTGTGCTCACTGTGCTCACACTGCTCTCACTGCGCTCACACTGCTCTCACTGTGCTCACACTGCTCTCACTGTACTCTCACTGCACTCACACTGCTCTCACAGCGCTCTCTGTGCTCATACTGCTCTCACACTGTGCTCACTGCTCTCACTGCGCTCACACTGCACTCTCACTGCACTCACAGCGCTCACACTGCTCTCACTGTGCTCACACTTCACTCACACTGTACTCTCACTGTACTCACACTGCTCTCACACTGCTCTCACTGTGCTCACACTTCACTCACACTGTACTCTCACTGCACTCACACTGTACTCTCACTGCACTCACTGCGCTCACACTGCGCTCACACTGCGCTCACACTGCGCTCTCACTGCGCTCACACTGCTCTCACAGCGCTCTCTGTGCTCATACTGCTCTCACACTGCGCTCACTGCACTCACACTGCTTTCACACTGCGCTCTCACTGCGCTCACACTGCGCTCACACTGCGCTCACACTGCGCTCACACTGCGCTCTCACTGCGCTCACAATGCGCTCAAACTGCGCTCTCACTGCGCTCTCACTGCGCTCTCACTGCGCTCACACTGCGCTCACACACCACTCTCACTGCGCTCACACTGCGCTGTCACTGCGCTCACACTGTGCACACACTGTGCTCACACTGTGCACACACTGTGCTCACACTGCGCACACACTGCGCTCACACTGCACTCTCACTGTGCTCACAATGCGCTCACACTGCGCTCACACTGCGCTTACACTGTGCACACACTGTGCTCACACTGTGCACACACTGTGCACACACTGTGCACACACTGCGCTCACACTGCACTCTCACTGCGCTCACAATGCGCACACACTGCGCTCACACTGCGCTCTCACTGCGCTCACACTGCGCTGTCACTGCGCTCACACTGTGCACACACTGTGCTCACACTGTGCACACACTGTGCTCACACTGCACACACACTGCGCTCACACTGCACTCTCACTGTGCTCACACTGTGCACACACTGCGCTCACACTGTGCACACACTGTGCTCACACTGCACACACACTGCGCTCACACTGCACTCTCACTGTGCTCACACTGTGCACACACTGTGCACACACTGCGCTCACACTGCGCTCTCACTGCGCTCACAATGCGCTCAAACTGCGCTCTCACTGTGCACACACTGCGCTCACACTGCGCTCTCACTGCGCTCACACTGCGCTCACACTGCACTCTCACTGCACTCACACTGTGCACACACTGTGCTCACACTGTGCACACACTGCGCTCACACTGCACTCTCACTGCGCTCACACTGCACTCTCACTGCGCTCACACTGTGCTCACACTGTGCACACACTGCGCTCACACTGCGCTCACACTGTGCACACACTGTGCTCACACTGCGCTCTCACTGCGCTCACAATGCGCTCACACTGTGCTCACACTGCGCTCTCACTGCGCTCACAATGCGCTCTCACTGTGCTCATACTGCACCCACTGTGCTCTCCTCTCCCATCAATGGCTGTGAGCAGCACCCAACGGGTAAAAGGGCAAACCTCGTCCAATCAACTCCAGGATAAACCATCATGACATCATCAGCCAGTCCTGGGGCGAGAACACGGAGCAACTGAGCATGAGCGCCTGTGGTGGCTATGAGAGAAAAGTAACACACTTATCTTTTGTGGTTGAATTAGAGAATAAATGTCGTGCGCACCAAAATGTGATTGTAATACGTTTCAGAAAATGAACCGTATTGTGTTAGCAAAGATCAGGCGTGAATGTCTATTTGAATAAGCCCACGGCTTCCCGCCTTGCCCTTCTTGAGAACTCTCTTGAGGGATCTATCGCTGCCTTCTTACAAGCAGCAACCCCGACTACCCTTTCCTCCTCTCCTGTCTACTTTCCCACTTAGCTCATTTGCTGGAGGCTAATCTCTTAACATTTTTCCAGTCCCTTTCACCCCACCCACCTTGGCCCTGGAACTCCGCCAGCAGATCAACAATCACCACCCAACTTCCGCATTTCCCTCCCGAACATCTGTTCATTTGCAAATAAGACTCTTACAGCCCACAAACTTATTGTGGATGATTTGTATTGACGTCATGACTTTGACAGAAATTTGGCTCGTAGGTGTCGACAATTTGCCCCAGACTGACGCCTCCCCTGCCTAGCCATACTTTCCACCAGCTGCCCTGTCCAAACCACCACAGTTGTGCCTTGGCTCTTATCCCCAAGTTAGTCTCTCCCCATGTCCTCTGACACCTTCTCTTCCTTTGATCACCTCACCCTGTTCTATCCTTTACAGATTTTGAGGCCTCAATTGACGAGATGTATCAGGACATCGGTTTGGTGCCCCATAACTGGCCTGCAAAATTTAACTGAGGCCGGGGCCTCAAATCACGGGGCCCTCTTCACCGTCGGAATGGGTGGCCATCCAGCAAACTATGCTGGTTAGTTGCCCAAAAGTGAAAATCGAGCCCCTTGTCTCCACTGATGTTACCCAATGGTTTTCCTCACTGCCCACTGGTCATCTGCCTGGTGCTTCTCATTGTACTCTACTGGTGGTACTTGATCTCATATCTTCATTGGATTATTCTGCTTTGCTGCTTGCAAATCAGGGAGCAGCCTCTTTCCACCAATCAGGTATAAGTCTTTTCCAATCCTGCCAGATCCGTGAAGTTCAAAAAGACAAACCAAATAGTGAAGGAAATACAGCTTAAACACACAAAAGCACAAATGGAGATGCTGCATCA
Organism: Heptranchias perlo; assembly: GCF_035084215.1. Taxonomy (NCBI): domain Eukaryota; kingdom Metazoa; phylum Chordata; class Chondrichthyes; order Hexanchiformes; family Hexanchidae; genus Heptranchias; species Heptranchias perlo. The sequence goes on from NC_090325.1 coordinate 119,057,682, forward strand.
GGGAACGGGGAGGCCCACAGGCTGCAACTTGTACGCCCCAGTGTCAAGTCATTTCAAAAAGAGGATAGGTACATTCCTGACATCTGAAAAGATTAATGATTTTAACTCTGTTACAGAGATATCATAGGAAAGAAATGGGAAATTAAATCAGCAGGCTGGATAAATCAATGGCCTTCTCGTGGCTGCGTTATGTTTCTATGTCTAAAGACTCAATTTTATTTGAGTGGGTTTGATGGTTTCATATCATTAGTTGATGTAACGTTTATTCATTTTTGATACAAACTTTCAAGGGCAGAATGAATCTTAAATTAATCAAAGACGTTACATTTTTTTGCAGTATTGTCCTCCATGCTCCAGAGAACGGGAATACTAGGACTTTGATCTGGTAAGCTGCATAAGGCTAGAAATGTAATATAAACACATCACAAAGGATGGGATTGTCCTCATTAAAGCTGGTTCAATTATTCTCTTCACTCCAGTGTTTGTTGAACTGGTCTGGTGTGTTTCCACATGTATTTAATGAATGAAGGTGTGACTGTTGTATTAAAAAGTTCTTTCAATTCATTTATTTTATTGGTTTGCTAAATTTGTAACATTGCCTATCGGATCAATCTATGGTGATTCATAGCTATTAAATTCATAGGAACAATTGACACAGTATGTTATTTTGTACACTATACCTGATAATGGTGGGTATCACAGCAGTCAAAGAAAAACCTGTAAATCCTGAAGGTGCTTCTCTTTCCCAGATGGAATGTCTGTAACACCAAATATGGTCAGTTAACTTGTAAATGGCATAAAATGGTAGCCATTTTATACTTTGCACCTTCATTTACTGCGCTGTAAAATTGAAAGTCTATTACAGAAACCTGAGAATTGCTTTTTTGATAAATAGAAATGCTAATGCTATTGGTGCAAAAATGCCTCATTCATATAGATTTGTGGATAGACTGGAGAAGCTGGGGTTCTCCTTAGAGCAGAGAAGGTTGAGAGGAGATTTGATAGAAGTGTTCAAAATCATGAAGGGTTTAGATAAAGTAAATAAAGAGAAACTGTTCCCATTGGTGGAAGGGTCGAGAACCAGAAGCCACAGATTTAAGATGATTGGCAAAAGAACCAAAGTCGACATGAGGAAAAACTTTTTACGCAGTGAGTAGTTATGGTCCAGAATGCGCTGCCTGAAAGGGTGGTGGAAGTAGATTCAATCATGGCTTTCAAAAAGGAATTGGATAAATACTTGAAGGGAAAACATTTGCAGGGCTATGGGGAAAGAGTGGGGAAATGGGACTAACTGGATTGCTCTTACAAAGAGCCAGCAAGGGCTCGATGGGCCGAATGGCCTCCTTCTGTGCTGTAACCATTCTATTATTCTGTACAAAATGAGTTAATGTGCTAAAACAATGACAAAAGAACACTGCAACATCAAATGGTGCACAATACAAAATGCTTTGATTTATATTAATTTAGAAATTTGCTCTAGGCCTCCAGTTCTATAGTCGAATAGGAGTGAAAACATTTAATTTTGAATATTTATATCAGATTGTGAGTTGGCAGCCTGAACTACAATGATCCCCACTCCAGTGTATCAAGAGGCTGCTCCTGATCTCTTGCCCTAACTTCGGCAAAAGATCGGCAGAATCCCTAGAGAAACGGCATAGATGGCTAAATAGCCATGCTATTTATGCTGTTTCTGCAGGGTTTCCACTGATCTTCTGCCGAAGTTATAGTGAAAGATTGGGAGAACCCTGCCGAAATTCTCCCCCAGTGGTTTCCAGCCCTGGTTTATCTGGAACTAGTTGGCAGCCATTATCTGCAGAAACCATAAGCTTTACAGGAATATTCATTCATTACCAATGTTGCCATAAGTTTCTACCATAGAGATATTAAGTGTGAAACAATGGAAGTAACTTTACAGAAATGTCAATCTAATAAGCAATTACTGTATGAACAGCCATAGAGACAGTGAAGATGGCCGTCAATGGTACTTATCAGATGCCCACCCAATAAATCATAGTCATCTATTTGTCACCAATACCCCAAATCAACTTTCATCATACCACTGCTGTTCTGATCAGGCGGATATCTCACTATAAATAAGCAGAACAAACTGCAGATTCTGGAATTCTGAAACAAAAACACAAAACACTGGAGATGTACAGTAGGCTCATCAGCTCCTGAAAAGAGAAAACAAGTTAATGTTTTGGGCTTAGACCATTAGGACAGAGAACTGAAAGGAAAAGTCTTAAATACTGTTGAACATAGAAAAGAGAAGGAAAACAACAGATACACCAATCATAGAAGGGAGTTAATGAGTTGAATGACCTGTGAACTGCTCAGTAGGAAAGCAGAAAATTGGTAGTAGATTTAAAAGCTCATCTCAGCGAGGTACTGAGAAAAGATTAAAAGAACAAAAGAATGTGAGTAAAAAGAACCTTTCATTTATAAAGCACCTTTCGCATCCTCTCCGACCCCTAGAATTTAAGGCCTTCAGGTTTGTGTTCTGAATCTGTGTTGTTTGTATTGAAAACCATTCTGTCTTTTCCAGACGATGGAGTCTGATTCAATGATGCATGATTCCAGTGGCTAAGACCATACACAGGAGAAGTGTATAGAGCTACAGTACTGGTAAGGATAATTACAGAGCATTAATTAGTTTCGGATGTTTAGATGACAGTACAGACTTAGGAAATTCTACTTTTGCCTGTTGCATCCTCTATAATATAACAAGACTGTGTGGCCTTACTGCTGAATTGTTAAAGAGCGGCACTGACAGATGAATGTGAAGAGGTAAATGATCTGTGAGGTGTGAAAGAACAGGATCCCATAGCCATGAGGGGGGATATGCAATGCCATTATCTGGCAAATTTTTCATAAAGCTGATTAAGCACCTCTGTCATGCTTGTATTTACAATCAATAAAACAATGGCATGTGTAAGAATGGTCGAATCTTTCTGTAACTTTTCAGATGACAGATGTTAGTCATGACTCACAGTCACTGTAAAAACCACAGTCCCAATAGTCTCAGTTTCCCGCTGCAAAGGAGAGGAAAAAAGGGCAGAGATCAGTGATGCCGGGTATTCGCCCCCTTTATGTTACCCCCGAAGTCTGGGCAAAGGGCAGGCATGCAAACAAGATAGTTGTGTGGGTGGTGGGGGGGGGAAGTCGTCCCAGCCTTCCTGCCTTAATTTCCTGAAGGTTTGCTGGAAGGCTGCTCAGATGTGGGGTGCCAGAAGAAGATGTAGCTAGTCCTTGTGTCTGGCCCCCTCAGAACAGAGGGTCTGAGAAGGGCAGGCAGCAAGGCAGAAAGGCCCAAAAAGGTAAGTGGCTTTTCATAGGGACCCATTGGTTCCTCAGGGCACTACACCTGGCTAGCACCCCCAGGGTAGAAGGATAACAGTGCCCATGATTAATCATTTAAGGGAGTATTGTGACAACTGAACCCATCTGCCAATAATTACATAGAATTTACAGCACAGAAACGGGCCATTTGGCCCAACAGGTCTATGCCAGTGTTTATGCTCCACATGAGCCTCCTCCCACCCTATCAGCATAACCCTCTAATCCTTTCTCCCTCGTGTGCTTATCTAGCTTCCCCTTAAATGCATCTATACTATTCGCCTCAACCACTCCATGTGGTGGCAGGTTTCATATTTTAACCACTCTCTGGGTAAAGATTAATAATAATGTGTAGGGGTGATTTTGTGAGGGATGCTTGCTGGTGTGGAGCCTTGGGAAATTACCCCATAAATGTTTACCTCAACAAGATAGATCTATCACAATTAACTTATTTGAAGAGAGCAGGGATCTCCATATGTAGTGGGAACACAGGAATACGTTATGCAGCCCAGATCGGTCAAAATCAGGCAATTAATTTTTCCACAGCAATTTAAACCTTTTACTCATCAACCTTTAATCTTTTAAGGCCCTTTCTCATAGGCTTTGATACCTTATACTGATTGCGAATATCTCTCTCTCTGATTTTCAAGATAATCAACAATTTGCCTGTTGCTTGGCTCTGGTTTCCTTTTTCATTCTGCACTGTATGGCTCTGATTCTTCCCACCTTCCATCCTGGTCCTCCACCATTGCACAGCTCTGACCCTCTCTTCAACCTCCACCTCATCCTATACTGAGTGACATTCTAAAGCTTTGACTGCGATTCTCCTCCACCTCACTCATTCTGTGCAGTGTGATGCTGATCCCACTGCATGGCTCCCTTTGATTTCTCCCACCTGCTACCTGCTCCATGATACCGGCCATTAATGTGATTTTGCACTCTTTCTCTGCCCCAAGTAATGAGCGAGAATGCTTTAAGAAGTGAACACGTCCAGATTCTTTGGAGCCAGAAACACTCCCCATTACATATGCCATACAGCGATTACAGAAAACTGTGATGGCTCGAGAATCACTGGGACCAACTCTGGGTGCCGGCCCTAGGACAACAAGGTGCTACTATTCCACTGCCAGCTCCTGTCACATTATTAAGCAATGTAAAAATTCCAATGTGATTGATTACAGTGCTTCATATTTTCTAGTATATTAATTTTACTTCATAATGTCTTTAATAGGTGTCAAACTCAATTTACATGGTGGGCCTGATCTGACATCCTGGCACTTGGTGTGGGCCACATTCAGAAAAAGTTATTTGGACACACTAGGGTAGAAATTGGTTTGCATTTTGTTCATTTTTTGGGTGGAAAACGTGTTCAATGTATACCAATTTCTGGGGGCGTGGTGTTGCACCTAACCTGTGCCGGCATCATAACCGCTGCCACATTAGTCCTCACTGTTTTTAGGCATCCCTGGCAGCTGCCTGAAATCGACATTGGATCAGTTTAAATAGGCAAAGAAGGATCCTGTGCCTGGTTTAGGACCTCCTGCAAAATGCATGATAAACTAGGTGGAGGATGCGGCGTGCAAACTCCAACTAGTTTTCCCAGTTCTACAGCGGCCTAAACAGCGTTCCTTAAAGGGATCACTTGAGGCCGCAAAAGAAATGGTAGGGAAAGATTTTTTTTTACTTCCCCTTCCGTGGAGCATGGAGGAGCAGGTGTGCTCCTCCCAACTCCACAGCACTACTGTGGGTAGCATCCAGACGTAACTGGCCCTCTTGCATCTTCTCCGTGTATTGGAACTTGTGATCCTCCCTGAGTGCAGTGAGAATGCTCAATCTCTGTCCCCTTGTTCCCCATTTGCCCACCAGTGGAAATAATCTTTCACTGTTTATCCACAGTAAGATCCCCAGGTTTCACTCACCCTTTTACTGGCTGCTCCTCTCTCAGTGCCACTTCCACTCAGCGCATTGCTGCTGCTGCTGTTGCTCCTGGAGATGCTGGGCACCATGCCCACCCAATGTATTCCATTCTCCCACCACCCTAGCCCCAATCTCCACATTCCATAGTCTGCCTCTGCCTTCCGAGCCCACATCCCTGACCCACATTTCCCTAGTCTCTGCTCTTCCGAGCCATCTCCCGACCCCTAAGCGCTAGTCTCCCTTTCTCTCCCGAGACTGCCATCCCCCAGCCCCACCACCAGCCCTGTCACCCACTCCCTCTCTCCCCACCTGCCCTGAGCCTTAATCTCCCGACTGACCTCCAGTCTCAATCTCCCAACTTCCCCCCCTCCCCCCACCAAGTCCCAATCTCAGTCTCCTGACCCACTCTCCACGATTCCCAATTACAGGCTCCCCAGCCTCGTACCTCTCCATGCTCCTGCTCTCTCTCCCCTTCACCTTCTGGTCACTCCTTTAGTGAATGCCAGCTCTCTGTGCCTGCGGGGGTGGTGACGTCATGAAGTGTGTGGTGGGGGGGTGTGGGATCATTGCTGCGGCGCGAAGTTTAAAAACTACAGTTCTCCCGGGCTATGAGAAGCAGTGCATTGGTATTGGGACACATGGCAACACTAAGTGTAGGATACCGTGGGCGGGACTAAACTATATCGCGGGCCGTTTGTTTAGCAACCCTGGCCTGTCATCTACTTAATTGAAATTGCCAGCTATATTGTAGGGTATATGTAACTGTGGGTGATGTTATTGTATGGCCATTTAGTGCAGTCGTGTCAAATTTGTCTTTCACCTATTTTAATGTAAGGAATCTTACAACACCAGGTTATAGTCCAACAGTTTTATTTGAAAATCACAAGCTTTTGGAGCTTACCTTCTTCGTCAGGTGAGTGAGGGGTTCTAAAAACGCATAGCATATATTAGGCTGGGAGACGATCACAGCAATCAAAGGTGTCGTTGGTGTTCAGACAGGTTAGCCACGGGAAACATTACATCCCAGCATACTGACTACACAATGGGTCAGTTTACAAAGACACAGAGAGAGAGACCCGAAACGCAGAGAGAGAGAGAATGTCCAGTTGTATTAAAAACAGATTAAAAAAATTTCCGCTGATGGGGTTACGTGTAGCGTGACATGAACCCAAGATCCCGGTTGAGGCCGTCCTCATGGGTGCGGAACTTGGCTATCAATTTCTGCTCGACGGTTTGCGTTGTCGTGTGTCTCGAAGGCCACCTTGGAGAACGCTTACCCGAAGATCGGTGGCTGAATGTCCTTGACTGCTGAAGTGTTCCCCGACTGGGAGGGAACCCTCCTGTCTGGCGATTGTTGCGCGGTGTCCGTTCATCCGTTGTCGCAGTGTCTGCATGGTCTCGCCAATGTACCATGCTCCGGGTCATCCTTTCCTGCAACGTATGAGGTAGACAACGTTGGCCGAGTCACAGGAGTATGAACCATGTACCTGGTGGGTGGTGTCCTCTCGTGTGATGATGGTATCTGTGTCGATGATCTGGCATGTCTTGCAGAGGTTGCCGTGGCAGGGTTGTGTGGTGTCATGGACGCTGTTCTCCTGAAAGCTGGGTAATTTGCTGCGAACGATGGTCTGTTTGAGGTTGGGTGGTTGTTTGAAGGCGAGTAGTGGAGGTGTGGGGATGGCCTTAGCGAGGTGTTCGTCATCATCGATGACATGTTGAAGGCTGCGGAGAACATGGCGTAGTTTCTCCGCTCTGGGAAGTACTGGACGACGAAGGGTACTTCCCCGGAGCGTCCCGTGTTTGTCTTCTGAGGAGATCTATGCGATTTTTCGCTGTGGCCCGTCGGAACTGTCGATCAACGAGTCGAGCGTCATATCCTGTTCTTACGAGGGCGTCTTTCAGCGTCTGTAGGTGTCCATTGCGTTCCTCCTCGTCTGAGCAGATCCTGTGTATTCGCAGGGCCTGTCCATAGGGGATGGCCCCTTTGACATGGTTAGGGTGGAAGCAGGAAAAGTGGAGCATCGTGAGGTTGTCCGTGGGCTTGCGGTAGAGTGAGGTGCTGAGGTGCCCGTCTTTGATGGAGATTCGTGTGTCCAAGAAAGAAACCGATTCTGAGGAGTAGTCCATGGTGAGTTTGATGGTGGGATGGAACTTGTTGATGTTATCGTGTAGTCTCTTCAGTGATTTTTCGCCGTGGGTCCATAGGAAGAAAATGTCGTCGATGTATCTGGTGTATAGCGTTGGTTGGAGGTCCTGTGCAGTGAAGAAGTCGTGCTCGAACTTGTGCATGAAAATGTTGGCGTAGTGGGGTGCGAATTTGGTCCCCATGGCTGTTCCGTGTGTTTGGGTAAAGAACTGGTTATCGAAGGTGAAGACATTGGGATCTTGGGTTCATGTCACGCTACACGTAACCCCACCAGCGGAAAAAAAAGTTATCTGTTTTTAATACAACTGGACATTCTCTCTCTCTCTGCCTTTCGGGTCTCTTTCTCTCTCTGTCTTTGTAATCTGACCTATTGTGTATTCAGTATACTGGGATGTAATGTTTCCCGTGGCTAACCTGTCTGAACACCAACGACACCTTTGATTGCTGTGATCGTCTCACAGCCTAATATATGCTATGCGTTTTTAGAACCCCTCACTCACCTGACAAAGGAGGTAAGCTCCGAAAGCTTGTGATTTTCAAATAAAACTGTTGGACTATAACCTGGTGTTGTAAGATTCCTTACATTTGTCCACCCCAGTCCTTCACCGGCATCTCTACATCATACCTATTTTAATGGAAGCATTAACCTCTTTAAAATGAACTGGTTCACACCTCCAGTAAAATAGTCAGGAGAGAAATATAATACAAGTACATGAAGCATCTGTACAATAAAATTAGTAAAATTTCAATCCTTATAACTTTCAATGCACATTCTACAGGTAACTACTTTGACAAAGCATTGTGATATCTTTTCAGTTTTTACTTGGCGAATTATAATTAGAGGCATAAGAATATACTACAATCTGAGCCAATTGGGATCACCCATTCTTTTCTACTTTGTTTTTTTTCTACTGGCTTCTGTTAAATTAATTTTTTTCCTTCATTTTATCAGGAATCCACAATCAGCACAGCAAGAAGGTTAAATCTCAGGAAAATCTCCTAAGCAAACAAACAAAACACATCACACAAGACTGGTAGTGAAACAAAATATGAGATCTACCACATGTAACTAAAGTGGACAAAGTTAACCCACTTATGCAGCATAGGTAGCAACAGCGACTGATATTTTTTATTGCTTCAAGAAAACAAAAATTATTATAGGCTAAATAGAGCTAAGAAGTCGGGCAGGGGGAAACAGGGAACTGTTCCAGTAATGAATATCAGTAAAAGTCTGCACGCCCTTAATTTGTTTATATAAACATAACAAACATTTCAAAGTTAAACACTGCACAGTTCAGATCTCCGAGCAGGTTACTGCTTCCTAAATACTCCTACTGGGAATAAAAATAAATGCTGTCTGTCATCCATTGGGAATATAAACAATCCTCAGCCTATGCAGTACGGAGTACAGGGGAATATTCAGCCAGCCTGGTTCAGCCTGAGAATGCAGATTCTCAGGCAGCCATATCAAAGTTATTAAAAACTAAACCAAGCAACAATTGGAGCAGCACAGTCACGCACGTCTCCTGCAAATTATGCTGAGGGTTTTCTGCAGTTTTTTCCTTCATTTCCCAAAAGAAACAAAACGAGCAAAACACTGATGTGAAATTACACAATTTGTCAGAATTCTACTTTGGTTCTCGAACACGACAACAGGATATGAAAGTCAGTGGAACAATCACAAACACTGCGCATGCGCAGTCTCATTCTTCACTTAATGAATTGTAAACAATTTTACAACACCAAGTTATAGTCCAGCAATTTTATTTTAAATTCACAAGCTTTCGGAGATTTTCTCCTTCCTCAAGCAACTAACACACATCCTTCCACATCATCACTTAATGAAGGCATTGTGAAAAGGTATTCTTTAAAAGACTTTTATGGCAGCTTAAAAACACCTGGCAGGATTTTGCTTGCTCACCTTCTCAGCTGGAGAATGCTGCTGTGAAGGTGACCTAATACTGTAGGCCTGACAGGATTTGTGTTTGCTTTTTATTGTAATATTTGACATTTATATTAAAACGTTTTGGTAAAATTTTTTTTAAAAGATAGGAAGGTGGTTGAAATTTCAAAACACTCAACTTTTAGTATATTCACTTGTTATGGTTACCCCCTCCCCCTCCCCATTAGACAAATGTATATATGTACCACCTGATCTGGTACTACATAGAATGTACTGCACAGAAACAGGCCATTCGGTCCAACAAGTCCATGCCATTGTTTATGCTTCACCTGAGCATCCTCCTACCCCTCTTCATCTAACCCTTTCAGCATATCCTTCTTTTCCTTTCTCCCTCATGTGTTTATCTAGCTCCCCCTTAAATGCATCAATGCTAGTCGCCTTAACTACTCCTTGTGGTAGCAAGTTCCACATTCTAACCATTCTCTGGGTAAATATGTTTCTCCCGATTTCCCTATTGGATTTATTAATGACTATCATAGGATAGTCAAAATTTGACCTCAGTTTGTGCTGAGTTAACTGAATTTAGCTGGGGGAGGTTACCATGGGGTTAGATTTTCATCTGTGCTGCCTGGGTACAGAGGAAAATCAGTGGGGACTAACACACATCCATAATGGAGTCAGCCCGATTTTCTTTCCATTCAAATGAATGGAGGAAAAATCAGATGGATTCCATGTGATCCTCCCTGCTCTGTGCTCTGCCCAGGCGATATTTTGCAGCCAGGTGGCACAAATGCAAAATCTGCCCCCATGATTGATCTTAGTACCTTGGGCTAGGAAGGGGAAAAACTGGCCAGAGTTCTGACTCCTGTTCTATTGATGTCAGCTAATGATACCCAGCTCTACCTGTCCACCACTTCTCTCAACAACAAATTGCAGTTACGTAACAAAATGAAACATTTCAAGGCACTTCACAACTAGGCATAAGGAAAACAGATTCTGTATAGGACACAGTAGTGTAGTGGTTATGTTACTTGACTAATAATCCAGAGAATAGTGAGTTTAAATCCCACCATTGCAGTATGAGTTCAGTTTACAAAATCTAGAAGTAAGAAGGTGTTATCAGCAAAAAAAAAGTAACCATGAAGCTATCAACTTGTCATAAAATCCTAACTGGTTCTTTTGACTTTGGTGTATATGTGACTCCAGTTCCAAACTTAGTTGACTGTTAACTGCCATTTGAAGCAGCCTAGTAAGAAACTCATTTGTATCAAACACCTTCTCAGGATATCTGTTTCCTTACACCTGTTTGTGAAATGCCTTGGGATGTTTATTTAACAAAGGAATAATATAAATTATATAGTTATTGTTGCTGATCATTATCCAGTGACCCGTGCTGCAAAGGTGCACATATCATATATGATCCCCATCAAGCTCAGCTGTAAAGGACTCACTGCCCGGGCTCATACATGAATACTAACTACTTGGGAAAGGAGGATTTATGCATTAAAAATTGTGAACTTGCAGTTTTTAAAAATGTGACATTTCAACTTTAGACCACCATTTGCAGGATTTTGTAAATGCGGGGGGTGGAGGAGGTGGCAGCAAAAGTCACATGGGGCAGTGGTGGCATTAGACTGCTGGGGGCACCGGGCAAAGGCTAAGGCATGGGCCCCTCTCCTTCCTCCTCCCTCCTGCACATATGACCTAACTTAGTCTAGTGGGCCCTGCCACGTCCTGGGGCTCTGGGCAATTGTCCTGATTGCTTTCCCCCAAAGCCAGCACTGCGCTGGAGCAGGTGGGTGGCATTTTCAGAACTCTGCACCATTTTCAAAATTAACGCACGGAAGTGGGCCTGGAGTACAGAGCAGCAGTGAGCAGCTTGTGGGGTACCTCCTGGGGTGGGAATGAGACTACAAGAGTTTCCTGTTGTTTAATCTTTGAACTTAAATTGAACCAGATTGGAGGGCAGCGTAAATTCGAGAGGATCAGAGGAGCAGAAATTGGGGCAAATCAAGGAGAGCAGAAATGGGAGCAGATCAGAGGGGAGCAGTTAAGGGTTACAAACCAGAATTAACAAAAATTATTTCACATTGTCATGGAATCACACGGCCTGGATTTTCCGATGGCAGTGCAGTCTTTGCATCTCTTTCTGCTCTGACCCCAGCGGATCAGACTAATTATGTTGTGTGGTGAACTCTGGGCAGAATAACAGGTCCCACTGGGTTGTATGCCTTTAGTGGAGGGTGGGGCAGGAAATCACTGCAGCAATTGATGCATTGCAGAATGGCTGGTGAGTCCCAGTGCAGCCAATTTTTAAAAATGTTCTTTTACAATACTCACCATGTCTAGGGCAACAAATTGCTCTGTCATCGATTGCACTAGGCAAGGGAGCCCTTTAATTTTTAAATTCTCCCTCTGCCTCCTTAGCAACACTGGTCGTCAGGAACACAACGTCGCTAAGCTGTTAATGATGGCGTATCCCAGTCATTAACACTTAATATGCACACACAAATATGGGCAGGTTTATTCAGCATCCACCGTCACTCCCGAGACAAAATCTCAAAAGTGATGGCATCGGCTTAGGAGCCCATGGAATGGTTCTCTGCCACATTTCTCGCTGCCACCTACCACCAAAATGGATGTGTAAACTTTGAAAAGTCTGGGCCCAATTGTTTGTTTTTCTTGAGTACATGGCTTAAGATGATTGTAGCAATAGTGTAGAATTGGGGGGTGAATTTGCACAGAGGCTCTCTCGCTTGCCTGTCATCTCCGGCATATCTGGCCTGAGGTCCGAGCCAAATTCGGCTACGGGACTCATTTAAATGCCGTTGGTGAGCAATGGACATCGAATGGACCTCCCCACCGAAACCTGCTGGTCATGAAATCAGTTGGCTCCTACGCTGAACCAGCCGGCAGGTCAGGTCTTTGGGGTGGGGGTGAGTGGTGATCCTAGGGCCGTGAGCCTTGAACGCGCCGGCAAAGAGTCAGAGTTTTTTTTGTGGGCCTAGGAGGAGCACTCCTGCTTCTCCCGGGTCCACAAAAATAAGAACTGAAATTTCCTGGGCTGTTTTTTTGAGCTGTCCCTTTAAAGAATCGTTGGTTAGGCCTGTACAACTGGGCGGAGCATGCGCCGTGCAAGCTCTGCCCGTTTCTACCTGAATTTCACATTCAGGGTTTTACAATCGACGTAGGACCCGATTAACAGAGTCATATGCCTGTTTCAGGTGGTTGCCGTGGACGATTAAAAGTTGCTCAGGCCAATATGGTGCCTGGTGCAATTCCAGCATAGTTCGGGCGGGGCAGATCGTGATGCGAAATTGGGAGGTCAAATGCCGATTTTATGCTGCAAAAATGTGTGGCTGTGAGACGAATTTTTCCCCCAATCTCTCCGCAGTCAGAGTTTAAACCTACCATGATAGAGATCTGCAATCAGACTACTCACCGTTTTAGCTTCAGATGACGCAGAGGCCATGCGAAGATAGAAAAATAGCCTAATAAGACAGAACTCTCACCAGTACATCCTTAATTTTGTTGTATACTACATATACCCGTGTGTTGTTGAATGTGCACATAACAGATACAATTTTTAAAAAGACTTGCACTTAAATAGGGCCTTTCACAACCTCAGGATGTTCCAAAATGCGTTACAACCAATGAAGTACTTTTGAAGTTTAGTCGCTAACAGCTTTAGACAATTAAGAGTAAATTTTGTGAGACCCCATGCTGCCATGATTTTCCATCCATTGAAATGAATCCCGTGATTTGGCAATCCCTGCCAGCTGTGTAGAAGATCCCACTGGCAGCATTGGGGCGGGGGGGGGGGTGGTGGGGGAGGGAGTCTCAGAATATTTAGGCATCCAAATTGGCTACACAAACGCATAAAATCTAACACGATCAGATTAGTACTCAATTTTGAAAAGACATTGCTCCCATCAGCTTGCTTTGTACAAAGCTATTTGACAGATCACTATCCCTATGAGGTGGAATACGTTTGTTTTCTAGGTGTTAAATACTAAGTACAGCTCCTGTATGTTGCTGTATATATTTCATTGAAGGGTTATTGTCAAGAATGACGAGTTGCATGAGTCACACGTGGCATAAGTGAGATTAAAAAAAATCTATTGAAATAAAATAACATTTTCCGATAGAATTTCTGGATTTTGTTCCTTCAAAATTAGGTGTGTCCCCTCCTGGTGAGGTAGTAGAGAGCCATCTCCTGTGGGACCAAACAGTTTCAGGAGTTACTGCCTTCAAAAGAGAAGGAAAAGGGGAGAGAAGTTTAGGGAAAATACTCAATACAACTTGTATAATCTAAGTGGATGCAGTACCTGAAAATAACATGGAATTGCACAAAGGGGTGCTTTGATTGAATATCATGCACCTCCTGAAAAGTACATTAAATTTCAGTTGATCGTCCATAAATTGTTTTAAAAATCTGCAGCCACCACACCTCGAGTTAAATATATAATTCCATGGATTTAGCTAAAAAAAATTAAATATGTTTAAGATACGTTTTTGTTTCCAAAAGCTGATTCATATCCTTCTTTGCAGCTTGTGCTATTTTTTGATTTATGCCTTATTTGTTCTGTCATTTGTAAACATGAACACTTCTAGTTTGTTGTAATCTCCAGTTTCAGATAACTCCAGAGATTGGCCATGAAGTGATATTCCCCACACCTGTGATTATTGATGGTTTGAAGAATTTGCTTTGTGCGAATCCAGAAAGAAACTGAAATGGTTATGGCCTCGAATTTTCTAATGGGTTCCACCACCCTCCTGCCCGAACTTCAACAGGAATCCAGCAGAACCTACTGAAAAATGGCAGAGACCCAGTTGTTATGGGTCCCCCCCAACTGCAGATTTCCCGGTTGGCCCATTAAAGGGTGGAACTTCCACCTGCAACATACAAGGCCGCTGACATCAGGGGACAGCCCAAAGGTGGAGACTCCCTTTGCTGGGAGTTCCCACATCCCCGGTTGGGTTGGGATCCAGTGTAGGACTGGAGGCTGGTACACTCAGTGAGATGAAGTGTACTGGCCTCCCGATGAGTGCAATTTGGCCCTATTGGTCCGGACACGGACTGTAGCCTCTGAAGAAAAGGTAAGTTTTTAAAAAATAAAGGATCAATCCTTTGCATAGGGGACAAAAATGAGGATACAATGTGATCTCAAGGTGGGGAGGCCTTGGAAGCCTCCTCCCCCACCAATGGCAGGAAGGTAGCACATTTTCCAGCTGCACGGGGCAAGTGGGAACTAGAGATGCAATTGTAATGGCATGGGTGCTCATTGGCCCCATATAGAAAGAAAGAACTTGCATTTATATAGCATCTTTCTCAATCTCAGGACATCCCAAAGCATTCACAGCCAATTAAGTACTTTTTGAAGTGAAGTCACTGTTGTAATGTAGGAAACACAACAGCCAATTTGTGCACAGCAAGCTCCCACAAACAGCAATGACCAGATAATCTGTTTTAGTGATGTTGATTGAGGGATAAATATTGGCTAGGACACTAGGGATAACTCTCTTGCTCTTCTTTGAAATAGTGCCATGGGATCTTTTGCATCCACCTGATGGATGGGGTCTCAGTTTAATGCCACATCTGAAAGACAGCACCCCAAACAGTGCAGCATTCCCTCAGTACTGTCCTAGAATGTTATCCTAGATTATTGTGTTCGAGTCTCTGGAGTGGGATTGGAACCCACAACTTACTGACATCAAAGGCAAGAGTGCTACCACTGAGCCACGGCTGACACTCTATCCAAGTGCCCTCCTGCTGACCCCACAAACTCTGATCGGGTCAGTACTGGAGGGCACCAACGTTTGCAATCCTGGTATAACCTCCTGGAACATAGCCCAAGGATTTTCAGGTCCTCTATTCATTTACACTAGGAGAATATATAAGGGCACTGCCTTCATAAAAATCTGTTTGGCAAGCTGTTTTTGTTTAGGTGAGATGAGCCATTTAACCTTTTTGTAATGGTGATGTAACGTGCAAGTTGTGTATTTGTAAACAAATAGGAATAGAAATATGAAGATGAAGATGTATTATTTTCACTGACCTTACATAGAGAATAATAGATAGACGAGAGTAAGCAATATCACTGAGGAGCTCAGCTAACTTAAGCCATTCGCGTAAAGGTAGAGAACTTTATAACCATCACCTGGTCTCCAAGATGAGATTATTGCTTGAATGTTTTGGTGGCGTGGGACTTCATTTGCTGCCGGCGTGTATGGGAAAATCGTGGGCAATGCACTTGTGATTTTTGGATATATGCGGGTTGCAGGCGAGGTTCCCAGCTGCCAGTGCATACTCAGAAAATATCCTCCACTACTGTGAAATGTATCTACTATCTGCAGAGTCAGGACGGGCAGTTTTATTCCATTTTCAACTACCAGCAGTGGGGAGGGGAGGGATCATGGTGGATATTGACTGCTATATAATCCATATTGCGGATGTATAAATTACATACTCATTAAAGGATTAATGACTGATATAATCAAACCCAAGTTAATCAAATGATAATCTACATTACCAGAAAGTAACGGTCAGCACATGCTGAACATTGTTTATATGGAGTCTGTGTACCTGAATCTGAGCCCATTTGTTATTGGTTTGACACTATAAGTGTTTATATCCACATAGCCATTATATCTATTTTTTCATCTTTTATATATGGTCATTGTAACAGCACAAATGAAGCTGACACAACAGGGCAGATACTCTAGTTAGTCTAGTGAGTGTTTATACTATACTGCCTCCGAATTGGCTCCAATATGAAATGTACTCTATGGGTGGGCTTATATAGTGGCTGATTCAGAGGAAGAAATTCACCAAGTTTACATTCACAAACAGAGGTCTGATTTAGGCAGGGGTGAGGTTTGCTGCAACTGCTGATTGCCAATGTAAATGAAGCATAACAGTGCTTTGAAAACTAATAATTCTGAGTGAAGCAAAAAGTATTCATGTGACATCCCTGCATCCTCATAATTACTGGAACTATCCAACTCAATACACTGTACAGGCACATTAGCCAACTTATGTTAAATGGACAATGTAAACCATGTTCTACTAGCTATTAGGGAAATACTACATAAGCAAAATGATTGCAGCAAACCTTTTTCAAATTATGGAGCTAGAATATTTGGATTTGATCTTTATTGAAAGTATATTTTGAACATTTCCTTTTTGAAAACTTGCCCTGTCGCTGCAGTGTTTGTGTGGTACGCTCTCAGCATCATAAATGTAATGGAAACTCTTTTTCAAAAAGATTTTCGTTTTTGATATTAAGCAGTAGTTAACAATGGTTTCCATTTATTACAGGAAATGAATACCATAATAATTACCATTGAAGGTCAGAGTGCATTATGTATGTTTGATGGGAGTTTGGAGTATGTAAATAGGGTTGTAGGGCTTAATTAATTTTTTTGAATGTTGTAACAATGCATTTGAAGCATCTGGAAACCATCAAATAGTCTTTCAAGGTATCACAACGTTTGTACAGTAATGTAGTTACAGCAGCATTGCAATGAAACCAAGATTTTAAACACATCAGACATGAATTCAATGGGTGGTTTATTAGTTTGACTGAAATCTTTTCTTTGTCTTTTAATCATTGACCTGACTCTGGGAGTGATACCTTTAACTGTGACCAATGCCCATTGTGGAGTAACATGGAGTGGAAGGATATGGATTGAACCCTTCACTCACTCTGCTGAGTCCTCGATCTCAGGGTGGTCGCAAGTGGGGGTTAGGTATCTCCTCGTGGAAGTGGAGGCGGGGGGTGGAAACTCAGAGGACTAGTCTCCGCTTGGCTATTCTTGTGCAACTTTTAGTAGTGTGGGCCAAGGACTGAATGAAGCTTGTTCGCATATATTTTTGGCCAGAGGTGGTGTACAGCTGTTTAAGGCAGGGAGGAAATAAGTTTTTCTTTGAAAAAATGGTATGTCCTATCACAACTAAACAACACATAACAATTGCCAAGGCTTTAAAACCCAGTTGCCATTAACCACTTTTTTCATGTATGTATATTTCATATTTTTAAATGGAAATTAAGTAAAAACAGTATAAGTAGGAATAGCTTTCTGCAGCAGCAAGCAAATGCCTTGGAAGCAAAAGTGGAATACTTATAATTAATGTAAGAAAAGATGTTGATGAAATCTGTGTAAGTTTATTTATTTGTTCACCACAGTTGTTAGAAATGTTTAGCCATTCCTTTGAGTGCAAACAAGAACAAGTACTGTGGAGATCATCCTTTCTTTGTCCTAAGATGCTCAGGTCTTTCTTCTTGTGATGTGGTCATAAATGACCACTTGGACATAAAGGTCTGTTTCAATTAAGCTTCGCGTGGTATTGTCCCCAGGCGAGACCTGCCAAAAAAAATATAGAAATACTCAAATTAAAAATAAATGACATGAGTGGGGATGGTATTTTAAAGTTTAAATTGTCTTTTCTTTGACTTAAAGCTCATTTGTCAAACTGCTTGTTCAATACTCTTTAAAGGTCACAGGAAGGGATCAGAAGTTGTAAAGAGGCATCCATAGTTGTGCTGTCTTTTTAGAGAAAACTCTGTTCTCTTATCAAAGATATGACTGGTTCTTTCAACCATGTCTCCAACCTGGCATAACAGCGAGCTTCTAGAAATATTTGCCGAGTAGATTCAGAACCTAGTGTGATAGAATATTGCTCTTCTACAAAAGCACCATCTTGCCCTTCCAGCAACTAACGTACAGATTCCATCTCATCTAGACTTGTTCCCAAACCTCCAAATCAACAGTTCTCCTGGACCCAGTGATAAGAGACAAACTTCATGTGAGCCATTTCTCTCCTCCATCAGTATGTGTTCTCAACCCAAAGACATTGCTAATCTGAACAGAGTGCTTACCTTGTGTTAACAGACTCCACAGAAATTCCTGTAGTCAGCTAGATAACAGAAAGACTTGACGGAAATTTGGAGACAAACCATCACAATCACACATTAAGTAAAATTCTGAGGGTCAACTTAAACTGATGCACCATTATAGCCCACACACCACGTGTACAGCTGTTTTCCATTGGATGCCAAATGGGTGGTAACGGTCTACCATATATGTGGCAGGTTTTGTTGTATTCCAGCTGTGTCAAACCATGGAATTCATGGGCAAGGCCGAATCTATAAAATGTTGTTAGTGTTTTAAATCCAGCCAGAACTTTGTTGCTTAAATAGAGGTCTGTTTTGGTTTCTGTGCACATTTCAGATTTAAAAATGGCTGAATATTGCTGGTTGCAGAGGAAATTAGCTCTGGAGATGAGTATAATTAATTTCTATGTGCAGTAAATCCTAACTTCTGCCAAATAGAATATTCCACTTCACATAACCCAGTAGTAAACTGCCAGTCTCATAAGGATGGATGATTGTTGTAGGAAATGGGAAAAAAAAGTTACATTGACGTGGTGAGGTTCTTCTGAGGTTGGAGCTAAGGCACATCAAAGGAAGGAGTTTTCTGGTTGCTATGTGTAGTAACATTGTAAATGAATTCAAAAATATTATGTTTATGATTTTGTTCCACATAGTAACCGGAACAATTCTCCCCCCATTGTTGGGCAGAGCAGAGAGAGCTATATTCTGCTTCTGGCTGTGCTGTATCTGACTTAGTCATGTTTGATGCTGACACCGGCCAAAAAAAAAATTAAAGTGTGTGCCATTCCCTAGCATTATCATTCCTCACCTTGTTAAGTACAAAAATTAATTTTCTATATATAAACTGGAAAATCAAAGCAAGCTAAATGTAAACGTGCCTGTTATTTACCCAAAAGCTGCAGTATCTCAAATTTTTGAACTTTAAAGCATTTCACAAAATAACCTCGGCTTGGGCGGAAAAAAAATCACTCGACTTTATTCCAATGCTTCGCCTTGTCACTTTGTTGGTGAGTATGGAACTGCAGTAGGCAGCCTGTCATGGTAACTGCCCTTAAAGGTAAAACTGTGATATTAACATGTATTGTTAAATTACCACATTGCCAGTAATTGATGAAGCTAAAAGTTTAATGAAACATCATGAAAATTCACTGTTTTGGAGCAGGCCGTGTCATGAACCTTTATATTGAGTCAAAAAGCAAAAAAAAAAACTGCAAATGCTGGAAATCTGAAACAAAAACAGAAAATGCTGGAAACTGAAACATTAACTCATTTATTCCCTCCACAGATTTTGACTGACTAGCTGAGTGTTTCCAGTATTTTCTTTTTGTTTTCTCTATATTTAATTTCTGTTTTGTGGGATTTTCAAAATATTATTTGTACTTCAGAAAAGAAAGAAAGACAAGACACAGGAGAGTTTGGAGCGGAATAGAAAAACAGACTTGTACCTTTGGATCGACATGCATTGTTTTTCGGTCTCTTTTGTTTTTGAAAAGCAGTCCAGAGGCGTTCTCTGTGATCACCTGGTAATATGGGCTGGAATTGGATGTGGAGCTCTGGGTGTCCCAATTGTAGAAGCTGTCATAAAATAATTAGAAATGAGTATGCTGAGGTACAATTGATCATTCAAGTATGTCTTTTCTTACTGCGTGAAATTTGGAGAGCAAACACATTGCTTCTCAAGACTTTATTTAAACACAGGTGCACTACTGCATGCTTTCCAAGTGATTCCCTGAAGTGGTGAGCTTTCCGTCCAGCCATGCTGTGTGGTGGAAGGGAAGGAGAATCAGAGGCCAAGCCAAACTGCACTCTTCTTTGTAGCAGCCATTTCAAGAACATAAAGAACAGACTTAAGGGGCATGATTTCAGCATGGCGGCGGGAACTCAGCAGGTGGGTAATTAGTCGTCTGGGAGACCCGGAAATAATTTTAGCGCATCAGTTTGAGCGATCACAACCAAATTGAAAGCGCTTAATTTTACTTCCGGGTTTCACATCTCCAAGCTGCGCAGCGGGAATACTGTACACCACGCACCCGTATGATGTGCTGTGAACTAGAGTATTTAAAGGGCCATTGCAAAAATGGATTTTGAAGGAGAGAGGAGGAGCAACGAAAATGGAGCAGCGTAGAGCCAAGGCAGCATCCTGGTTCAGTGATGCTTCCCTTGAGGTGCTACTGGCTAATGTGAAAAGCAGGAGGGACGTCCTGTACCTAGCTGACAGGAGGAAGAAACCTGCTTCTGCCACTAAGAAGGCATGGCTGGAGATAGCAGAAAAGCTGAGCAGCAGGAGCATGGTACCCAGGTCCTGGGTTCAATGTAGGAAGCGGTTTAATGACCTAACCAGGGCAGGAAAAGTAAGTACATTTGCTGCTTCACCCACATCATGTGAAAAGAAACCCCTCCCCCCTGCCTCTCTCACTCCATGTTGCAAACTTACTCCATCACATCACTCCTCACATCCACTTAAGTTTCATCATCAACTTACCTTCTCTTTCTATGCACTTCCTCACCTCTGCATTCATGCACCCACCACTGCCACTCACCCCAGTCCTCATGCAATGTGATGCATCTGTCTGATAGTCACCCTCTGATGCATCTCTTTAATTGTCAGCCTCACCCAAAGCAGTGCATCCATTGGGTGAATACGTCACCTTCAGTCACTCACAGGTCTGTTCTTTCTCCCCTTGTCGGAGAAGAGAGCATGGGAGAGGAGTAGAACTGGAGGCGGGCCACCACAAATAGTCCAGTTGACAGATGTGGAGGAGGAGGCAATGGACATCAGTCTGACCGTTCCATGCCTGGCCATCGGAGATGGAGACACTGGTAACCCGCAGATGGCTGGTGACAGAACTTTAACATCCTTCACACACATGATGAATTGATGTTATCAATGATTAACCTGTTCCATACCTCAGTATGGTCATTGGAAAGATTGTCACTTCTCCAATGAATAATTAATATTGGTTTATGTTGTCTTCCAGGACAATTCACGGATTCATGAAAAGAGTCAGCCGTAATGGAAGAAGGCGATTCCTCAGAGGAGCTCAATCCTTCTGAGAGTGCACTGTCACATGACATCCAGCCATGCACCAGCACAGATACTGTCACCTCGGTGGGTCCTGTTAGCCAGATAATTGGGTTCTCATCTGGTGATTCACCACTCACAAGTGATAACAAGCAAACACTGGTGGCAGGGACAGCAGTGGAGAGTCCGCGTTGGGGGACGCACTCCTCTCCAAACTCTGCTCAACTGGGCACAGATGCTGAAACTTGGGGGTCATTGTTGAGATTGAGAATGATAGAAGGACAGCAGCACCTTTGCGAGGTACTGGAAAATGTGCCATACACACTCTCCACAATAGTGATAGGATGGAGGAGTCCAAGTCCATTGCTGGTGGAGTGGTGGCGCAGGTAAGTGGGAATGTCTGCGATGGAGAGAATGCTATCCTCCATTAAGCTTCAAGCACAGCTCTCCAGGGAGTCCATGCAAGCCATGACAATGGCCGTGCGGTCTCTGGATGCCAACATGTCTGCCGCCTTAAACAAGCAGATACGTTAGCCGTGGCTTTAGAACGCGGTACATCTGCCCACCAGCCTGCTGGCCAGCAGAGTAGTGGGAGTGATGTTGCGCTGACCCGGGAGAGGGACGATGGTGAAAGGGGACATGGAAGTGAGGACTCCACTCAGAACGCTCCCACCTCTCATCTGTAGCCCCCCTCCTCAACCAGTACCCGATGTGCTGCCTCCTCTCCCGATGGCCAAGTCTACCCCTGCATAGATGCAGGTGGAGCAGTCTTTGACGGGGCCCTTATGGACTCCATAATCCAGAAGATGTAGGCTGAGCGCATCTCAGCAGGGATCTGAGCAACCTGCCACTACCACTGCTGAAGCCACAGGAGATGCACCATGTAGAAGCGATAGGAAGAGAAAGGCAAAAGCATTGTAATTCATCAAGGGTATGCACAAGGGTATTTGACAAAATGTCATGTTAATTTATATACTTTTCTCTTTATGTCACGTTGAATGTTATAATTCTCACTACCACTGCCACGTCTTGCCCATTATTGAGTCCCTTTTGTGAAATCGCCTTTTCATGTGCTTCATCATGAATGCTAAGATATGAGGCCCCCCTTTGGTGATGTATGTTTGGTTGAAGGACTGGTTTTTGCAAACGTGGTGGGGGGTGGGGGGTTGCTGTTGGTGGTAGGATGGTTGTTGCAGGAGGCCTCATTATGAGAGCCTGTTAGAGATGAAAGAATCCCTGGCATCATGGGCAGCTATATTTGCTGCTGCTCTGGCGCAAAATGAAGGAATCATGGCAGCTGCCAAGGAATCTGGCACACATCTGCAGATACCCCCTCCGGTGGTCGCACACCAACTCTGCATTGATGGAGTGATATCACTTCCGGTTTATGAACATTCCTGGCTCACGTGGAGGTCCTTGGATTGCTACGCGTGTGCAATCAATGACGCTCTGCACCTGTTGGAAGCCATCCAGAGAGTTGAAACCGACTGCCCTCTCAGTCTGGCTGATGCCGTCACGGGGATGTTGACGTAGTGGGATGCCCTGGCAAACAGGCCATCCGTCAGCTGTCATATACACTTATATGCAGACAACTGAGATATGCTGGAGATGTCACCGGTGGCGTCCTGGAAGGATCTGGAGGTGAAGAAGTTGAGGGCAGTGGTGACTTGAACTGCGACAGGAAATGCGTGCCCACCAAGCCCAGCCATGAGCAGCTCTGCACGAAGGAGCCTGCAGATATCTGTGACCACCTGCCAACTCACTCTGAGCCTGTATAGGCACTGCTCCTCAGAGAGGTCCAGAAAGCTCAGCCTCTGCCTGTAGACCCACTCACGTGGGTAGTGCCTCCTGCGACCTTGGCCCCTCCGTTGGTCCCCTCTCTGCTCTTCTCCAGATCCTTGTGGTGCACCTCTGTCTTGTGCACCTGCAGATCCCAGAACTGCACGGTGTGCTTCCTCAGTGATGTGCCTCCTCCTCTGATGTACTGTGGAATAAATCCATTGCGCCCCCACATCCTGATGTTGTCAGTTTGAGAGGCTCCAAACTGTAGGTGAATTTATCTGAACACAAGAATTCTCAGTCTCAACAAGGAAATCTCAATCTAAACACACAGAACTCCCAGCCAAAGGTTTGCCTGAGAGAACTGAGTGCCCAGCTGCAATACCTCAACTTTTATTGAGATGTGTCAATCACTGGTTTAAAGGATCAAATCAGCTTCTGCTGCAACTTACCTCCATTTCTATGGCCTGTTTCAGAAGCCACAGGAGACATGTTCAGGAGAAGTTAATTTCGATTTGTTGCAGAATCCACAAAAAGTTGATCACCATAAGCCTTTCAAGTACCTAAAGTGGCCCTTTTAATATCGGCCAGGTGGGACTTTTGCGTGTCTGTTCTGAGCCCACATCCTAACGCGTCTGGGTCAAACCCAGAAGTGGGTGCGTTGGAGCCGGGATGGGATCCCGCTCCAAAAAGCTGGCACTTTAACCTCCCACCCATCCCCAACACACCAGTTCTTGGGAATTCAAATTATCCCCAAGAGCTCTCCTGTACTGAGGATGAATTGCACTCATCTGCTGCCTGAGGACAGTGATCTCTGCCTGCACTGCACTGTTAAATCCTGCCCTTATGGTTTTACTTTGTGTTGTTTTGCTGCAGAGTGGGAGAAAACGAGAGAGAGAAAGCTAGAGATCGCTATGGAGGCAAGGCTTTGCTAACATTCATGACACTAATGTCAGTCCTCTATCAAAACTGCAGATGCTATGATATTAACAAGGGGGCCTTCACTGCCACAGTGCAGTCTGAGATATCCCCATCTGAATAGCGTTCTTTTGCGAGGGAGAAAGCAAAATAAAACCATGGTAGTGGCACTTGCACCCAGTGGGTTTCTTAAAGAATAGAAAAAAGGGGAAAAGAAGATAGAGATTTAAAAAGCAAGGCAAAGGAAAATAGATGAAAAAATATTCAAAAAAAGAAAATGGAGAACGACAAGAGAGAAGAGAAAGATGAGGCAAATTTATGAATATCACATTGATACTACATTGAAGGATGGAGTAGCAGTTCTTTTTCACACGCAGTGCAAGAGGCCTGATTGCTAATATTGTTTGGCTCCATATATGCTACACAAATGCACACAAGGAGCTTTGCTCACTCCTACTAGCAGTGTGGCTCTTAGCGAGATTGTCAGTTCTTCTCAATCACTGAAATGGGAATGGTACTAAAGGAGGTTACCAGAGTTTGCTTTAACTTTTAAAGTAGCTTTTCTAGCAGGACTTCACAGTAGCTGCTTTCATACTGCAGATAATACCCATCATTCCTGGTGTCAGGCCTATTTTTCCATGTAATTTTGGAAAGGTGAGTGGCTGAAAGCACTTTTTCCTGCAGTTACGAGGAGACAAGTCTCAGTGACTCGGTTGCTGTAAAGTGACCCTGGTCATCTGCAACAGCAGTAATGGGACAGTGAACTTGGATTAAAGTAGACAGGTTTTTTAATCCAAGTTCACTGTCGGTGCCTGTGTGATGCTTGCTGCTTTTGACATGTTTATGTTTTGGGATGAGACAATGCCTCAGTATGTGACTGAAAATCTCACACCTACGATTTGTGCACTGTTGACAGCTCTGATCTCTGGGAATAAATCACCTGTCAGGCCCTTCTGATGAACAATATTTGGTGATTTAAAAAAAGAGGGGCAAAAACTACCTTAAGAAGAAATCATTACTGTGCTGGAACTAACTAGCAGTGTCTGCATCTTATTAAGATTAGGCCTCAAAATAATATAAAGCACGTCATTCCCATTCTGTACTTTACCAAGAACTTAAACCTCGATGCTTATTTCGCTGAATGTTTATGGTTTGGGCTTTGGCCATAACAAACGTTTTGTGCCAATTGAGTAACGCACCCCCACCAGTTAAATAAAGATTTAGCTTTTATTGCCCAAAAGAAATGTTGGATCAATTAAAAAGTTTCTGGAACTATTTGTTTTATTATGCTCAAAGTACAACTGAGTTCATGATCACATCCGATGATGCCAGATGCTGGATGACATGACACTGCTGTTCCCTCACACAATTCTGTTGCTCTTTGCAGTTGATACGAACTAGCAAAACTAACCTTCTGAAAATGGAATTTTTGTTACATCTTGTGGTACAGGAATGTCTATCTATCACCATAAATATAGATCAATGATACAGTTTTAAAAATCTGGAAATAAAAAGCCAGTATCAGTAAAAGTGACCATGAAGCTGCCGGGTTGTCGTAAAAACCCAATTGGTTCATTAATGTGCTTTAGGGAAGGAAATCTGCCGTCCCTACCCAGTCCGGCTTATATGTGACTCCGGTCCTACACCAAGGTGTTTGACTCCTAACTGCCCTCTGAATTGACCTAGCAAGCCACTCACTTGTATCAAGCCGCTACAAAGAATATAACACGGGCTGCAGTGGTTCAGGAAGAAGGCCCACCACCCCCTTCTCAGGGTAACTAGGGGTGGCCAATAAATGCCAGCTTTGCCATTGGTGCCAACACCCTGAGAATGAATAAAGAAAAGAAATAACTAAATCTTCGCGGACAGTACAATTTTGCCTAAAAGTGTTGAATCAGGTGTTTTACAAACCCAAGATAAAAGTAACCAGCTCAGAACTCTATGAAGAGTTTTGATAAAGACTATTAAGAATAAATAAGGAGAAACTGTCCACTAGCATGAAAGTCAGTAACCAGAGGACAGATTTAAGATAATTGGCCTCCTGTGCTGTATGATTCTACAAATCTTTTCACCACAATCCATTTAGCCTTTCATTCAACACAGAAACTGCAAAAATAAAGATAGAATAGGCTGGCAATCTACAGCAAAGTGATGAGCATCCTAAAGTGAAAGATAGGTTAACATTTTGAGCAAGACCTTCCATCAGTTCAACTCTGGTTAATGGTTACACCTGAAATGTCTCTTTCAGATCCTGGATGACCTGGTGTGCATTTCCAGTATTTTCCCTTTTTGCCTCAAACTCCCAGTTTTCCTCCCTATCTTAGTAACGATAGAAAGTGCTTAAGAAAAACATATTTTTGGACACAGGAACAATGTAAAATGCTGAGGATTCTTGCTCGAGTGTGGCAGCCGGCTGACTATCAGAAGTATGTTGTGCATTAAAGGCTGTATAATTGCAGCACATTTTCTGTTTGGATCAGGATTTTGCATCTGAGTGTTATGCTTGGATCAGGAATTCTGTACAATGGGACTGAGTAGGAAGTGGCTTAGTGCATTGGAATTCTGCTCTTGGATTAGTATGCAATTATCTAGAGATCATTTCTTTCATTATAATAGTCACTGAAACAAAAGTGTGAGATATTGACATTCTTACATTTCAGAATGGCTGTACAATGCTGTCACAGCTGACTGAACAATGAAACATCTTTGCCAAGTTTCTCTCCTGTTCTCTTGAAGATATTGGGGCAGATTTTTCACTTTAGTGCTTGGGGGTGTAAAGCATTGTCTGAGTGGAATGCATAGAGGGAAGATCATACTGGAACTTATAATGGAGCCCATCCCAACTTTCCGTTTATTAATTTAAATGAATGGAAAATTGTGTGAGCTCCGTTATAGGCATGCAACCTTTCCCGTCTGATTTTTCTCTATGTGCTCTACCCGGGCAATGCTATACACCCAAGTGCTAAAGAGGAAAAATGCCCAGTGTCTCATACTGAGGTACTGAAGTGCTGGTTGCCCTCTGGTACCCTGCCAAATTCTCATTCTTCATAGCGTGAGCCTAATCAATGTATGTTAGCAGGTTGTTTGATCGTGGGTGAAATCACTGTAGAGCATTCTTCTGCCCTCACACACACATGCGTACTTTCCAGCAGGGGTCGCTGGACAGTAATCAGGAGTGGGAACACTGGCTGGCTTTCCACTTGCTAGTCCAGGGACACTTAGTCCGATTGTAGTTCCAATACTGCCGTTCTGGTTGAGATCAGCTATCTCAGCATAGGATCTGGGAGAACTACTTTGTATGACTCTGTTCTATAATCTCCTTCAGAGGTGCTACTCAAGCATTGAATAATGTAACTTTTTTTCCACAGAGAATATATAATTTGAATAAACTAATCAAGAAATTCCAAGTAACGTTGGCTATGAACAATAATACTAACCCCGATTTTAACTTGGAATGGGAGTTGGGCGGGTGGGTGACTGAGGCGGGTGACAAACCGTCCAGACCTTGGAAGTGTGAGGCCTGGGAGATTTTAATTCCTGGGCCTCTTCTCAATATGATCCGTCAGTTTCCCCCCCAAAACTGGCAAGAAGCGGCAGCACAATGTCGGGCGGCAGGAGGCCCTTCCGAAGGAATGGTCCCTGGCACTCAGTTAAATCGCTGGCAGAGGGGTTTCTTGAGGGCCTCATGATTGGGGGGGCGAGGGGGAGCCCGTGGCAGGGGAGAGCTAAACTTTCCTTGACGGGCCTCCGGGAGGAGAACTGCTCCTCCTGGCCCCAAAAGGAAAGTTAAAAAAAGTAAAAAGGCTTACCTCTTTGGGCCTCTACTACTCCCAACCCCTCTTCCCACTAAGTTAGTGTGGAAGAAAAGCCATAACAGCTTCCCCGTGCAGGCCTCTGGTTAAAACAGGAGCCGGATCTACATATTTAAAGAAGGATCCCGCTGGTTTATGGCAGCTGTCCTTCTCGCCTGCTCAGAAGAGCAGGTTAAAATCATAGTCTGTGGGATCGGTGTGGGACATCAACGGGTGAGACCCACAGGCGATTTTAACTGCCTGCTCGCCTGGTTTCCTCCAGGTGGGCAGGGTTAAAATCGCCCTTACTCCTGTTATCATAATATGATATCAAATATATGCACGTGGACTGCTATTAAAACCAGTTAAACTGTTAGTTCAGTCACCTAGTTGGCATTTGCAGATGGCTACGTGTCAATCTGGACTGGGGAATTGGATTCTGTAAAAGGGGTTGCATTTGCATTGGGTCAAAGGTATGCAATAGCATTTTCTGTTTTGGTCTATAAACTCCAGGGTGCAATGAAACAACATCTTGGTCTTGGTTCATAAAGAAAAACACCTGTGGATCAAATGATTACCTAAAACAAGAATGAACGATTTGTGCATCTGTGGGCAGGGGTTCTCTGTTAAGCATTGAAAAATCTTCAGCAACCGAGGTAGATCATCTTCAGAACGCTCTGTTGAAAAACAGCCC
This sequence comes from Heptranchias perlo, assembly GCF_035084215.1. NCBI lineage: Eukaryota > Metazoa > Chordata > Chondrichthyes > Hexanchiformes > Hexanchidae > Heptranchias > Heptranchias perlo. The sequence goes on from NC_090325.1 coordinate 119,086,085, forward strand.
ATGGCTTTGATGTCTGTCACATGTGCACAACATAGTAAGGCACACTGGGCCACATTAACGCAGCAACATGTGTTTGCCACTGGCAGCCGCTCGCATCAAAGGCCCAGTATGGACAAATTTTGAAACCATTAACGCCACACTTTGGCAGAATTATAATGTGGTTTAAGGAGGTTTGGAGGTTTAAACTATTAAGCTCTTGAAATCATATTGCACATGTTGTCTGCAGGTTTTACATTCTTTTTGAATAGTGGTGAGGTCCAATTCACATACTAGTCTCTGGTTTGTTTTAACTCTCCCCCACCCTGAAGTACTGACTCCTCTGGAGATTTCATTTAGAATTTAAATACTGTTTGTAACATTGCAGTTATTAGTGTCAGTGAGAACTGTCATCATAAGAGTCACTATTGGGGGCAAACCTACCCTTAGCCTAACCCACCCTTTGGGAAACTGCCGAGTGCGGGTCCAATGCTGCTTTTACATCCCACTCGATTTTACTCTTCATTGAAGTCAATGGAGATTAATATTGGGTGGGGTGTAAAACCAGTATTCCACCTGATCCTGCGGATTTCCCACCCAATGAGTAAGGTTACAATTAGCTCCAATATTTCCACATTATTTCACACTTTCCTTTTCCCCATCTCCCCTGAAGCCTCTGACTCATGCTGTAGTATGGTTTCATTGCCGCCGGTCACCCTTGGATACCTTGCCCAAGTGTCTATTCTTCATTTGCTAGCATAACAGTTAGTGTGACAGGTATATCGTTTTGGAAGACATCAGAGCCGAGCCCATCCTATCGTCATCCAGTACTCACATACATATGTGCGCACACAACTTCCAGAAGTTGCTGTTGGATAATAATCAGGATCAAGGACCCCTGACTGATTGTTTTCCCCCTTCTCCTAGGGCCAGTGGTACTGAGCCACTTATAGCGCTCCTTCCACAAGCTCAGCTGAGATCAGCGAACTTAACAAATTTGGGAATCTCCTGGACTGTATTGATCACTTGTACATTGTGAAATATATATATATATATATATATATATATTTAACTAATTGACTCATTAGTTAGCTTGTCATTTGCACATTCTTAAGGTGCAACAATTTATTTTGACATGTATCCTACTACATGAAAAATATTTATAATATATATGCACTCAGCATCAGAAGAGGTTAACCATTTTACTCTGATGAATTTGAGGAATTTCCATTATTTTCAATGGGAACTGGCCAGCTGTCTTTGGCCTGGTTTGTTGGATGAGAATTGATACATATAACTGTTATATCAAGAAATATTTTAGACATCTACATAGGACACATTTAAAAAAACAATTGGCTGATCCCAATCCAAGTATAATTCCAATCCAAGTATAGAATTCCAATGTACTAAATCACTTCCCATTCATTCTCAATATAGAAAATTCCTGATCTAAGCATAACATTCACCTCAGTTATTCATGTTTGCAGTGCTCAGCACACTCAATATTATCTGTTGTCTAATTGTGGTTATATATAGTAGTCTGTGTAAGAAGAAGAATCTTTTATATAGTGGCCCCTTCTTAGCAAATTTTATTTTTTGGTAAAATGTTTTAAAGGAACACCATCTTCATGAAAAAAATATTTGACAAACTATGAACATGATGGAAGTCATGATGACTTAAGTCATAATGAAATGCATCGTCATGCTACTTAATTTTGGCAGCACGATAACAAAAATGATTGACATATGAAATAAACAATGCAAAACGCTGTAAATGCAGGGTCGCACCTGAAGTATTAAGCTGTCATATGCCGATTAACTTACTGCACATTTTCAGTTTTTACTTCACATTTCCAGAGTACAAGATTTTTCTTTCTAATTGCTGCTTAAGACTCTCCTTGCTCTTCCTTTCCTTTCTAAACCAAAACGAGGTCGGCCCTACATTTTTTAATGAGACATTTGCTCCTTCAAAAGTACACTATCTTGAGGGTTCCAATTCAGGAAAATTTAAAAATCCAGATTACAAACAAATAGGAAAAACACCTGCATCTGGGATTGTGGCAGATTGTGATTCCATCACAACATTTCAATAAGATTTAAAGATTTGAAAGCATGCAATCGTTAATAAGGTGTTTTGTATTTGTAGATTATTGCATTGTTTAAACATTTCAACTACCATAGTTTAAAACGAATCATAAGGACTCCTGCTCCACTACCATGATGGGTGTGGATTTCCCCACTATTTCATTCCAGTCAGGAGTTTCTGAACAGAAATCCTCATCATAATGTCCATTTAAAAGAAATAATTCAATATTTAATTTAGATTGACATCTAAAATTAGATAATTAACCCTTCCATTGGCCTGTTCAGGCCATACAGATGAATCTTTCAGGATCCTGCTGATTTTGAAGTCATTTCTAGATTTTGGTTTTCTCTGTTAATCAATTTTTATCCATTTCATTCATAAAGTGAATTTTATAACCCTTACTCCCTCAGTAGATATCCTGCATGGCATGTTAAGCACCAACTGTAAAAGTAGGGAGACCACTTGTTCCTAAACCTCTACCTATACCACTTTGTAACCAACTTCACACAGCAGCCTGACAGACGTCAGAACCATACTAGGTGGAGAATCTCAGGTGAAAACTCGTATCCTCTTACTCCAAGTTAACAACCAATATGTTTTACCACCAAGGATGCTGATTCAGTTTTATTGTTCAACTAAAATAATGTCAGGAGAACTAGCAAAAATGCAGGTTAATGCTGTTTGGAGTGTTGCTTGCTCAAACAACAACAACTTGCATTTATATAGCGCCTTTAACGTAGTAAAACATCCCATGGCGCTTCACAGGACTGTTATCAAACAAAATTTGACACCGAGCCACATAAGGATGTATGAGGACAGGCGGCCAAAAGCTTGGTCAAAGAGGTAGGTTTTAAGGCACATCTTAAAGGAGGAGAGAGAGGTAGAGATGTGGAGGCGTTAAGGGAGGTAATTCCAGAGCTTTGGGCCTAGACAGCTGAAGGCACGGCCACCAATGGTGGAGCGATTAAAATCGGGAATGCGCAAGAGGCAAGAATTGGAGGAGCGCAGAGATCGCAGAGGGTTGTAGGGCTGGAGGAGGTTACAGAGATAGGGAGGGGCGAGACCATGGAGGGATTTAAAAACAAGGATGAGAATTTTAAAATCGAGACGTTCCCGGAAAGGGATCCAATGTAGGTCAGTGAGCACAGGGGTGATGGGTGAACAGGACTTGGTGCAAGTTAGCATACAGGCAGCAGAGTTTTGGATGAGCTCAAGTTTATGGAGGGTGGAAGATGGGAGGCCAGCCAGTAGAAAATTGGAATAGTCCAGTCTGGAGGTAACAAAGGCATGGTTGAGGGTTTCAGCAGCAGATGAGCTGAAGCAGTGGCGGAGATGGGCTGTTACGGAGGTGGAAGTAGGCGGTCTTGGTGATGGAACAGATATGTGGTCAGAAGCTCATCTCGGGGTCAAATAGGACGCCACGGTTGCGAACGGTTTGGTTCAGCCTCAGACAATGGCCAGGGAGAAGGATGGAATCGGTGGTTAGGGAACGGAGTTTGCGGCGTGGATCAAAGACAACGGCTTCGGTCTTCCCAATATTTAGTTGGAGTAAATTTTTGCTCATCCAGTACTGAATGTTGGACAAGCAGCGTGACAAATGAGAGACAGTGGAGGGGTCGAGGGAAGTGGTGGTGAGGTAGAACTGGGTGTCGTCAGCGTACATGTGGAAACTGACATGTTTTTGGATGATGTCACCGAGGGCCAGCACGTTGATGAAAAATGGGAGGGGGCCAAGGATAGATCCTTGGGGTAATCCAGAAGTAACAATGCGGGAGCGGGAAGGGAAGCCATTGTAGGTGATTCTCTGACTATGACCGAATAGATAAGAATGGAACCAGGCGAGTGCAGTGCCATCCAGCTGGATGACGGAAAAGAGGCGTTGGAGGAGGACTGTGTGGTCAACCGTGTCAAAGGCTGCAGACAGGTCAAGAAGGATCAGGAGGGATAGTTTACTACGATCACCTTACATAGGATGTCATTTGTGACTTTGATAAGGGCCGTTTCGGTACTGTGGCAGGGGTGGAAACCTGATTGGAGGGATTCGAACATAGAATTGCGGGAAAGATGGTCACGGATTTGGGAGGCGACAACACGTTCAAGGACTTTGGAGAGGAAAGGGAGGTTGGTGATGGGGCGGTAGTTTGCAAGGACAGAGGGGGTCAAGGGTGGATTTTTTGAGGAGGGAGGTGATGACTACAGATTTGAAAGGGAGGGGGACAGTACTTGAAGAGAGGGAACCGTTAACAATATCAGCTAACATGGAGACCAGGAAGGGAAGTTGGGTGGTCAGCAGTTTAGTGGGAATAGGGTTGAGGGAGCAGGAGGTGGATATCAAGATCAAGATGGGCTAGGAGTGGGCATGAGGGGACATGGGAGAGAAACTAGAGAAAGAAACTTAGAAACCTAAATAAAGACATATTTTTATTAGTGAAAAGGTTAAAAAGGTACTGTTTTCATGAAAAAGTGTTTCACATATCTTTCTTTTGTCTAAACACATCATGGAATCAGGTAAATCACATCAAAACATGTTGTTTTGGATCTGCCTCAGATATTCTCTCAAGTATAGTGATGTTGGGCACTGCTCTAAGTGATCTGAGTGCCTTACATTCAGGAGCGTACCTATACTGCCCAATGCCTAATTATATGATAGTGTAACCTGGGTGTGTAACAATAGGATCCCCACCCCTTTCACTCTGAACTAGATATTGTGGCCCTGATTTTAACTACAGGCTAGTTTTCATTGGGTGAGTTTTGGGGTTAGTTCAAAACTCACCCATTGCAGCAAAAAAAGAGGCCCATGGTTTTTTAACTCCCAGGCCGCATTTAAATGCCACCGGCCCACGTTCCACCTGCTTCAGGCAAGAAGCAATGGAAATTTGCGCATCCTGGAGGCCACGTGCCGAGCCCAGGTTAGTGGCGGGATCAGATGCCGGGCTGTCCTGCGGTGGTCCCCATGATAGATAGGGGCAAATTGCATCGGGGAGGCCTAAGCTTTCTTTGTGGGGCCTGGAGGAATACTCCTGCTGCTCCTGGCCCCACAAGGAAATTAAAAAGCTAAAATAAAACTTACCTTTTTGGGTCTAGCCAGGATCCACTTCTTTACTGGGTTGGCCTGGCAGGAAAGTCACTGGCACTTCCTGCTCAGGCCGCCTAGTAAAAATTGCAGTCAGATCCCAATAACATCATCTGGACCTGACTTGCATATGTCAAAATAGACGTGACTGGCTTTTGGGCGCCTGCTCAGAGAGCAGGTGAAAATTGCGTCAGGTCAGCTTCCAGCGGCTCAAGGGCGGGTAAGTAACCTGGGTGTTTTTAACCGTTCACTCACCCGGTTTACGCTGGGCAGGTAGTGTTCAAACTGCCCCCAGAGTCTTTCCTATGTGCCCTCATATGCGCTTCTCCAATCTTTCCAAAGGTGTACTGAAACATTTCAATGAAACGAGGTCAGATACAAATTGTTACACTGTTTTATTTTACAGATAACAAGTGGAATATACAGAGTACAAGATATAATCGAGCCTCACCTTGGTTCAACAGAACCCTCCTTGAGAATAAGAAAAATAAGAAAAATATCCCATGCTAACTCTATTAGTGGGCTTGCTTAACTTTTTCTGGTCAGTATCTATTTCTGACCCGCTCTGAACTTGAAATGAATGAATTTCCCCTTGCTAGATCAAGCTTCCTCCCCAGACCTGACAGGCTTGCTGACTGACTGTCTCTATGTCCCTTTGTCCTTCTTTCTTTGTATTCCAATTCAGTGGAAACAAGGGGAAAAAAATTGCACAAGTTTTGTTGACTGTCCCACTAAAAAGAAAGTACATTTTCCTGTTGCTTTGCCAGTAGCGTGCTCAGATGGAGGGGTGCCCCACAGATGATGCAAATGTGTAAAAAGGAGCTGGATGAGTTCCTGGCTGAGGCTATGTTTTTGCCTCTCCTAGGAGATTACATGGATGCTGGTGAATGGAAGCCTTTGGGGGTCATGATGCCTAACGAACCAGCTTACTTCTTCCTGGTCCTCATTTTCGTATGTTCATATGCTCATAAGATAGAGTTGAGTCAACTACCCGGACCCCCTCAGGCAATGCAATTGAAGCCTGAAAAGATAAGTATTAACTTTTGTTTATGGCCACCCCAATGATCTTCAGGCTTGGAGGCCTTCTGGCTGCTGTTGGAGAACAGCAACCAAAAGTCCTGACCACGACAGTCATCGCGCTGCTGGAGTCCTCTCAGGCTTGCAATAGTGAAAACTTTCCTGTTTCAGTTCTGAGCACAAGGCCCTGCCAAGAGGCAGGCCTGCACTGGGCGTTGACTGAATCATGATAATGTTTTAGCCAACCAAATCTGACTGTTCTGAGGCCTGGACAGGCACAGCGCATTTTTTCATTAACTGTAATTAAAGTCATCAGAGAAGAAAAGGAACTCAAACACACTAATTAAATAGCTATGAGCCATTGATAGATGAGATCTGGTACAAATAATTTGTGTGTTCCATCTAGACAAGCTGCTTCCAGCAAGCAGTACCAATTTAAAGTGGCCACAATACTATCACAGCTGTAAGCAGCCCCCAACCAAAAAAAAAAGTAGAGATTCTTATGATATTAAACAGTACATATCTCTGATTGGTCACAGCAGTATATTTTGGATGTAAGAATGGCAGATGGGGGTATGCACTAAATAAAGCCCTGGTTAGATGATCAATGGGGTTTATGTACATAAATTGTTAAATGCTAGTTCATATGTGCAAAAGCGATCAATAATGTTAAAGAGTTGCTGGGCTTCATTATGAGGTAAAAACATAAAGCAAGGAAGGATTACTGCAGTTATCCAAGCTTTGGTCAGATCTCATTTGGCATATTGGTACCGATTCTTTTTTACTCCCTCCATTCCTGGTGATAGACAAACACAGTGCTGCTGGGGGGCAACAAGATATTCAAGGAACTTGGAGAGGAAAGGGTCATTGGAGATGTGGTTGTAGTTAATGAGAGGGGCTAAGGGCTTGTTTTTGAGGGGAAGGGTGATGATGGCAGTTTTGAAAGAGAGGGGACAATACCTGAGGAGAGGGAGACATTTACAATATTAGCTAGTATGGGAGCCAGAAAAAGAAGTTGGCTGATCATGAGTATAATGGATATGGAGTTCAATGAACATGAGGTGAGTCTCATGGACGCGATGAAGTTGGAGCTGGCGGGTGAAGGGGGATGGGGGAGAAACTAGAGAGATTAAGGTTCAAGGCTAGGATTGGGAAGGGATTGGGACTGGGAGAAGTTTGACTTAATGAGCAAGAGGAAGCAGGGAGGGGAGAGCAGAAGAACCAGCAGCATGAATAGTCTTGGTGATGAAGAAATCCATGAGCTCCTTGCACTTGATGTTAGAGGTGAGGGTGGAGGGAATATGGGAAAGGGATCTGAGGATGTATTTGTTATAGAGAAGTGAAGCCTGGGGTTATCTTTACCCTCCGGAATGATCCTAGATTAGTGGGCTGTTTTTACAGTGGGGAGCAAGGTCCAGTAGAACTGGACGTGGTCAAGTCAGATTTGTGATGGATGGCTAAGCCAGTTTTGTGACAGGGAGACTCAAGTTTATGCTCCTTGGACTTGAGGGAATGAAGATGGTGGCCTTTCAGGTGGAACAATGAGCATGGGACATGGTGAAGGTTTTATGGGTTCAAGGCCATGAATGTTGAGAAGCCTTATCTTGGAAATTCAAATGCCATTCTTCTGTCACTTTATCTATTTTAGCAGCAGTACAGATGGGCAGTTTCAGTTACACTGCCCATTCTTTGTGGAGTGCTCAAAAGTAGAGCCCTCCATGCTATGGCCAGAGTGCTAATGTGAGGTATTTTTATCTTTTGTTTTATAAACTCTGAAGGTCCAGTGCGCTGTCTTTCAATTTCTACCAGCTGGAAAAAGCTAACTGTGCCACCAGCTCTTTTCAATCAGAAGAAATTGACATGAGTCGGGGCCTGGTAAGCAGCTCTTCAGCCATACATCCGAGTGCACAACTGCAGAGCACTACTTTTCCTACTCTGCAATGACATGAGTTCACAGTTGCTCACTTGAACTGCCTCTAAATGCCTTCAAAAAGAGGCATTATACCCAACCAGCAGGAAACTATTCCATTCCTATTCAATGACATCCTTCACCTTGACGAGCATAAAAATCAACAAAAAATATAAACTTGAAAAGTAAAAGGGAACAAAAATGAGAATCAGTTATGCCAGGAACGTATTAAAGATGGTGGGGTAGAATGAGTGGTCTGCCAATCTTCGTTTATGCCGTTTCTCTAAGTTTCAGCCAATCTTCTGCCAAAGTTACAGCAGGCAATTGGAAGAACCCCAGAGAAAATTTCAGGCATGTAACACACTCAAGCAGCTCACGTTACATCATAAGTCAAGAACATATGTCTCAAGTGGTTTGTAATCATCCTCTAAATTCCAAGGCCCTGAAATTTCATGGGAGTTCCACCAGTCTCTCACAGTAGCTTGGTTTACTCCTTTTCTCTTGGGGTGGGGGGGTTCTGTGTGAGACCGGGAGAACCACCATAGACATACAGGGCCCGAGAATTTATTACAGCCTTGAATGAATGCACTCACATTTTGTTTGATAATCTTTACAAACTTTATAATGTACTTCCTTCTTCTTAGTTGGCCTTTGGTCTGTTGCTATTAATTGAAAATTTGGAGATTTCCATGGAGCATTAGTATAATGTAAAATGCAGGAAATCCTATTTGATGTAGCACAGTGGTATTGTGCTTTTTTATCACCTGAAAAGAAGATGGTGTTTCATAACTTTATGGGCTTAGACAAAAGTAAGGGAAGATAAAGGAGGGTGGGAGGATCAACTGAAAGGAAGAGATTTTAAAGAAATGATGTAATTCACTTTACTGGTCAGCAATAATATTTTAAATACAAACTGTACATAACTGTGATCCCTTAATCGCTACAACAAAGTGCATACCAAAAACCATGCACCATTCTTAATGAAGTGGTATAAACATGTTGAGCAAACCAGTCAACAAGTTGCAAAGAGGCTATGCTTAACTAGAAGATATGTCCTTTTGCTTAGCCAGATGTTTCCTCCTTAATTTCCAGCTCATGTTGACCATTACTGACTCTGTAACTGCCAAAACCATACTGCACCAGACTTCCATTGCAACCAACTCTTCAAACTAGACCCACTTGAACCACTTCTTAAGAAGTGAATCTGATCAGTGCAGTGAGAAATGTTGCTTGTGTTTTAAGACCAGATTTACAAGAATCTCACCTTGATTTCATTTTACTGTTACACAGAGAAGTAAGTCTCATTACTTAAAAAAGTAAGATAATCCATATTGCAGATACAAATCTACAAATCAAATTTAACAACAAAAACAAATCAGGGTGCCATGGCACTTCAACATGCTGCAGAATGTAAAGTTAGGATGAATGTTCAAAACCCACAATTCCCACCTGAGTTCCTAATCTCAGCTGTGTTACTGGGCAAAATGTAAGTACAGGTTAGGCACTGCCCTCAGGAAGGGACAATTCAACAGATGAGCCACTGTTACATAGCTCCTACTGGCAGGAGAGACAAAAATACATTTTAAAATGGGAGGGTCAGAGAATGAGATTTAATGGAATAATATATGGAGAGCCTATTGGGTACAGGTAACACCTGGAACTGTACTAAGCTCGCAGACCTGCAGGTTCCATGTTTGATTACTGGTTTGTGAATTGAATTGAGTTGGGACAGCATTTTGGGTGCTACTATTGGTCTTTGTGTCTCAGGCCTAGGGAGGGGAAAATTAGACAGAATTTCTGCTCGTCCATCACCATCCAACGACATTTTCTGGAAAGTTCATCTGTGGACACTGGGTGAGGACAGGATTGGGCTTAGCTGTCATAATCTCCACAGTTAAATAGATTGCTGATGCTCACTGTCTAGACTCACAGGTGAAGAATGGCCACTTAGGTGAGGTACTGGAAGGTTGGAAGTGCCTGTGGAAATGTATCCCAGCAAGTGTCAGTAGCTTCAGGGAGATGACTGGCAATTGTTTTTTTAACTTGAAATTATGTGAGAGTAGTTACTTTGAAAATAATCTCATCACAGATTCAGAAGACAATGGCCTCAATATTAAACCTCTCCTCCCCACCCTACGACAGGCGGGGGGGGGGGGGGTGTTAAATCATCAAATCCGTGAAAGGCGACCCCAACCCGCCACACACGCGCCCGTTTGGTGTCCAAATATCCCGCCGGGGAGAGGCGGGTCCATTATTGACATATTTAAATTGGGTTTCGATCATGCGATTTGGAGCCCGATTTGAAATTAACGGCTGCTGCACGGGTTTCCCGGGGTTCGGGAATCTTGGCAGTGAAACTGAGGCGAGATTGAGCTGCAATTTATTGGGATGGTTAAAGGTCAGGAGGCCAGATCTGAATAAAGGCTCAGTGCTCATAGCTGCTTTCTCAGTTCCCTCTGGGAAACGGTTTAGTGAGGGTTTGTGAGAGACTTATTTGTACAGTTTGGAGGTGTTCACACAGAGAACATCAGGATGGGTGGTGTCATGGCTGCTTTTGATTAGACTTCGGACGAGGAAGACAATCAGTATTATCAGCAGCAAGGGCTGCTATAGAGGGAGCTGCAGGTGGACAATAGAGAGGGAGCAACAGAGGGGTCGAGGTCACAGGAGGCACTACCCACTGAACAGGTCTAGATACGGAGGCTCAGCTTTCTCGAACTCTCAGAAGAGCAGTGCTTCTGCAGGCTGCAATTGTCACGTCAGGTGGTCGTAGACATCTGCAGCCTCCTAGAAGAAGACCTGCTCCCTGCTGGACCTGGTGGCCGCGCATTACCAGTTGCTGTGAAAGTCACCACCGCCTTCAATTTCTTTGCCTCTGGTTCCTTCCAGGGCGCTACCGGAGACACAGCGAGGGTCTCCCAGTTGGCTGCACATAAATGCATAAGGAAGGTAACGGATCGATTGTTTGCGAGGGCTGGGAAGTATGTGAACTTCTCCTGTGATGACAATAGCCAGAATGAGCAGGCATTGGCTTCCCACAGGTGCAGAGTGCCTTGACTGCACATATTGCTCAGTCAATCTGAGCACCCCCAGATCATCTAGGAGCATTCGTCAAACACAAGGGGTTTCATTCCATCAGTGTTCAGCTGGTGAGCAACCACAAGGAAAGGTTCATGCAGGTCTGCGCCAGATTCCCCGGGAGCTGTCATGGTGCTTTCATACTGCGGCAGTCCAACATCCCCGACATGTTCAGAATCAGCCTTAAAGGGTGGCTGCTAGGCGACAATTGATACCCCCTTCAAACCTGGCAAATGACACCTCTGAGGAACCCCACCAATGAACCCCAAGAGCGCTACAATGTCAGCCATATGACAACCAGATGTGTTATCAAGCAAGCCATCGGCATGCTCAAGTTGCGCTTCAGGTGACTGGACATTTCTGGAGGCGCTCTTCAGTATTCACCAGCGAGGATCTCCAGGATAATCGTGGTGAACTGCATTCTGCACAACATAGTGCAGCTGCGCGGACTAGAGGTGCAGGAGGCACAAGCTGCTCAGCATCCCTCATCTGATGAGGATTTCAATGGTGAGGGGAAGAGGAAGAGGAGGAAGATGAAGATGGGATGCCCAATGCCAGAGCAGCTGATCAGATTGCTGCTCGGGATGCCAGGGATGCCCTAATAGCTCGAAGGTTCAGTTAGTCACTCACACTGGACAAAAGTAACTATCTCATCCCCCGCTGCCACCCCCCTCCACATACACAAGCAGCCCTGTAACCATCCATCCACCACTGCACATGCACCAATTAGTCTCTGACAATTCTATGTCTTCACATTCATCAATAAACAAATGAAAAGCATATTTGCCACTCTCCATGAAAGAATGGTGAACACAGGAATGTGGTGCAAAGTAATAAATTTAACATGACTTAAGAAATTAAAAATATTGACAAATTTTCAAAAGCACCCATGTGCGTACCCTCGGTGAGCTACAAAGCTTTTCTCGTTCTCTCTCTAGCACTCCTATGTGGTACAATGCCTGTTAGAGGCAGGCTGATCTGTTCCCTGCTCTGATTTCTGAGATGCTTGCCGCCGATGACCTCTGGGTGTTGGAGTCCATGAGGGTCCTGCCAAAGACTGCTCCATCTGCACCTGTGCAGGGGCAAACTGGGCCAGCTGGAGAGGAGGCAGCATGTCGGGTACTGGTTGGTGAGGGGGGGGGGTGGCATCGGGTGAGACGTAGAATCACTTTGAGTGGAGTTCCCATTTCCATCTCTGCTATTGCCATTGTCCCTCTCCGGGGTCAGCGGCACATCATTCCAGCCTCTCTGCAGGAGAGCAGCTTGGAGGAGCTCAGTGACGCCTTGGAAGCCTACGTCTAATCTGTCTGCCATCTTGTATAAGGCAGTAGACATGTTGATGTTCATAGTTTGCATGGCCGTCGTCAGTGCCTACAGGGATTGATTAGTGTGCTGTGATTCAAGTTCCACAGAGGAAGCCACTCTCTCAATGGAAGACATCCTCACAATGGCCTGCGACACTAATCCACAAATGTTTGAACTGGGCTCCTCCATCCTCTCTGTGATTGTGGAGAGTGTGCCTAGCAGGACTGCCAGTACCTCGCACATTCACTGCTGACTGTCTATCATTCTCCTTTTCATTGATGGCTCCCCAAGTTTAGCATCTCTGTCCAGCTGAGCAGAGCTTGGAGAGGAGTGGACCCTCCAACACGGACACTCCATAGCTGTCCCTACCACCGCTCACTTGTGAACTGTGATTCACCAGGTGAAATCCCACCTAACTGTCTAATAGGACCCACCAAAGTGTTCGTATCTGCGCTGGTGCTTGGTTCACATGTACCCTGTGACAGTGCACCTTCAGAAGGAGTGAGCTCCTCTGAGAAATTGTCGTCTACAAAGGGCAGGAGCTGCTGTTCTTCACGTGATGGCCCTGGAGGAGAGAAGAGATGGATATGATCTAGTCATGGGAATGTAAAAATGTTGAAATTCACATGATTAAGGTGATCATTTTTTTTTATTCGTTCATGGGATGTGGGTGTCGCTGGCGAGGCCAGCATTTATTGCCCATCCCTAATTGCCCTTGAGAAGGTGGTGGTGAGCCACCTTCTTGAACCGCTGCAGTCTGTGTGGTGAAGGCTCTCCCACAGTGCTGTTAGGAAGGGAGTTCCAGGATTTTGACCCAGCGATGATGAAGGAACGGCGATATATTTCCAAGTTGGGATGGTGTGTGACTTGGATGGGAACGTGCAGGTGGTGTTGTTCCCATGTGCCTGCTGCCCATGTCCTTCTAGGTAGTAGAGGTCGTGGGTTTGGGAGGTGCTGTCAAAGAAGCCTTGCGAGTTGCTGCAGTGCATCCTGTGGATGGTACACAATGCAGCCACAGTGCGCCGGTGGTGAAGGGAATGAATGTTTAGGGTGGTGGATGGGGTGCCAATCAAGCGGGCTGCTTTGTCCTGGATGGTGTCGAGCTTGTTGAGTGAAGTTGGAGCTGCACTCATCCAGGCAGGTGGAGAGTATTCCATCACACTCCTGACTTGTGACTTGTAGATGGTGGAAAGGCTTTGGGGAGTCAGGAGGTGAGTCACTCGCCACAGAATACCCAGCCTCTGACCTGCTCTTGTAGCCACAGTATTTATGTGGCTGGTCCAGTTAAGCTTATGGTCAATGGTGACCCCCAGGATGTTGATGGTGGGGGATTCAGCAATGGTAATGCCGTTGAATGTCAAGAGGAGGTGGTTAGATCATATTTCATTAGGTGCTGAATTCAAGTCAAGCTGACTTAGTCTTTTAGGAGATGTGGGTCTGAGAGATTAATTCTGTCACCCTGCAACAACAAACTTCCAGTCTCGCCATCTCCAATGCTCAGGGAAGCTGAGATGCCATTTATCTCCAAAGCCTCCTGTTCCACATAGGTCAGCTCCACAATCTGTGGTGGCCCAGCTCTGGTCCTCTCCCTCTTCCTTGCACTTTGCGATCTCTTCTCCTGCAAGAGAGCACGACAGACCTATGAGTGTCTGTAAGGCATGTGTGCATCCAATGGATGCAGTGCATTTGGTGAGTGTGACAATCAGGCAGATGCACCACGAGTGGCACTGGCATGCATTTGAGGTATGTGTTGAGAGCGCCATGTGAGGACATGTGTTGAGAATGGGGGAAGCTGACTGAGGTGGTATCACGTTACATAAGGATTGGGGTGAGTGGCAGTGGAGGAAAGAAGAGGTGAAAAAGTACATTGAAACGGAACAATGGGTGCAGCTGAAACTTAAGTGGGTGTGAAGAATGATGTGAATGGAGCATGCTTGACAAGACAGAGTGAGAGTGGGGTGCACTACAGGATGTAGGTGAATTTGCAACTTTCTTCACCTTTCCTGACCTGGTCAGGTCATTAAAACACTTCTTGCACTGGATTCAAGTCCTCATAATAACGCCCCAGCTGCTCACCTCCGGCCATGCCTTCTTTGTTTTGGCAGCAGGTTTCTTTTTCCCATTGCTAGGAAACAGGACTTCTTTCCTCACCCTTACTGCACCCAGCAGAACGTCCAGGGACACCTCATTGAATCTGGGCACAGCCTTTGCTCTCCTTGCTTCCATTTTCTCCATATACTTAACTGAAAAACAAATACAATCCACAAAACTCCAAATCTCCTCCACCATTGCATCTGTGAACTGGATCTTTAAATAGTTAAGATGAAACCGCGTCATGCGGGTTCACCTCACGCTCTCTCCCGCGCATTAGAGACGCAAAATGAAAATGAGGCATCCTGTTGAAATCGGACATTCCCATCTGTCCCATGATCTTCTGCGTTTGTCGCCCGCTATCGGCCCCCACCGATCCAATCCCATTTTTGTGTTAATATCAGGGATAATGAATTTCTTAACCATCACTCTTGTATTTTATGATGCTTTCTTTATGAGATTATTTTCTGATAATTGCTCCCACCCACCCATTTTAGCTGTGTAACACTGATTTACATTAACCTTCCAAACAAGTTTTGTGAACTTTAAAGAATTTGGATATCATGTTGTAAAGCGCACTTTATGGTCCTATAAATATGATTGTGGCTGAGTTTTGTCACTTCTTTGAGCAGGCTCATTTAGTGTACCTTGACCTTTAAGACAAGGGTGAAATAAATAATAAACTTTCTGATAGCCCACAGCCATAACCATGATTGGTCACATGGGAGCAAAATAAAAGTAGAGAGTTAGGATCCAAGTTTTTACTGTCTGTTTTAAAGTGTTTCTCACTGAAGGTTAACCTAAATCAGGCCAGGAACACATTACCACAACCCTTTATAAATCAGAAGGATTACACATTTTCAGAGTTTTTCTCAAAACATTGATTCTATTTATATGTGCAGTAACACATTTGTACAGCATGCCTTTTTCTCTATAGGGAGTGCTGCACTGTCAGAGGTGCCGTCTTTCGGTTGAAACGTTTCCGTCTATCCTCCAAATTAGATATAAAAAATTCCATGGTGCTATTCAAAGAAGAGCAGGGGAATTCTCCTGGTGTCCTAATGGTAGTTTGTGTGAACAAATCATGGAAACTGAATTGTTAAACTAATTGTCAAATTTTATTCTTGGAAGACTTCAGTTATTAATTTTGCAGCCTCCTTGTATAAGCCATATGTGCCATTATTCTAGAATTAGACATTTCTAGAAGTTTTTAAATTGAAAAACCAAGGTGATGGGCCAAGGTCCACAATCCAGGACACAGTGAGGTGAAATGCAATAAGAAATGTGAGATCTATCGAGAAGTAGTGATTAGATGGTACCAATCTTGGGTTTAAAGGTCTGTAGATTGTAAAAGGGAAGACTGAAATAGGTATGGTAAGGAGTTCCACAGTTTTGAAAGCCGAGGAAACATGGTCCAGAAATTTCCTCAGAAATGCTCCTGCTCCACCATTGTAACTTCACTGGATGTGTGGAGGAAACCTCATTTACGTGTGGAAACAAAGTTTCTGCTGCACTTCCAGTGATGTTTCGATGTCGAAGCAGGAGCAGCTCCAAGGAAATTCCTGACCATGGAGTGGGTGATAGTGATACATTTTTATTTCACAAAGAAATGTTTAGTTTTATTAGGAACAGGCAAAAGGCTATTGGGCCCAACAAGCATCTCTTGTTTACAGGTAAACTCCAAGGCCTAGAAATTGCAGGTGTTTTGGGTGTGGAATTGATGTAATTCGGGTGGGGGAGGGGGTTTCTATGCAGACCCTATCTTTACAGTGCTTCTGGTATGTATTTGATAAAAAAATTGAATTTTCAATCACTCAGCTTTTGAATTATTTAAATTTTAAATGGCCTAGCAGTGCCATAACAACCCATAACATATCATCTAATCACTACTTCTCAATTTACCTCACCTTTCTTTTTACATTTCATCTTATGGTGTCCTGGATTGTGGGAAATCCAGGACATGAGACTCCTGTTGGTCCCTGGCATCCATCATTGTTATGGGCAATGCTAGGGCCATATTCTCCATCTTACCATGTGTAATGCCATGGAAGATCAATTAGTTGTATATGAAATGTTTTGTGTCTGTGCACATTTCTGTTGTGTAACACTTACGTCTTATAAGGTCACACTTTTGCCACCACACTTTTCCTGTCAAACTTTGTTGTTTGTATCAAAGTAAGATAGAAGAAAATCTGAATTAAAGAGGTAGGGAGCGTGAGAAAAGTGGTGAGAAAACTACTAATGAGAAACTACTAAGGAATAATGAAAAGAACCAATAAAAAAGATGGTAAACCAATTGATTCACTCAAAACACTTTTGAAAAAATGTCTACTGCCACTTTTTCTCAGTAACTGAAATTTCTCATACAAAATAAAATTTGCAATAAAAATTGCATAATGCGCAATAATATAATTTTAACTTAAGTATAAAGTCATCTCTGGTGTCTTTGAGTACCTTCATTAATGAATGTCTCAATCTCTCCCAAAAGCCTTTGCTTGGACTTGATATTTTTGACCAAGATTCTATAAGATGAAGACAGATCTTACAATCTGAGCACATGCAGTGTGCACGGATTCCCAGAATTCATCAGTAGCATTTAATACGGAAAAACTTTCTCCTCTGCCTCCAATCGCATATTGGTTGTTTTTGAAAATAATTTGAAGAAATGCTAGAGGACAAATTTCAAAAGTTTTATTCAGTAAATTTCATACAGTGCATTTTTTTAAAAGCAGAGAGTCTGTGCATGTCTTCTAAGGTAATTTCTGGAAGCGTTTATGATTGACAGGATGACTGGTCAATTACAGAGGATGCTGGTTGCAAGTAGCAAAAACTGTTGACTGAATTTTGCTGCTTGAAAATAAAATTAGATTAAAGAAGCCATGTGTTTACTGAAAATGTGGCCTCTGAGTCAGATCCCTTCCCTCATCCTCCAATTGACAGAGAATGCAAAAGAAGAGTCTGTGGTTAAACAACACAAAAAGGGAAAATAGCAAAACAAGGAAAGCAAAAGCAGAAAACATAAACATAAAACCAGAATAAAAGATAACCAAAAGATGACAAAAACACACCAGAAGGAAAAGCAATAGAGGACCAAAACAGGTGGAAGGATAGATTTTCAGAATTTTAGACTATGACAAGGTGCCTTGTCCACTGCGAGTGTGTAAAGGAAAATTGCTACCATATTTCAATACATGCTTACGATGGGCACGGTACTTACTCATGGGCGAGGACTCAGTAAATCTAACCTTGAGACACAGTAAACCGTAAGAGGAGAGAGAACAAAGACAGATAAGATAGAGACTGAATCCTTAAACTTATCATTAGTAACGGCACAAGAGGTCCACTGGTCTAAATTTTCAGACCTTCATACTTTTGATGTCACACTTCAAAGTGTCACACTTTTGTGTCCAGGAGAAAAATCAGATACTTTTCCTGCCATCAATATGCATGGTGTCATCAGGCCTTTGTAGAAGCCGAGAATACTATGTAGGTGCATGACTGGTCAGTTTTGCAAGATTTTACAAGAATTGGTCACACATCAAACCATCTGATGCTGGTTATCTGGACACAACTGGATTAATTGCAACACGCTTGATTCCCAAAATCAATTGAAACAGGGCATAAATGCACTGGAGTTGGTGAAAGTATTACCTGAGTTATCTCAACATAAGACCTCTGTGTCAGTGGGGTTAAAACAAATCTAGTCAAACCGGGTGCAGTATTATTGAAAAGTTTCAGCAATGATGGTTTAACAAAACTGTAGCAATAACAAATTGCAAATTGCTTGACAAGGCTGCATATACTCATAGACAGTTCTATTTTTATACATTTTTAACTGAAGCATTACACATGTTTGGAATAGCTTTTCCATGTCCCATATAAATATAGGAAGGAGTCTGTGAATATTTGATGGTACTGTCATTTTTCATGCCTGTTATTTTCACAAGGTTGCTAAGATAGTTTCTCAGTAATGCGTCCTAACATACGTTTGTCACAGCTAATAGTTTTCAAGGTTTTACGAAACTGCACTGTAACATTAGTAACAGGCAACAGTATTTGATGTACATTTAACAAGTACAGTCATTAAGTACAACGCTCAACCTCCACTCTGTTGCACTGTGCCAGTCTCTGACAGTAGAATCCCACTCCATTTTATCCAGCCCTGCTCTCTTGCTCCACTTTATACTCACATATAAGACAAGCTCCTACTTTAATTTCCAAATTGTGGCAAAAATTTCTTGCCCTGTATGCAAGAATAGACAATATAAAAGCCTCACTGCATAAGATGTAGACAAAATATGTAAGTAAACTGGCAGGCATTGAAAGAAAAGGAAATTGGAGTCTTTTCAGCTTATATATGAAAAGGCTAGAAATCACAAAGCAGTGTTAGATTTTAAAAGCTGTTAACAGGCATAATTATCCAGTTCATTTTTTCCACTTTTTAAGGAAATTCTAGTATTGTCCTTTTTATAATAACTGAAAACAAGGATTTTCCTCCCAGCCAACAAAAACAAATGATGCAGCAGCTGGCTTCAAATGTTATATTATGGCACTACAGCAGCCATGATTTACAATGTTTCTTTCTGATTCAGAAAATTTGAAAATAATGTTTACATTTCTACATAATGTTTACAGAAGTTCTCAGTCATACTTGAAGAAAGGATTAGTACCCAAGACTTGACTTTACAAAGAATAAACAACATATTTTATAGACTATTTTATAACTTATATAAAACATTCTCATTGAAATCTTTGCGGTATTTCATTTTTGAGCAATTTTTGATATATGTGCAAAAATTAGCCATTATTACACAATATTCAACAAATGTTCTGGTACTTAGTTATTTTCATTACAGAAAAGAGCAGCACTAGCTTAGTTATAAACAGCAACAAAATTTGAAGCTTTCTGTTTAAATCAAAACAATTTTCTGGACTATATAGCCTGGAAAATGCTGTAGGTGATAATTCTAATGTTTGTGCTATTTATAAGGTAATGATAAGAATGTGAAGTAGAATACATTGCCTGCCTGCTTATCGCATCATGACAAATTGCTGTGGAGGCAAAGAGGCTTCTGTGAGGTTGTTATTGCCAGGATGATAAGTCATTGAGGAGAAAGTGAACTATATTCAAAGGTGCTGCAGAATAAAGCTTCAAAAATCTGAAATCTTTGTAAAATGATTATTGCTAGCAGTGGACTTAGCTGAGGATACCCAGAATGAGCAGGGAGAACGTGCCAAAGACATCAGGTATACAGTTCAGTCCCACCACTATGGTATCCATAAATTTACTGTCCCAGGCACAGCTATCTAGTATTGACCGAAGAACAGTACCTTAGGAAGTTATGCTTAGCATTCCGTTAGGATCCTGAAGCAGTGTTTCTGATGTGTCAACAAATCAAAGATTGTACTGCAATAGAGTCTTTTCCCCCTCAGGTCTCAAGAATCATGTTTGTCTGCTGCATGTTGTATAGCTTTGGTCTGTTAAAAGGCCGCAGCATAGATCAAGAGGAGCAGAATCCTGAAGCCATATTAAATCAGGAAGACAAGTGACAAGAAGGTTGTTGCTGAAACTGCAATGTAGTCTGGCTATGTTCTAGTGCAAGATACATTTCAATTCACACCTGAGCACCCCTATTTCTGTGCACATCTACAAAAGAAATTGCCCATAACACCTTCTGCTGCTCACTTCTTCAGCTGCTATCAATGCCCATCTTTTGCTGAACTTTCTCACTGTTCCAAAAAAAATTGCACAGAAATACTCGACACAATGTTCAAATCAAATAGAGTGCATTTCTTTAAATTAGATGGCGTGTAAATGTCATCAGCCTGTTTTGCCATGGTGCTGTTTCATGTGCTTGTGGTTTGTTTTTGATGTGTGAAACTCCTAAATAATTCCCTTGTGGAAAGGGGAAGAGTGCTGGATGTGGGGTTTGACTAATAGCCTGCTGGGTAAGTCAGCCATGTCCTGTTTACTTTCTGGCACATCTAATGTCACTTGCTTAGGGCCAAATGGGGCTTTTCCTGGAGAGACTGTTCCTACTCCAGGCACGCCCCTTCTGCTGGGCAGTCCCTTCAAATGCAGGCTGGTGTGAGGCGATGGTTTTCTTGGGGACATTGACAGTGGCAGTGGTACGTTCTTCCATTTTTAATAAAACAAAATGTTAACACGCTGCCTCAAATTATCTCTTCAACTACGTCTTCCATTGAATAATGCTGTCTGCTGTTATTGAAGAAGAAAGAAAGAAATAACTTTCATTTATACAGCACCTTTCATAACCTCAGGATGTCCCAAAGTACTTATGAAGTGCAGTCACTGTTGTAATGCAGGGAAATGTGGCAGCCAAGTAGTGCATAGCAACGTCCATCAAATGACCAGCTTATCTGTTTTAGTGATGTTGGTTGAGGGACAATGTTGACCGGGGCACCAGGAAAACGCCCATGCTCTTCTTCAAATAGTGTAATGGGATCTTTTATGTCCACTTGATAGGGCAGGCAGGGCCTCTGACAGGACAGCACTCTCTCAGTACTGCACTGAAGGGTCAGCTTCAATTATGTGCTCATGAGCAGGGCTTGAACAAATGACCTTCTGACTCAGAGGTGAGAGTACCACAACTGAGACAAGGCTGACACTTGTGACAGTCCCTCAACAGGACAACGTTACATGACTTGAACATTTTGTTATTAGCCTCCAGCTTCACAGTTCCCCACTCCCTTAATGATGTTCCGGTCAATGACTTTAAGGGTGGCCTCCTTAAAAGGGTGCGGTTCTTGAAATGCTATGGGCCGGCACCAGTGTAAATTTATTCCTGCTGATTATATGCTATCTTGTCCTGAAAGCAGAAGAATAGTACAGAGATATTGAAAGCACACAAGCAGTAACAATGTCACACAGCTGCATAACTTCAGGGGCATGCCGCATGCTAGAAATTGAAATGCTTTTTCCTTGAGTGAAGCCCCTTTAAGAATTGTTGCTGTGCACACAGGTTGCCATAAACACTTGGTAATTTTAAGTACAGCATACAGCCTTAGTGTCCTCATTTATACAAAGCATTCCTTGGTCTGCCTCTATTGTGGCGGGACTGAATCTGGTTAAGCTCCTGATACAGTTCAGCATGTTATAGGAGGAAAGGATGAAAGAGCCAGCAAACAGAAAATTCTTGCTTAAGTACTTGTGGCAGGTGCTTGTCATGCATAACAATATTGTTGGCTTATTTTAGCAGATCTCTTCAAATCAGACATCTTCTATCTTATATGCTTCCACATCCTTGCGATGCGGAAGACAATACTGACCTTTTCTGCTATTTGCACTCCTGCTTGCTGCACTAGGTGCTACTGCACGTACAGGATGCCCATCTGTGCCACAGATTGTCTTCTTTTTCTCCTTCACTTTTTGAAGCAAGGATGACATAGCCTCATCTGTAAATCTGGCACGTTTCTGTCTGGATGGTTGCATTCTTCAGCAAAATTACTGTGGTAACAGCTGGCCTGCATTATGTTAGGCTTTAAATGCCTCATCATTGCATTTATCTAGAGCTCCTCTGCATTAATTAACATGACTCTGCATTGGACGGTCCATTGGGTGTTAAAGCTCATGTTTTACGAACATACGAACATACGACATAAGAGCACGAGTAGTCCATCCGGCCCCTCAAGCCTGCTCTGCTATTTGATACGGTCATGGCTGATCTGATTGTGACCTCAACCCTACTTTCCCATCTACCTACTATAATCTTTGACTCCCTTGTTAATCAGGAATCGATCTGACTCAGCCTTAAAAATATTAAATTAACCTGCCTACACTGCTCTATGGGGAAGGGAACCCATCTGGTTCACTAATGTCCTTTAGGGAAGGAAACCTGCCGTCCTTACCTGGTCTGGCCTATATGTGACTCCAGACCCACAGCAATGTGGTTGATTCTTAATTGCCCACTGAAATGGCCTCACCTCCGTCTTAAATGGGAGACCCCTTAGTTTTAAACTGTGGCCCCTAGTTCTAGTCTCTCTCACAAGGGGAAACATCCTCTCAGCATTTACCCCTTCTCGTCCCTCAGGATCTTATATGTTTCAATAAGATCACCTCTCATTCTTCTAAACTCCAGTGAATACAGGCCCAACTTGTCCATCCTTTCCTCATAAGATAACCCCCTCATCCTAGGAATCAGTCGAGTGAACCTTCTCAGAACCACCTCTAAAGCAATTATGTCCTTTCTTAAATCAGGAGACCAAAACTGCACACAGTATTCTAGATGTGTTCTCACCAATGCCCTGTACAATTGTAGCAAAACATCTCTACTTTTATATTCCATTCCCCTTCCAATAAATGACAACACTCCATTTGCCTTCCTAATCACTTGCTCTACCTGCATTCTAACTTTTTTGATTCATGTGCTAGGACACCCAGAAATCTCTGTACCTCAGAGTTCTGCAATCTCTCTCCATTTAAACAATATACTGCTTTTCTATTCCTTCTGCCAAAGTGGACAAGTTCACATTTTCCCACATTATACTCCCATCTGTCAAACTTTTGTCCACGCACTTAACCTATCTATATCCCTTTGCAGACTCCTTATATCCTCTTCACAACTTACTTTCCTACCTACCTTTGTGTCATCAGCAAATTTAGCAACCAAACATTCGATCCCTTCATCCAAGTCATTGATATAGATTGTAAATATTTGAGGCCCAAGCACTGATCCCTGTGGCACTCCACTCGTTACATCTTGCCAACCTGAAAATGACCCATTTATGCCTAGTCTCTGTTTCCTGTTAGCTAACCAATCCTTTATCCATGCTAATATGTTATCCTTACACCATGAGCTCTTATTTTGTGTAGTAGCCTTTGATGTGGCACCTTGTTAAAAGCCTTCTGGAAATCCAAGTACACCACATCCACAGGATCCCCTTTATCCATGTTGCTTGTTACTTCCTCAAAGAACTCCAATAAATTAGTCAAACACGATTTCCCTTTCACAAAGCTGTGTTGACTCTGCCTGATTGCACTGAGATTTTCTAAGTGCTCTGCTATAACATCCTTAATAATAGATTCTAGCATTTTCCCTATGATAGATGTTAAGCTAATTGGCCTGTAGTTTCCTGATTTCTGTCTCCCTCCTTTCTTGAATAGAGGAGTTACATTCGCTATTTTCCAATCTGATGGGACCCTTCCAGAATCTAGGGAATTTTGGAAAATTAATACCAATGCATCTACTATCTCTGCAGCCACTTCTTTTAAGACCCTAGGATGAAGTCCGTCAGGACCTGGGGACTTGTCAGCTTTTAGTTCTAATATTTTTTTCAGAACCCTTTCCCTGGTGATTAATTAATCCTGTCTCATTACAAATTACCAGATCTATAATAGCCTGCTTTCTGGTTGGCTCTAGAACATGCAGCTCTAAGAAACTGTCCCCAAAGCGCATCTTCCAGGATACCATTGCCAATCAGATTCTTCCAATCTATATGTAGATTAAAATCACCCATGATTATCACTGTTCCTTTCTCACAAGCCCCCATTATTTCTTCCTGTATACCATGTCCTACAGTGTGGTTACTTTTAGGAGGCCTACTGAAATGAGTCAAATCAGGTTTAAGCATCTTTCGCAGTAACCCTCAAAAACCCAAATTAATGCTCGGTTAACCCTTTGTAGTGCACCAACAGCTATTTCAAAGCTTATATCAGTTGAAATGGTGGGTTCTGCAATACATTGTAATTAAAGGGCTGGGCCTTCTGCGTGAGTTTCACAATCTCTCTTCTGCTCCACATCAAAGTTTACATTGCAGAAGGAGGCTATTCAGCCGTTTGTGTCTTTGCCAGCTTTTTGCTTGAGCAATCGAAATTAATCCCACTGCCCCACTCTCTCTCCATAGTCCTGTATCATCCTCTGCTTCAAGTATTTATCTGATTTAACCTTAAAAGATGCAAAGGTTGCTGCCTCAACTACTTCCTGTGACAGTGCATTCAACTCCCTGCTTAAGAAGCCCTCTCCTCACTCTCTTAGTGACAGTTCTAAGTTGATGACCCCTTGTCACTGATTTCCCAACCAGAGAAAATAGTTTTTCCCTATTCATCTGATCAAAGCTTTCATAAGTTTAAAACCTTTATTAAATCTCCTCTTAGCCTTCCCTGTTCCAGTGGAACTAGTCCCAATATCTCATCTCTCCTTATAACAATAGTTTCCCATCCCTGGTATCCTGGTGAATTTATGATGTATACACTCCAAAGGGTACATTTACTTCTTCATCACATGGACAGTAATCTGATGGCGTGGATCATCCACCTATTATAGAATTCGCCTCATTTTCATTCCATTGATTTTGGGAGAGGCCTACAGCGACCCCTCTCAACGCCTGAAATGGGACTGACATATGTCATGCATCCCCACCCATTTCTCCTTGAAAGTTGCAGTTGTGGTCCAACAACAGGCGTAGGACCCCGATTGGCATATCTAAACAGCCACTCGCCTGTTTTGAGCAGGAGTGCTGGGCGCCCATTTAAAAGCCTGCCTGAAAGTTGATTCAGGTGGGCAAATGGTGCCAAGGTCCCCACCAGACTTTCAAATGCTGGTCACCTGTTTTTCAGGTGAGAATTCTCCCCCTCTAGAATTCTCTACATGCAGATGTCCTTGAAGATATTGAGGTACAATTGCCTTGGCCAAGAAAGGGTGACTCCTTCTTAAGTGTCTACAGTGCAACCACAACTGTCCTGCATGCCACCTCTGATCCTTTTCTTTCTCTTCCAGAACAAGCAGGTAGAGGGCAATACCCAGTGGGCTACCCATAGGTCTTATTTAAGTTGCACACAGTTACTATTCCCTCAGCAAACACCCAGAGATGGTGAATGAGGTGAAGCTTTAGCAGGTCTGAGTTGCTTTAGTACTGAAAGCAAAAAAAATACTGTAAGTAAACAAATTAATCAAATAAGCAGCTGACTGATCTAATTAGTGTTTCCAGCATTCCCTGTTTTTGAAGCAGTCAATCTACTGAGTTAACTTACAGCTACTTGCCACTACGACCAAGCAGACTCACCTTTATGAGAAAGGTCCAATGTAGCCGAATGGGCCTACCATACAGTATCCATTCTATGTGGGCACTAAGTGTCATTGCGCATTTTTTTTTATTCGTTCATGGGATGTGGGCGTTGCTGGCAAGGCCAGCATTTATTGCCCATCCCTAATTGCCCTTGAGAAGGTGGTGGTGAGCCGCCTTCTTGAACAGCTGCAGTCCATGTGGTGAAAGTTCTCCCACAGTGCTGTTAGGTAGGGAGTTCCAGGATTTTGACCCAGCGACGATGAAGGAACGGCAATATATTTCCAAGTCGGGATGGTGTGTGACTTGGAGGGGAACGTGCAGGTGGTGTTGTTCCCATGCGCCTGCTGCCCTTGTCCTTCTAGGTGGCAGAGGTCGCGGGTTTGGGAGGTGCTGTCAAAGAAGCCTTGGCGAGTTTCTGCAGTGCATCCTGTAGATGGTACACACTGCAGCCAAGGTGTGCCGGTGGTGAAGGGAGTGAATGTTTAGGGTGGTGGATGGGATGCCAATCAAGTGGGCTGCTTTGTCCTGGATGGTGTCGAGCTTCTTGAGTGTTGTTGGAGCTGCATTCATCTAGGCAAGTGGAGAGTATTCCATCACACTCCTGACTTGTGCCTTGTAGATGGTGGAAAGGCGTTGGGGAGTCAGTAGGTGAGTCCCTCGCCGCAGAATACCCAGCCTCTGATCTGGTCTTGTAGCCACGGTATTTATGTGGCTGGTCCAGTTAAGTTTCTGGTCAATGGTGACCCCCAGGATGTTGATGGTGGGGGATTCAGCGATGGTAATGCGTTAAATGTCATGGGGAGGTGGTTAGCCTCTCTCTCGTTGGAGATGGCCATTGTCTGGCACGAATGTTACTTGCCACTTATCGGCCCAAGCCTGGATGTTGTCCAGGTCTTGCTGCATGTCGGCATGAACTGTTTCATTATCTGAGGGGTGATGCATTATGAGCACATAACATTGCTTTAGTGGCTCTTCATTGTTCTGCCACAGGCACCATATTATCTATGTAAAAGAGGTGAACTCTATGCTCTAACTGCATTCAGGATTCAGTGTTCTCATGAGCTGGCACGGTCGCAATGTGAAACATGAACCTCCATCCTATTTTCCCTCCAGTATGCTCAATAGAGAATGATAGCACACTGAGCATGATAAAAAAGGGGGGAACAGCACTCATCTATCACAGGTCTCCACTTAAGCACTGCTCTCCCAGAATTCAATAATCAACATAAAAGAGCCCAAGATAAACAGAACTGGACAGCCTTGCTTACTGAGAAGTGCAATATGCATGTTTTCTCCTCCACCACCTCCTCTCCCCCTTCCCCCTCCCCTTTTCCTTTCCACTTTCCTTCCCCTTCCTCCTCCTAGTTCCTCCTTTAATCCGACTTTCTCTCCATCCATTCCTCTTCCCTATTCTCCTCCCCTTCCCCTCCCCCTTTTCCCTTCTCCTGCTTCCTTCTTCCCCTACACCTCCTCCCCTCCTGCTCTCCCCCACCCCCTCCTCTTTTCCCCTTCCTTCTCCTCCTGTATAATTCGATAATCAGATGACCAAACAAAGAAGAAAAGAAAAACTGGCTAGCTAGAAATGACCACAGAGAGAAACAAACCTGAACCACAATAACCACTGCTAGTAATATGATAAGGAAAAAAATCAAAGCTGCAGTGAAATGTAACTAATAAGACAATCAGCTAAATTGCAATCCAAGCAAATTGAATTAATTTGCTCGTAATACCATGACTAGTAAAATAACCATTCAGTTGAAATGAATGAAGACAAACCATAAGGAAACAGTCATCAAATTAAAGTGAATCAAATTGCCAGGAATGATAAAACCATAAATTAAACAAGCTGAGTTGAATCACAATACGAACAGACGAAAAAAAACCAGGCAAGTCTGTAGTGGGCCGGCATCTATCAGGTTGGTTGGGCTGGATTTCCAACTTGCTGCCTGGGCGTAAAACTGGCATTGCGGATCTGCCGCCCGTTATAGAAACCGCCTGATTCTCACTTCTATTGAAATCAAATTCTATGATGGACGGTTGATCTGCAATGCCAGTTTTATGCCCAGGCAGCAAGTTGAGAATCTACTTTGTTGTGTTTTAATGCATTGAATGGATGAGGGAACAGTGAACGGAGGTAGCTAAACTGGAAAGAATGGAGAGTTTTACCCCATCGAGATGAACAAACAATAAAATTACACCCCCATAGACAACCAAATGTTCCCAGGAGGGAAATAAATAAATAAAAACAGGAAATGCTGGAGAAGCTCAGCAAGTCAGGCAGCATCTGTGAAGAAAGAAACAGAGTTAACGTTTCAAGTCGAAGACTCTTTGTCAGAACTGGAAGATGTTGAAAGAGTTAAAGTTTTTAAGCAAGTACAGAGCAAGGGAAAGGGGGGGAGGGAGGGGAGGGGAGGAAACATCAACAGGGAAGGTCTGTGATAGGGTAGGGGGCACGAGTGATTAAATGACAAAAGGGATGATGGTACAAGGCAAGCAAGGTGGTAATGGGACAGGTTAAGAAACAAAAGATTGATCAGGAGTAGTTGTAAATGGCAGCAGCAGAACCATTACCAGCACTAGCTGACCGATAAAATGGGCACAGTGTTTATGGTCTGAAGTTATTGAAATCAATGTTGAGTCCAGAAGGTTGTAAAGTGTCTAAACGAAAGATGAGGTGCTGTTCCTCGAGCTTATGTTGAGCTTCACTGGAACAGTGTAAAAGGCCGAGGACGGAGAGGTCAGAGTAGGAATGGGTCGGGGAATTAAAATGGCAAGCGACCAGCTGGTCAGGGTCACGCTTGCAGACAGAGCGGAGGTGTTCAGCAAAGCGATCACCCAGTCTGCGTTTGATCTCCCAAATGTAGAGGAGACCGCAACGTGTGCAACGGATACAGTATACAAAATTGAAAGAAGTACAAGTAAACTGTTGTTGCACCTGGAAGGACTGTGGGAAGGAAGGAGATGAAAGGGCAGGTGTTGCATTTCCTGTGCTCGCATGGGAAGGTGCCGTGGGGAGGAGAGCGGGTGTTGGGGGCGATGGAAGAATGGATCAGGGTGTCGTGGAGGGAGCGGTCCCCTCGGAATGCTGAAAGGGGAGGGGAAGTGAAGATGTGTTTGGTGGTGGGATAGCGCTGGAGGTGGTGGAAATGGCGGATGTTGGGACGTTGAATGTGCAGGCTGGTGGGGTGGAAGGTGAGGATAAGGGGGACCCTATCATGGTTCTGGGAGGGAGGGAAGGGATGAGGGCAGAATTGCGGGAAGTAGGATGGACACAGTCGAGGGCCCTGTCAACTATAGTGGAGGGCAATCTTCAGTTGAGGAAAAAGGAAGACATATCGGAAGCACTGGTATGGAAGGTGGTATCGTCAGAACAGATGTGTCGGAGACGGAGAAACTGGGAGAAGGGAATAGAGTCCCTACAGGAAGCAGGGTGAGAGGAAGTGTAATCAATGTAGCTGTGGGAGTTGGTGGGCTTATAATAGATATTGGTTGACAGCCTATCCTCAGAAATGGAGATAGAGAAGTCGAAGAAGGAAAGGGAAGAGTCGGAGATGGACCATGTGAAGGTGAGGGAAGGGTGGAAATTGGAAGCAAAGTTGATGAAATTTTCCAGTTCAGGGTGATAGCAGGAAATGGGACCAATACAGTCATCAATGTATCGGAAAAAGAGGTGAGGGAGGGGACCTGAGTAGGAGTGGAACAAGGAATGTTCCATGTATCCCACAAAAAGGCAGGTATGGCTAGGACCCATATGGGTTCCCATAATGACACCTTTCATTTGGAGGAAGTGAGTGGAGTCAAAGGAGAAGTTGTTCAATGTAAGAACAAGTTTAGCCAGGCAGAGGAGGGTGGCGGTGGATGGGGACTGGTTGGGCCTCCGTTCAAGGAAGAAGGGGAGAGCCCACAGGCCATCCTGGTGGGGGATGGAGGTGTAGAAGGACTGGACGTCCATGGTGAAAAGGAGACAATTAGATCCGGGGAATTGGAAACTGGAAATCAAGATATCTGATCACAGCAACATTCCAAAATTCAATAAGAACACCAATTTTAATATTATAATAAGACTGTCACAATTAATCACCATTATGGACATAAAAATAAACATGAAAAATAACAAATATTGCTTCTCTGACAGAACGGATTGGCATATGTAATCGTAGTCCTATTTTCTTTGAAACACTTCTGTTCTGCTAAAATGTTGATATTTAAAGAGCAACAATTCTCAAGTGCATTCTTCTTCTTCTGTTTGCTGATCGGTGGCACCTGGACACAGCTTAACTGTTCAGTGCCAACTGGATCTTGGCCGATACCGAATTTTTGACTTGTATATGATTGTCAGGGTTGGCATCCAAGACAGATGTTCAACCCAGCTCAACTTAACGGAGACAGATCCACCCAGAGATATTATCTGAGCAGTTCTTTTGTGCCAAACTCCATGAAGTTGCGTTTTAAATTAGAAAATGCAGACTGTATCTTCTCAGGGAAATATTAGAATTTGCTGGGAAAATAACGGCAAGTTTAACGGGCAAACTGTTATTAGTGTGTAAAAAAAACAGCAATTTGTGGCGAGTAAGGGATACGCCATGAGTTGCGAATTGCCACAAATTACTGGAAGATTTGCACCGCTCCGCCATTAGCTTTGCAAAAACAGGATCTCACTGTCAACCCCCCCGTGAGTTTCAAGAAATTGCTGCATTTGTGGTGTGAAAATGAATTAAACTCACTGCAAATCGTTAGGGCTGGTACATAACGACGTAAGGACCTTATTAATGACAAGATTTATGGTTCCTGCAATGCCACTCAACCTCTCTGGCCCAGAAAGAGAACATTAAAAACTGTGGAGTCTCATTCCTGCAGATAGCAAATTGTTCCTAGAGGATTTTTAAAATTTAAAATATAACAAATGGGGCACCCTGTGAGGTGCTCTGCTCCAGCAAATTCTGGGCCATCAATCTTTTGAATCTTTTTAGTTTTTCTGGGAGGGATATCTTAAATTCCAAATACTAGTGCTGATGTGCCACTTCCTAAATGAAAATTCTCCCTTAATTTAAATTCAACGAAGAGTCGTTTTTACATTTTCCTTTCCTTATCCCTATAGAAAGTTCAGAGGGGAAGTGAAAAAGGAAATAAGAGGGGCAAAGAGAGAGTATGTTGGTGGCCAACATAAAAGGGAATCCAAAAGTCATGTAAACAGTGATGTATATGGACTTTCAAAAGGCGTTTGATAAAGTGCCCAATGGTAGGCTTATCATCAAGATTGCAGCCCATGGAATAAAGGGGGCAGTAGCAACATGGATACAGAATTGGCTAAGGGACAGGAAACAGAGAGTAGTGGTGAACATTGTTTTTTGGACTGGAGGGAGGTGCCACGGTGGTGTTCCCCAGGAGTCAGTGCTGTGACCACTGCTTTTCTTGATATATATTAATGATTTGGACTTGGGTGTACAGGGCACAGTTTCAAAATTTGCAGATGGCACAAAATTTGGAAGGGTAGTAAACAGGAGGATAGTGATAGACTTCAAGAGGATATAGACAGGCTGGTGGCATGGGCGGACACGTGGCAGATGAAATTTAACGCAGAAACATGTGAAGTGATACATTTCCGTAGGAAGAACAAGGAGAGGCAATATAAACTAGAGGGCACAACTCTAAAAGGGGTGCAGGAACAGAGAGATCTGGGGGTATATGTACACAAATCGTTGAAGGTGGCAGGGCAGGTTGAGAAAGCGGTTAAAAAAGCATATGGGATTCTAGGCTTTATAAATATAGGCATAGAGTACAAAAGTATGGAAGTCATGATCAACCTTTATAAAACACTGGTTCGGCCACAACTGGAGTATTGTGTCCAGTTCTGGGCATCGGACTTTAGGAAAGATGTGAAGGCCTTAGAGAAGGTGCAGAAGAGATTTACTAGAATGATTCCAGGGATGAGGGATTTTAGTTACATGGATAGATTGGAGAAACTGGGGTTGTTCTCCTTGGAACAGAGACAGTTGCAAGGAGATTTGATAGAGGTATTCAAAATCATGAAGAGTCTAGATAGAGTGCATAGAGAGAAACTGTTCCCATTGGCGGAAGGGTCAAGAACCAGAGGACATAGATTTAAGGTGATTGACAAAAGAACCAACATGAGGAAGAACTTTTTTACCCAGTGAGTGGTTAGGATCTGGAATGCACTGCCCGAGGGGGTGGTGGAGGCAGATTCAATCATGGCCTTCAAAAGGGAACTGGATAAGTACTTGAAAGGAAAATATTTGCAGGGCTACAGGATTAGGGCGGGCGAGTGGGACTAGCTCGATTGCTCTTGCATAGAGCCGGCACGGACTCGATGGGCCAAATGGCCTCCTTCTGTGCTGTCACCTTTCTATGATTCTATGATTTTTTAAGTGTAATGAAACTACAATTTTTTTTATATTCAGCTGAGCCATTTAGGAGAGTGTAGTAGTTGATATCATTGTAATCAAACAGAATGAAATCACTGATTTTTGTGAACTATTTACTGCAAGTTATGGCAACTTATTAAATATTTGGATGTATTCAAGTCAATGGTCTCCTAAAAGTAGATCAAAGAAAGTGATCAAAAATGTTGGACAGCATGAAAATGGCTGGAATATTAACACAAAGTTCTGAGCCTGGAAATTACTGTTGCTAATATTAACAGACTAACATTTAATGTGTTCATATATCATTTCTCTGTCATTTTAACAGAGACATGAACCCATTTAAAATAATAAATGGATTACCACCTGTGTTAAATTAGCAGACTGAGGAATGTCATATGAATATATTAAGCATTCGGCTGCTAAAATCAATAACAGTGATTTCTAAGCGATGCAAACTTAAATCTAAGGTCAATTAAGGGTTACAAGATTACTGGTTTTAAAATCAATTTTAAGAGTTAGTGTTAAGAGATTACTGGTTTTAAGATCAATTTTAAGATCATATAGCTTTAAATCTCTTATTACGTAGGGTCTGACAACGGTTTTTACTGTTACTAATTTACTAACGAGTCTCATGGGAATTAGTTTGCTACCTGCCTGCCAGATGAGGATGATTCACTTCCTCTCCATATCAGCTAGCTTCAAAGATTTATTTGAACCAACCCAAACCCACAGAAACTAAAGGCAGAACTCAATTGCTGGAGTACAGACAGAGGGCAAGTATACTGATAAAGAAAGGGGCACTGTCTTTATGAAAAATTGTCTGGCAAAGTCTTTTTGTTTTTGAAGGCAGAAAAGCCAGTAGAGCTGTCTGTCATTTTCAACATGATGTCACACCCAAATGACGGGACAAAGTGTTTTGATGTGATTTCTGCCATTGTATTGAATGCCTGTGAAGGAACAAGTAACAGTTTGCCAAACACATTTTCACAAAGATGTGGCCTATTTAAAGAGGAACTGTGTTGATTTGAATTGCCACTCTGCACACTTATTGTTGCCTCTCGGTTCCATGTTTTACACCCACAGGCCAGAGGATGACAGAGTGCAAATATTTTGTATAGGAAACATAGAAACATAGAAAATAGGAGCAAGAGTAGGCCATTCGGCCCTTTGGGCCTGCTCCGCCATTCAAAATGATCATGGCTGATCGTCTAACTCAGTACCCTGTTCCCGCTTTTTCCCCATATCCCTCGATCCCTTCAGCATTAAAAATATATCTATCTCCTTTTCAAATACATCTAATGACTTGGCCTCCACGGCCTTTTGTGGTAGAGAATTCCACAGGTTCACCACCCTCTGAGTGAAGAAATTTCTCCTCATCAGTTCTAAATGGCATACCCCGTATCCTGAGACTGTGACCCCTGGTTCTGGACTCCCCAGCCATTTGGAACATCCTCCCTGCATTTAGTCTGTCTAGTTCTGTTAGAATTTTATATGTTTCGATGAGATCACCACTCATTCTTCTAAACTCTAGTGAATATAGGCCTAGTCGACCCAATATCTCCTCATACATCAGTCCTGCCAGCCCAGGAATCAATCTGGTAAATCTTCATTGCACTCCCTCCATGGCAAGGACATCCTTCCTCAGATAAGGAGACCAAAACTGCACACAATACTCCAGATGTGGTCTCACCAAGGCCCCGTACAACTGCAATAAGACATCCCTGCTCCTGTACTCAATCCTCTTGCAATGAAGGCCAACATACCATTCGCCTTCCTAACTGCTTGCTGCACCTGAATGCCCGCTATCAACGACTGGTGTACAAGGACACCCAGGTCTTGTTGCATCTCCCCTTTTCCCAATCTATCACCATTCAGATAATAATCTGTCTTTCTGTTTTTACAACCAAAGTGGATAACTTCACATTTATCCATGTTATACTGCATCTGCCATGTTCTTGCCCACTCACCCAAATTGTCTAAATCACATTGGAGCCTCTTTGCATCCTCCTCACAGCTAACATTCCACCCCAGCTTTGTGTCATCTGCAAACTTGGAAATGTTACATTTAGTTCCCTCATCCAAATCATTGATATATATTGTGAATATCTGGGGCCCAAGCACTGATCCCTGCGGTACCCCACTCTTCACTGCCTGCCACCTGGAAAAAGACCCGTTTATTCCTACTCTCTGTTTCCTGTCTGTCAACCAATTCTCAATCCATGCCAGTATATTCCCCCAATCCCATGTGCTTTAATTTTGCACACTAACTTCTTGTGTGGGACCTTAGCAAAAGACTTCTGCAAATCCAAATACACCACATCCACTGGTTCTCCCCTATCTATCCTACTAGTTACATCCTCAAAAACTCCAGTAGATTTGTTAAGCGTGATTTCCCTTTCATAAACCCATGCTGACTTTGTCCAATCCCGTTAATGCCTTCCAAGTGTTCTGTTATCACATCTTTTATAATAGACTCTAACAATTTCCCCACTACTGATGTTAGGCTAGCTGATCTGTAATTCCCTGTTTTTTCTCTCCCTCCTTTTTTAAATAGTGGGGTTACATTTGCCACCCTCCAATCTGTAGGAACTGTTCCAGAGTCTATCAAATTTTGGAAGATGATCACCAATGCATCCATTATTTCCAGGGCCACTTCCTTTAGTACTCTGGGATGTAGATTATCAGGCCCTGGGGATTTGTCAGTCTTTAGCCCCATAAATTTCCCCAGCACTATTTCTTTACTAATACTGATTTCCTTCAGTTCCTCCCTCTCACTAGACCCTTGGTTCCCTAACATTTCTGGGAGGTTATTTGTGTCCTCCTTTGTGAAGACAGAATCAAAGTATGTGTTTAATTGTTCTGCCATTTCTTTGTTCCCCATTATAATTTCCCCCATTTCTGACTGTAAGGGACCTACATTTGTCTTCACTAGTCTTTTTCTCTTGACATATTTATAGAAGCTTTTACAGTCAGTTTTTATGTTCCCTGCTAGTTTACTCTCCCCTCTTAATCAATCTCTTTGTCCTCCTTTGCTGAATTCTAAACTGTTCCCAATCCTCAGGCTTGTCGCTTTCTCTGGACATTTTATATGTCTCCTCTTTGGATCTAATACTATCCCTAATTTCTTTTGTAAGCCACGGTTGAGCCACCTTTCCTGTTTTATTTTTGCGCCAGACGGGAATGAATAATTGTTGTAATTCCTGCACACGTTCTTTAAATATTAGCCATTGCCAATCCACCGTCATCCCTTTCAGTAAAGTTCCCCAGTCTATCATAGCTAACTTGCACCTCATACTTTCCTTTATTTAGATTCAGGACCCTAGTTTCGGATTCAACTACTTCACTCTCCATCTTAATGAGGAATTCTATCATGTTATGGTCGCTCTTCCCTAAGGGACCCCGCACAACATGATTGTTAATCAATCCTTTTCATTGCACATTACCCAGTCTAGGATCACCTGTTCTCTAGTTGGTTCCTCAACGTATTGGTCTAGAAAACCATCACATACAAACTCCAGGAATTCTTCCCCCACAGTATCATTACTAATTTGGTTTGACCAATCTATATGTAGATTAAAGTCACCCATGATCATAGTTGTACCCTTCTTGCATGCGTCTCTAATTTGCTGTTTAATGCCCTCCCCTACATCTCCACTACTGTTTGGGGGCCTATAGACAACCCCCACCAACGTTTTCTGCCCCTTGGTGTTTCTTAGCTCCACCCATACAGATTCCACATCGTGATTTTCCGAGCCAATATCCTTCCTCACTATTACATTGATTTCCTCCTTTACTAACAACGCTACCCCACCTCCTTTCCCTTTTTGCCTGTCCTTCCCAAATATTGAATACCCCTGGATGTTCAGTTCCCATCCTTGGTCACCCTGCAGCCATGTCTCCGTAATCGCAACTATATCATAACCGTTAATATCTATCTGTGCTGTTAATTCATCTACCTTATTGCGAATGCTCCGCGCATTAAGACACAATGCCTTTAGACTTGTCTTTTTAAGATTGCTAGTCATCTTAGATTTATTTTACACTATGGCCCTATTTGTTTGTCGCCCTTATTTTCTCTGCCTTCCACTATTGCTTCTTCCCTTTCTGTCTTTTGTTTCTATCCTTATTTCCCCCTCCTCTGTCTCCCTGCTCACGTTCCCATCCCCCTGCCATTCTAGTTTAAACCTTCCCCAACAGCACTAGCAGACACCCCCGCGAGGACATCGGTCCCGGTCCTGCTTGGGTGTAACCCGTCCCGTTTGTACAGGTCCCACCTGCCCCAGAACCGGTCCCAATGTCCCAGGAATCTAAATCCCTCCCTCTTACACCATCCCTGCAGCCACGCATTCATCTGGTCTATTTTCCTGTTCCTATACTCACTAGCACGTGGCTAGAAGGTTCCCTTAACTGTGAATTTTTGTTCCGGCAACACCATCAATGATTGCTGCTGTCCACAGCAGGTTGTAGTCTGACAGTATCACAGGAGTAAAACTTCACTATATCACTCCAGGGAAATTCTCTGTACTAAATATTATTCTGAGGTTTCTGGCACCAGTTTTAGTGGGTACAAGTGAGGACCAGTGAGTGTATCGATGCCTTTCTTTACAATATTTCAGATTATTTTCATTTCACAGTTGAAAAGAAACTACAGGAACTTTACATGGGCTGTTTCACTACCTAATACTTACACTATCAGATTTACAGTCATTGGGGGGGATTTTGAGGCCTCCTGCCCAGTGGAAACAGCAACCTGAAAATAGTGGAGAATGACTTAATGCCCAGTTCCTGCTGATAGTGTGACCGTCCCCTAGGGCCTACCGCTGAGCAGCCGGAGCACCTGCTTGAGTCAGGTGGTAGACCTTTTAATAGCAGGAGTGTTCCTCTGGGCTCCACAAAAATAACATAGGCCGCTGTCGCACCAGGTCCCTCTCCCTCCTGAGAATGGACCCCCACCAGACCCCCACCGGACCTAACTTCTTCTGGGTCGGAGGCCAGCTGGGCCGCCCCGGGGCAATAGTTTTCTGCCCACAGTCCGCTGACCCTAAGATAACAAGCAGTGGCTGTCAAAATGGATGCGACCTCCCGTCGGGACTATTGGGAGCCCAGTCAACCACTGCTCGGGTGCAAAATCTACCCCGTTGAACTTCGGCGGAGGTGTAAAAGGGCAGTAGTGGATCGGCTGTCCACCCAATTATCTTCAATGGAAAGGCAAATTGGGCACGCTTGAAAGTTCTGCTCATTCTATTAACATTCTCCAATCTCCCACCACAATACTAACAGCAAAATATCTTTTGCTAGAATAGACTATTTAAAGAAGATATTTCTGTAGTAGAGGACATTTATATATGAATTGAAAGCAGTTATTTCACATTGAACATAGTTCCCCTTTTACTTTGTATAAAACAAACTTTTTCCCAGTCAGCATCCAGGACCAATAATGACCCAGATTTTGCTGTAGCAGGGCATTTAACAGCATCTGCCATTAGTTAGAATTGCCACTGCCAGTTTAGGTTTTTAAATTTTTGTGTGGCAAGTTGCTGAATTTGCGAGCTGATAACGGGGCAACGAGGGAAACAGGGCATCTGGGACCTGAGTGAACAGGGCAAACAACTGTGTATCTCCTTAATCAATCAACAACAACAATAACTTGCATTTATACTGCACCTTTAATGTAGTAAAACATCCCAAGGCCCTTCACAGGAACGTTATCAAACAAAGTTTGACACGAGCCACATAAGAAGATGTTCAGACAGACGACCAAAAGCTTGGTCAAAGAGATAGGTTTTAAGGAGCGTCTTAAAGAAGGAAAGAGAGGTAGAGAGGCGGAGAGATTTAGGGAGGTAATTCCAGAGCTTAGGGCCTAGGCAGTTGAAGGCATGGCCACCAATGTTGGAGCGATTAAAATTGGGGATGTGCAAGAGGCAATTATTGGAGAAGCGCAGAGATCTCAGAGGGCTGTAGGGCTAGAGGAGGTCACAGAGATAGGGAGGGGCGAGGCCATGGAGGGATTTGAAAGCGAGGATGAGAATTTTAAAATCGAGGCGTTCCTGGACCGGGAGCCAATGTAGATCAGTGAGCAGAGGGGTGATGAGAGAACAGGACTTGATGCGAGTTAGGACATGGGCAGCAGGATTTTGGATGAGCTCAAGTTTATGGAGGGTGGAAGATAGGAAGCCAGCCGGGAGAGCATTGGAATAGTCCAGTCTGGAGGTAACAAAGGCATGGATGAGGATTTCAGCAGCAGATAAGCTGAGGCAGGGGCGGAGATGGGTGGTTACGGAGGTGGAAGTAGGCGGTCTTGGTGATGGAACGGATATGTGGTCGGAAGCTCATCTCCGGGTCAAACAGAATGGCACAGTTGCGAACGGTCTGGTTCAGCCTCAGACAACGGCCAGAGAGAGTGATGGAGTCGGTGGTTAGGGAACGGAGTTTGCGGTGGGGACCAAAGATAATGGCTTCGGTCTTCCTAATATTTAGTTGGAGGAAATTTTTGCTCATCCAGTACTGGATGTCGGACAAGCAGTGTGACAAATGAGAGTCAGTGGAGGGGTTGAGGGAGGTGGTTGTGAGATAGAGATGGGTGTTGTCAGCGTACATGTGGAATCTGACATTGTGTTTTCGGATGATGTTGCTGAGGGGCTGCATGTAGATGAGAAATAGGAGGGGGCCAAGCATAGATCCTTGGGGGCCTCCAGAGATAACAGTGAGGGAGCGGGAAGAGAATCCATTGCAGGTGATCAGATTGAAGGATTGTGGAATAAACAGCGCAAGGACTGAGAAGGAAGTGTAAATTAGAGAAATAAAGGGAGGGAAAGAAAGATTGGATTAATAGAGAGAAAGAAAAGAGACTGAAAGAAAAAGGAAAAAAAAGTTTACATTTTAAAATCTCCAACAACAATTAATACCTGAAGTAATGAGACTCCACACTTCTAATAGTAAACTTTCAGTGCCAGAGAGGTTGATTGGCAGTAATTAACACATCACATCATTGAAAAGGTACTTAAACTTGAAATGACAGGACTTAACATTCTGTGGCGAGTTTAGTTCGTATCTACCATGCAAATACAACAATTTAACACCGTTCAATGCATTGAAATGGTGAGGCAGGCAGTGAAATGCGGCTTTCACGCAGCTAACAGTGGAGCGGTCCAATGCAGACAGCAACATTTAGATATTTGTTTTTAACTGCGCATCTGCCCTTCACCTGAAGTTGCTGTACGATTTGCGCACAAATAACGGAGAGCGCCATTAGCCTCACCGTTATTTTGAGGGCAAAATCTGGCTCATTGTTGTCAATTTCTGTTTGTGCTGTTCTCTGAAAGACTCCTGCTGATGTCACCTGAGTATTTCTTTTCTCAGTTTCAAGCCTGAAATGGCAGATCTCTGTGGAGCTCTGAGAGAAGATAAAACCGCAGAATTCCCCTTTTAAGTCATTTATTTTAGCAAAGGAGATCTTGCTGTTAGTGTTGTTGTGGAGGGGGGAGGGGGGCGCGGAGAAAGATTTGAGGAACTAGAATGTAATAAGGATAAGGTGCTAAAATAACAACTGTAAATCTAATAGTATAGCAGTGATACACACAAGTAAGGAGAGGTCTTAAGCTGTAATTTAATTAGAAACTTTGGTACCAATGTCGCCCTGCTTTCAGTATCAATCCTGCACTAAACTGTAGTACAAGAATACACTGTATGAATACATTAAAATATTTGGACCAAATTCTTCCATTTACTATTTTAATAGAAGCATTAACCTGTTTTATTTTAAATGTAAGGAGTCGTACAACACCAGGTTATAGTCCTGATGTGGAGATGCCGGTGATGGACTGGGGTTGACAATTGTAAACAATTTTACAACACCAAGTTATAGTCCAGCAATTTGCTGGACTATAACTTGGTGTTGTAAAATTGTTTACAACAGGTTATAGTCCAACAGCTTTATTTGAAATCACAAGCTTTCAGAGCTTTGCTCCTTCGTCAGGTGAGTGACGAAGGAGGAAAGCTCCGAAAGCTTG
Organism: Heptranchias perlo; assembly: GCF_035084215.1. Classification (NCBI taxonomy): domain Eukaryota; kingdom Metazoa; phylum Chordata; class Chondrichthyes; order Hexanchiformes; family Hexanchidae; genus Heptranchias; species Heptranchias perlo. Next base: position 119,126,037 of record NC_090325.1, read on the forward strand.
TGATTTCAAATAAAGCTGTTGGACTATAAACCTGGTGTTGTACGACTCCTTACATTTGTTCACCCCAGTCCATCACTGGCATCTCCACATCATGGCTATTATTTTAAATGGGTTAAGACCTTCATTAAAATAGTGGAGCGAGGACTTTCTTACAAAAGCGTTCAAGTTTTATATCACAATGTCGCTGACAGTATTTACAGGCTAATATTTCATTTCATTCCTCTCTCATCCTCTCAAAAATAAAGGTCTAAGTCCACTTTTTTCAGCTTTGGTATAAACACTAAAGCTTAACACAATATAAATGGAACAAAAGCCAAAAATGCTGGAATCACATTGTAGGTCATTCCGTATCTGTGGCAAGAATAGGCAAGTTAACATTTTGGGCGTAAGCCTTCATTACAACTGAAGAAATGAAAAATGAACAAATATTCAAACACAATCTAAACAAAAGGGAGGGGGAAAAAACCACATGAATGTATCACATGACTTGTAATCTGCTTAAGAAATTTAAAAAAAATCTTTAATGCTTCTTCCTATCAACTGATGTAAAGATCGTCTCAGCCATTTAACCATCTCTTGTTTTTCTTTTAAGCAGATGACAGATCACTGAAATGATACCTCCTCCTTAGTATTTTCTTTTTTTGCCTCCCCTTCCCTTTGTTCTGATTCTATCTAAATGCTTGTTCCTTTTAATCTAGTTCTGTGGAAGAGTTACACCCAAAGCATTAACTTGTCCGTTCTCTCCACAGATGCTGACTGACCTGCTGTGTGTTTCTGACATTTTATGTTTTTTTCAGAATTCCAGCAGTTGCAGTTTTTTGTTTTTTATACAATATAACTCGAACCCAGACAACCTTATTGGTGATGAAAGCCTGACATCCCAGGGCTGGTAGTAATGAGGTTGATGTGTATTCAGCCAGGAGAAAGGAGCTGCACACACACGCTCTATTTTGAAACTTGAAGCACTGCAATATTATAGGCTGGCTGTATATGATCTTCTCAACAATGCCAATGATGTTTGGCACTGATTTTGACACATAGCAAATTGTAGTCACTTTACTTGCCAGAGTCAATGTCCTATACTACTCTTGCAACCAATTACTTTTTTATGTTCACGAAACTTGGGAGTATTATACATTGAAAACATGCCCCCCCCCCCAATATATGTGCACACTCCTTAAAAATATAAACCCATTTCCTGTGTCTGCTACAAGCTTCAGCGTGAAAAGTGGTTCCGTTGCTGTTCTATCCACTATCAGGTGGTGTTTGACACTTTCACAGCTGTTCTCTGGCTTTAGAGAATGATGTAACAGATCTTCTGAATAATGCCATTGACATTCGTCACTGATCTTGACACACAATAAACGGTGGTGTTTGCATGGAGCAGCATTTATTATCAAAATCTGACTCACAGTCAATTTTATAGTTAATAGATTTCGCAATGTTACAGCCGGTGCCTGCAACCATCTAAGCAACTGTCATTACTGGAACAGAAGTAGTCATCCCACAAGGACTTTAAAAATGTTGGGATTTTGACAGCTGTGTCTTCTTCCGCTGAGAGGGTGACATTCAAGAGTGCTGACCTCCGATGATCATCTTCTTAAAGGGCTGCATTGCCTCGCTAGTGTGGCAATCTACTGAAAAGCGGCAGAAAACTAAAGAAGGGTACAAAGTAAAATCAAAACTATCTGCTGATAATAGATGCATAGCCAACGGCAAATCTAAAGTGAAGTTAAAATTCCCTTGCTCTCCAGTGGCTGCTGGTCACATGGTACATTTGACGGACTACATTGATTAGTAAAAGAATTAAATCTTTTCTTGGAAGCCATGAGGAAGCAATGGTTGAAGTAAAATTGGCCTTGGGGTTATCTTGAAGAAATTATTTTTAACCATTTATAGCTATCTTTCAATCAATTCAATCACCTTGACATTACCTTGAAATAAGTTGATAACATCTAAACTGTCAAATAAAATCTATTTTGTTAACTTTTTCATGAGGCAAAATAAAAGGGAATTATGTGAGTTATCTCTGTTTCAAATTCACCGGGCCAGATTTTGCTGTAGTAGGGCAACTGACGGCGTCTGCCTTTAGTTAGACTTGCCCCTGCACCCTTCAGGTCAAAAACATTTTTACCCACTAAGTTGCTGAAAGTGCGAGTTGATAACGACACAGCGAGGGAAACGGGACATCTGGGACCGGAGTGAACAGGGCAACTAACAGGGTATCTCCTTAACCGATTAGATTTAAGGATTGGGAAATAAACACAGGAAGGAGGGTGAATTAAAGGGGGTGAATTCAATGTCAAATCAGAAACAGAAAGAGAAATAAAGAGAGGGAAAGAAAGATTTGATTAAGAGAGTGAGAAAAAAAGAGACAGAAAGGAAAAGTAAGAAAAAACATTTTTAAAGTTAAATTTGACATTTTTAAAATCTCCCAAAACAATTCACAACCTGAAAGAATGAGATTCCACACTTATAATAGTTAATTTTTGGTACCAGAGAGGTTGATTGGCAGTCATTAACACTGATCACGTTGTTAAAAGGGTACTTACACTTATAATTACTAGCCCTAAATATCTATGGCGGGTCAAATTCGTATTTACCGCGCAAATACACCAACGGTATTCAATACATGTCAATGGTGAGGCAGTTGGCGAAATGCCATTTTCACAGAGCTAGCGGCGGAGCAGCGCAACTCGGACGGCAACTTTCGTATATTGTCATTTAACTGCGCATCTGCCCCTCGCCTGAAGTTGTTGCACCATTTATGCATAAATAACGGCGAGTGTCAATAGCTCACTATTATTTTTACAGCAAAATCTGGCCCATCATTACTTTGTCTGAAAATTCATCTGAAATTACATTTAACATGAATAAAACATAAGGCTTTTGCTCAGATATAATTATAAAGTTTGGCTGTGTGAACATTTGTAAGTATTTTGATTTACAGTTATTAAATAAGTCATCTCAAAATATATTTGGAATTACTTCTACATGAATAAAATTTAGTTAGAAAAAATTTTGTCTGTTAAATTTAACCTCAATAAACATTCCGCCAGATTTTCCTTTCCACTGTGGAAAGAAAAATCGGGCAGGTGTAGAACGGGCGGCCGATCCGATACCACCGGGTTTACATCCCCGCCAAAGTTGAACATTTCATCCGATGTGTGTTGTTTCTTTGTCTCTGCCTCAGACGGAGGGGCAACTTCTCAGCTAGCCACAACTTAGGAACCTTACATCCCCACGGACAATGCCCGGGTTACTTATCTACCGGAAAGCTGTCCCGGTGTTTCCGATATTCATGGGCGCTTTTGGACAGGTAGCTAAGCTAGTGGGGTCTTAATTCACATGTGCTAATCAAGGTCCACGTATGTCATCGGGCCCTGACAGCAATTTTAACTTCGGCCTGAGTGGGGAGGCCCCTGCGACGTTCCCGCCAGGTGAACGCCAGCATAAAGTGCATAGGGAAGCTGCAGAGGCCATCCAGGTAAGTTTTTTGTACTTTCCTTCTTGGGAACAAAAAGCTTAAATTTTATTTATGTAAAATGGTTGGCCGATCATCCACCGCCTGTTTTATGCCCCCCTACCCCCCCTCCAAAGTAAAAAGTTCTGCCCAATATGTTAGTGGAGAGGATGGACCTCAATCACACGTGCAGTACTATACAGCAGCATTCTGTTTCACTGAACACAGTGCATCAGTGTATTATTTACTTGGTGATATTAGTGAAATTCATATATCACTTACATAGCAAATAAGTACATCAATCTGCCAAGCCTTAATAAATGGTTGTCATTTTTGTTGTTGCCCTTTTGCCTTTTACAGCACTGATGTCTCAACACTGATCTCTTGTGATCTCACAATTTAAACTAAACAAACCAAAAAGCTGGTGACTCTGCTGTACATTTTACAAATGACTGTTGTCTTTATTTTAATGTTACGGCTGTACAATGCACCTAATTATATCACAAATTACACTATTAAACACATAATAATCAGAAACATCTGAGATAATCAGACAGAAGAAGGAACAATTTATTCCAAAAGTATACAAGAACAAATTGACCAACATTAATAACTGAATACACTAACTCTGGGCCCCTCCATTACGTGGGTTTGTATTGCACATCTAATCAAAATGTTTAGATATTTCAAAATGATGTATGCTTTGTGAGTACTGGTATCTACAGTTTATGAACCAGAGAGATCCAAAATATCAGCGGACCACCTCCTATGACAGTTTCAATGAGGTGGGGAGGGAAGGGACAAAGTTGAGAAATTTAGAACATGCAAACCCCATTTCCATATATTTTTGGGAGTGCACTCAAGTAACAGCTCATGAACATACATTTTATATGTTTTCGTTTTGCATTTTCTAGTAACCCTTAGAGGGCAATTTATAAAGCTTACATTATAAGGCACTTCAGGAAGATTAAAGACTTATGGTATTAAGAAGAAATGAGCTAGCCTGACAATCGAAAGCAAAAGGTGATGAGAAATGAAAATGGCTCTGTGTGTGGCATGGCAAGGATATGATTTTGGTCAAAGTTTAATAAAATAAACAAACAAAATCTTACTTGCTTGGCTGCAATAAAAATCTTAAATTCTGCTATCACTTTCTTTTATTATATATTTTTAAAATATTTTATTGTTATTAATACCATTTAATCTCATACATATGTTGGTCCAGAAGTTGCTACAATGACGAAATTGGTGAAGAACGGTCTAAATTAGACCGTGGTGCTTCCTGATCCCCGTGGATTTAGGCCACTGGAAAAATAATTTAAATACGGGGTAGCGAGCATAGTGGTGGATTGGGAGCAGCACGGCCAATGGGTAATGAATTAATTTCGATTGTTGATTTTTGAGGGAATTCAAACCTTTAGATTGTAAAAATTAAACACTGTCAGGGTGTAATGTCAATTAAAGTTGAAAAAAAACCTAATTAATCTCTAATCCCAGCATATTGTTTGTCTTCAAAGCAAAGTTGCTTGAAATCTTTATAAAAGTTGCATTTTATCTCTGCTGACTGTAACTTGGACCAAAGCATTATTAAATCGTTAAGGAATTCATGAACTCACCGCAGTGCCTAATTCTATTAGATTGCTGCCTCCAGCCAACATTTATTTATATCTGGTAGAAAATTACTAAAAGATACAAACAGGGGCAAATAGTGAGTAAATATTGCCACAAGAACAAACAGTTCTTCTGAAACTCTCACACTGTATCATGAGGCTATGGCTGAGAGCTGTGAATTTTAAGAAGCGTGCTGTATTTCATCCATGATTGACATCAGAAAGTGATTTCAGAAGCAATGTAGAAAACACTCACCCCAGCGGCAATTTCACAGTGTTTCAAGGATTATCCTACTTTTTTTGATTACAGTATTTAGTAGTGCGAGAAATAAGTATAAATAACATTTCAATTTTCATTGCATTAAACCTTTAAAAATGTGGGCTCTGCTTTGATCAATCTGATAAGAAAATTTAGAATTGAAATCGCAACTATTATAATGTCCAGAAGCAATGTTGCTTCTCTTAAATGTGTTCCTGTTATGATTCCTGTATACTCACCCCACCAGCTCCATTCTGCAACGATCTAAGTAGCAGTGGCCATCTCAGTGGCATTAATTCAGCAAACTCGATCTTGCCGTTGATTTTAATGGGGGCAGAGCTATGAATTTATAATTGACCTGAACTGTCTGACAGAGGGAAAGGATGGAGCAGTGCAAAAGTATCAGGAAATTTTGGCATGGGGTAAGTAATGGCCTGAGTCACTCGCGCCATAATTTCCTGGAAATAGTAATGACGTGCGCCTTAGGTGCGCCGCTACTACGGTGCAAGATTCCAGCAAATTCCAGCCCATTGTTCGGATGAGACGTTAAACCGAGGTCCTGTCTGCCCTCTCACATGGAGATAAAAGATCCCATGGTACTATTCAAAGAAGAGCAAGGAAGTTCTCCTGGTGTCCTGGCCCACATTTATCCATCAATCAACACTGCTAACACCGATTATCTGGTCATTAATCTCAGTTGTTTATGGGACCTTGATGGGCGCAATTTAGCCACCACGTGTCCCTACTTTACAACAGTGACTACACTTCAACAGTACTTTATTGGCTGTAAAGCACTTTAGAATGTCCTGAGGTCATGAAAGGTACTATATAAATGCAAGTTCTCTCTTTGACTGCTAAAAAATTACACTGAAAGACTGAAAATTCCTTGTTAAATAATAATCTCTGATGGAATCCAGAACATGATGGGAGTTCAGTTTCATTATTCAGCTCTTGTGTATCTGTCTACAATACAATTCATCAGCTGAACTAGCTTATTGGATGAGATGGTACAATTACAAAAAAATAAACGAAGCAGCACTATAATTCTATTTGAAAGGGTTTGCCATGGATTTAATGGATTTACAAGCCATTAATCCAACTTGACTTACTATGGGTAATGGAGAATCACAGTTTAATGTTTTCCTTATTGTCTTGGCACAGACAAAATGAACACACACTTGCCAAGACAATAAATTAACCTTTGATTAGTGTGCTAAAATCCTTTGCTATGGCAGATATCTGGAAGACTTGGTTCAGGGAAGATGGCAGTGAAGTCAATGAATTCTTTTGACTTGTTGGGCAAAAGAATGAGCTTAAATTGTCCTGTAGGTTAAAAGTACCTCCAGCTTTTGAGATGCAATGTTGTGGTTAATAAATGTTTTTGATTAGTGGTTCATTGTGGGTTGTGGAGTGGCCATATAAGACAGTGTATTGTGTCTTGTACAACTGTAGTAATAAACTTTAAACATAACTTTAAGTATGGAGGTCTTTGCTACCAAAGCCTAAAGATAAGACTAACAGTCACTGATTGGAAAAAAATGTCCCAACTTGGTAGCTAACATACAACGTTGTATTAAAAATGAAGGCCAAATAACAGGTCCCCTCTCACAAACCCCACAATAACTTCTGCAGAGGAAGGGTTGTTGCCAATGAAAGCATATCGCCATTGGTCCCCAGCTCAATCCAAAAACATCCATAGAAAAGGTGGGATACCACCAGTACACTTCTCTCTGACTGTGCCATCTCCATCGCAGACCTGCTAAATTTCCGTATGAGTAGATACAACTATGCTGTTAATGTACCCTTTTCAAAATGTCATGTCGAGAATATATACCACCACTATGGGCCTGATGGCCTTTTCCGTCCTTCTTTTGTAAAAATGTATATATTAAGTTTTAAAAATGTTTATACCTGGACAGTTAAACATTAGCTCATTTCCCCATTTCAATTTATAATCTGTTTTTGTCAAGTTAGCTTCTTAAAATTATAGGGTTGAGTTTCTGCTTGTTTCCGCCAGTTATGTCAGCGCAATCCAGGCTGATAGTACTGAGAAACTTTGGTGGAACTAGTTGGATAATTGTAAAGAATGGAAAGGTGGTAAAGGAGTGAAGAAAGTTTTTCCCAAGACTATAAGAGTACCTCAGTGAGCACTGCTGTTAGCTGTCGACTCGACATGTAAACATGGAGAGAGTCTTCAATTGACTGGAGACATTAATAGGTAAAACGCTTGATAACCAAATTACAAGATAGGTAAGTTTTGAATTCTGCTAGCTGGAAATTATTTGCAGATTGACAACTCCAAATTATATGAGAAATCTTTGCAATCTGCTGAAGGTTGGCAACTGCATAGGAAATGGTTGCCATTGTCTGCACTGATAGACCAACTATTCAATAGCTTAGCCCATAGCTAATGTTAGCAAAATCAGTGGGGCCAATTTTCTCACTTTGTGGAAACAGAGTGATAGTGCCCTGAAAGTGGTGGGCAATGACCTATCACCCCATTGCCGCCGTCATTGTGGCCACGGCAACGTTCCCCTGGGCCTAACACTGGGCGGCTGGAGTGAGCTCCTGAGTCAGATGGCAAGCCCATTTAAAATGCAAATTGGGATCTTATGACATACAAAGGACCCCGAATGCCATTTTTGGATCAGTCTACCAAAGAGAATTCCAAAGGTAAATTCCTCTTTATTTTTGTGGGGCCAGGAGGAGAAGGAGTACTCCTCCAGGCTCCATAAAACTAGCCAGGGCTGCTGCTGCTCTGGCTCATCCCCTCCAGACATGGGGAACTCCCTCATGGACTTACCTTCTTCCGGCCCACCACCCCGATGCTAATGAGCCGGCCAGCCACCCTAGTCTTTATGATGGAGATAGCTGCTATCCTTTGCAGCGTTACACCTATCATAGCAAGAAATATACTTGTGTTTTCTATTTTTAAAAAAAATTCTTCTTTAAACCAGAATGGCCAGAATTTTCAAATAATTACTTTAATACTTGGTGTTAAAAAAAAGGCAAATGGCTCTGGAGGGTCCAAAACATGCAACTGAACAATTGGATGAGTTAGGTGGCTGAATGGTTCTTTCTCATTCCTACTTTCTTCCATTCTTTTCCAAACAGCCTTGAATCTGTGTTGACTGTAGATCAAAGGAACAAAAAATGGCAAGCTAAAAGCACAAATGTAGAATAGTTGTAAATTATTATTATAAGTTTAAATGCAAGGGCAGAATAACTTTCTGATGGGAGGAAATGTGACTTTAAAGGGGAAAGAAAGAAAGAAACACTGTTTTACATTCATATAGCACCTTATCATATCCTGTCAGCCACATCCCAATGATATGCCAACGCTGAGAACTGTGCTTGTGGGGTTAATTAGTGGTAGAAAGAAGGCGTGTACTAAAGGAGTGCTGAATTACAGAGAAACAGCAGCAAGCAAAAGCAAAAATAAATGCACCAATTTTAATGCATCACTTGAATTACTTTGAAGTGCAGCGATTGTTGTAATGTAGGCCACCTTTAAAGGAAAGACTAATAAAAGAAAACAGCCATCAGGACATTTTTTTGTTGTAAAATAAAGCTGAATTTTGTACGTAGAAATGATGAAAATTGGGAATAGTTTGTTCTTTTGTCAAACACTAAACCTTCGACTTTGCCCTACAGTACATTCCTGGTTTAAAACTAGGCAAGAATGGCCAGGCAAAAATGTTCAATAGTGAATTCAGTCTATTACTAGATACAGTTGCCGACTTTGGTTGGAGGTATTCCTGGAGGTTTGATCATGTGACACCTGACCATGTGACAAATGATCACGTGACATCTGCAATTGTTATTGCATTTACCTTATAATGGTTAGGTCCCTTTAGTTGAGTGGTTTTGTGCCAGCAGCTGTTGTGCAAGAGGTTCTAAGAACTAGGAGGCCACCCACGAGCAGGTGAAGAAGGGAAACCGAGGGTGGGGAGGAGAGGATACTGAAGGTGGGGGAAAGATCTGCAGGGTGGAAACCACAGGTGGAAGGAACTTTGATTCCACCTGTAACTAATTGTAACTCACTGAAATTGCACCGCTACCAATTGTAATACTTGTAACATTAATATTCTCCTCATATCCAATATAATGGCCCAGAAATTGCTGGAGCGGCGAGCTGCGGGAATTGGACTGTTTTCCTCACCCTTCAGATCGTATTATTTTTGCGCCAAATATCGCTGGAAATGCGAATTGATAATGGTCGGGGCAGCTTGGACCTCCTGAACGTCGGGTCCAATGGTCAATCTCCTTAACCAATAAAATTTAAGGATAGAGAAAGAAACAAATGCTCCTGTGATGCGCCTTGGGATATTTTACCACGTTAAAGGTACTATATAAATGCAAATTGTTGTTGTTGTTGTTGAACGACAGAGAAGGAAAAGGGTGAATTAGAGTCAAATTAGAAACAGAAAGAGAAATAAAGAGAGGGAAGGAAAAATCGGATTAAAAGAGAAAGAAAAAAAAATAGGATAAGTAAGAAAAAAATGTTAAAATGTAAAATTTTCAATTGTTCCCTTTCTGGTTTCATGACAGGACCATAAATCACACCATTAACATGGTTCTTACGACATGAATTACCAGCCCTAAATGTCTGCGGCGAGATTCATTTGTATTTACTGTGCAAATCTGGTAATTTCTTGACTCTCGCTGAGAGGTTGACAGTGAGCTCCCGTTTTGGCGAGGCTAATGGTGGAAGCGGCACAAATCATTCAGCAATTTGTGGCGATTTGCAACCCATGGTGTATCTCTTCCTCACCACAAATTGCTGGGTATTTTACACACTAATAATGGCAGGCACTGTGAACTGACCGTTATTTTTCCAGCAATTTCTGGGTCAATAACTCACTGATAGTCGAAATGTAACTGGTAGTAATAGGTATAACACTCCGATATCCTACCTGTAACTATCAGTAATCCTATAACATGCTGATATTTGTTCTGTAACTACAGTCACTATCCACCTGCAATGCACAAGGTGCAGTCAGGCTTCCCAGTCTATTTTATTCGTTCATGGGATGTGGGCATTGCTGGCAAGGTCAGGATTTATTGCCCATCCCTAATTGCCTTTGAGAAGGTGGTGGTGAGCTGCCTTCTTGAACCGTTGCAGTCCATGTAGTGAAGGTTCTCCCACAGTGCTGTTAGGTAGGGAGTTCCAGGATTTTGACCCAGCGACGATGAAGGGACGGCGATATATTTCCAAGTCGGGATGGTGTGTGACTTGAGGGGAACGTGCAGATGGTGTTGTTCCCATATGCCTGCTGTCCTTGTCCTTCTAGGTGGTAGAGGTTGCGGGTTTGGGAGGTGGTGTGAAAGAAGCCTTGGCAAGTTGCTGCAGTGCATCCTGTGGATGGTACACACTGCAGCCACGGTGTGCCGGTGGTGAAGGGAGTGAATGTTTAGCATGGTGGATGGGGTGCCAATCAAGAGGGCTGCTTTGTCCTGGATGGTGTCGAGCTTCTTAAGTGTTGTTGGAGCTGCACTCATCCAGGCAAGTGGAGAGTATTCCATCACACTCCTGACTTGTGCCTTGTAGATGGTGGAAAGGCTTTGGGGAGTCAGAAGGTGAGTCACTCGCTGCAGAATACCCAGCCTCTGATCTGCTCTTGTAACCACAGTATTTATGTAGCTGGTCCAGTTAAGTTTCTGATCAATTGTGACCCCTAGGATGTTGATGGTGGGGGATTCGCGATGGAAATGCCGTTGAATGTCAAGGGGAGGTTGGACTCTCTCTTGTTGGAGATGGTCATTGCCTGGCACTTGTCTGGTGCGAATGTGACTTGCCACTTATCAGCAAGTCGTGAATGGTGGTGGACAATTAAACAACTAACGGGAGGAGGAGGCTGTGCAAACATCCCCATCCTCAATGATGGCGGAGTCCAGCACGTGAGTGAAAAAGCCAATCTGCAGCGTTTGCAACCATCTTCAGCCAGAAGTGCCGAGTGGATGATCCATCTCGGCCTCCTCCCGATATCCCCACCATCACAGAAGCCAGCCTTCAGCCAATTCGATTCACTCCACGTGATATCAAGAAACGGCTGAGTACACTGGATACAGCAAAGGCTATGGGCCCCGACAACATCCTGGCTGTAGTGCTGAAGACTTGTGCTGCAGAACTTGCTGCGCCTCTAGCCAAACTGTTCCAGTACAGCTACAACACTGGCATCTACCCGACAATGTGGAAAATTGCCCAGGTATGTCCTGTCCACAAAAAGCAGGACAAATCCAATCCGACCAATTACTGCCCCATCAGTCTACTCTCAATCATCAGCAAAGTGATGGAAGGTGTCGTCAACAGTGCTATCAAGCGGCACTTACTCACCAATAACCTGCTCACCGATGCAAAGTTTGGGTTCCGCCAGGACCACTCGGCTCCAGACCTCATTACAGCCTTGGTCCAAACATGGACAAAAGAGCTGAATTCCAGAGGTGAGGTGAGAGTGACTGCCCTTGACATCAAGGCAGCATTTGACTGAGTGTGGCACCAAGGAGCCCTAGTAAAATTGAAGTCAATGGGAATCAGGGGGAAAACTCTCCAGTGGCTGGAGTCATACCTAGCACAAAGGAAGATGGTAGTGGTTGTTGGAGGCCAATATCTCAGCCTCAGGACATTGCTGCAGGCCCAACCATCTTCAGCTGCTTCATCAATCACCTTCCCTCCATCATAAGGTCAGAAATGGGGATGTTTGCTGATGATTGCACAGTGTTCAGTTCCATTCGCAACCCCTCAAATAATGAAGCAGTCCGAGCCCGCATGCAGCAAGACCTGGACAACATCTAGGCTTGGGCTCATAAGTGGCAAGTAACATTCGCGCCAGATAAGTGCCAGGCAATGACCATCTCCAACAAGAGAGAGTCTAACCTCCCCTTGACATTCAACGGCATTACCATCGCGAATCCCCCACCATCAACATCCTGGGGGTCACCATTGACCAGAAACTTAACTGAACCAGCCATATAAATACTGTGGCTACGAGAGCAGGTCAGAGGCTGGGTATTCTGCGGCGAGTGACTCACCTCCTGACTCCACAAAGCCTTTCCACCATCTACAAGGCACAAGTCAGGAGTGTGATGGAATACTCTCCACTTGCCTGGATGAGTGCAGCTCCAACAACACTCAAGAAGCTCGACACCATCCAGGACAAAGCAGCCCACTTGATTGGCACCCCATCCACCACCCTAAACATTCACTCCCTTCACCACCGGCGCACAGTGGCTGCAGTGTGTACCATCCACAGGTTTCACTCACGCCTTTACTGACTGCTCCTCTCCTGGTATTGCTGCAAATCACCATGTTGCTGCTGCTCCCGGCTCCGCAGGAAATACTGGGCTCCATGCCCACCCTGGTCCCCAGTCTCCCTATGTCCCCCATCTGAGCCCCACTCCCCCAACCCCATTCCCCAGACTTCCTCTCTCCCCGGCCCCCCCACCCCGACCCGCATTCCTCAATCTCCGTATCCCCAGTCCGCTGTCACTATCTCTCTCAACCCCAAATCCCCAATCACCTGATCCTCCCCAGTTCCCAGTCACCCACTCTTCCCCTCCATGAGCCCCATCCCCTGCATCCTAGTTCCTGTTCATCCGAGCCCCGCACCTCTCCCTGCTCCATCTCTCTGCTCCCCCCCGACTCCCGACAACCAGCTGGTCCCGTTTGTGGACGCTCCTAAGTAGGGACCAATACTTTGTGGCAGCAGGGATTAATGTCACCAAGCTAGAGACTTCTCTGTGGCACCGTCATTGACATCATGGAGCAGGTGGGTCGGGCTGCTGCTGCGGCTGGAAATTTAAAGGGCAAAGTTCACCTGGGCTGCTAGCAGCGATGCCTGGGAGATTCATGCCCCATTCCAGGAGACTCCTGAGCAATCTGTAGAGGTTGGCAACCATATTACTAGATGGGGACAAAAATGAGTGACAGTGAATTGAAACACTTACTATTGTACGGTTACAAGCCCCTCCAGGAATGGCCCAGTTCCCCCAGGCCATGCGAATGGCCCGTGGAAGGAAAAATGCGTGCAACCTTCTTTCTCACAGGTGAAGGAGGTGCATGTACCTGCCCAGAGAGGACAATCTATCCTATAGTCCACAGGAATTCATCTTCTTCCTCCAAATCTAACACAACCATTGACAGGCCCATGATATGCCCACACTCAGCACTGTGTTTGCAGCTGTGGGGCTAACTAAAGGCAGCAAGAAATGAAGTGTTGGAGGTGTGCATTAAAAGAGTGCTGAATTGTGGAAGGACAACAGTAAGTAGTAGCAAAAATAAATGCACTAGCTAAAATGCACAAAGTTCAGTTTGTCAAGTCAAAAACAGCATCAAAATGTAACTCTCAGAAATGTGGCAATAGGTTTAAGTGGTGGAGTTCTTCATTGAACAGCTTGCAGGCCTCCCTCTGTCTCTCTATTATACAGGCACAGGGAATCAAGGTATTTACTGCAGAACACCATGGGAAATTTGTTGTGGGACAAATTATTACATATTCACATAATTTCTGAGCCACTACCGAAGCCACCACACGCTCATAGTTCAGCCTCCAAAACAAGGAAAATTTTTGCTCCTAAGGAATCGAGAGTTTAGCATCCAATGTGCTGAGGTCCACCTATCCAATTGCACTGGCCTTGGGCACAGCCAATGAGGGGCTGTACCCCGAGTACTCAGGGAATTGGCCCTTATGTCTTCTCCAACAGTTTCTCCTCTCATACCTTTGTGATAATGTCTGGGGTGTCATTCTTGTTCCTCTCCTCTTTAGCTTTTACATGTCACCTCTCAGCAACTTCATCCAAAAGCATGGAGTCAGCTTCCACATGTATACCAGTGTCACCCAGCTTTATCTCTCCACCTCCACCTTCAATTCTAGTGCTGTTGCTACCCTCTTCAACTGCCTATCTCGGGATAAGTTGTAAGTTCCTCCAGCTTAATCATAGTTAAATTGAAGCCACTCTCTTTCCTACAATACCTTTGCATCACTGCCCTGGGCTTCATCAAACTCCCCAGCTGCTACCTCAAGCCTAGCTCAGAGTGTGAAGCCTCAATGTCCTGCTTGACCCCTAACTGAGATTCCTTTCCCACATCTGATCTGTCACCATGGCCTCTTCATTCCACCTCTAAGACATGTTTTCCTCCACCCCTACCTCTTCCCCATCACCATCAAGCTCCTCAAGGCTTGACTTTTGAAATATTCTCCTGGCTGCCCTATCTGCCTTCATTCTTCAAAAACAATAACTTGTCCAGAATGCCATGACCCATGTCCTCTCCTGCACCCCACCCCTCCCCCCAACCCTCTCCCTGCTAAGTTCCACTGGCTTCCTGTACCCCAATGAATCAATTATACGACCCTGTCATGTTCAAATCTATCTATGGCTTTCTTTCACCCTATTTCTGTGATTTCTTCCAGCCATACTTGCACCCTCTACTTGTCAGACAATAGTCTACCTCTTATTCCTTGCTCCTGCCACTCCACCATTGGTGGCTGTTCCTTCAACCACCTCTGGAATTCCTTTCCAAATTCCCTTCATTTCAGCACCTCTCTCCCTGCTTTCAAAGGCTTCCTCCTTTTTGACCAAGTCTTCCATTCTCTAATTCTTCTTTTTCCTTGTCTCCCTTTTCTCTTCTCCTTTAACCTTAATGAGCAAAGTGACTATCTGATAGATCTTCACATTTATATGTTAATAAGCCAGAATTTTAACACATAGGCCACAATCATCTAATGACCTTGATCTGCTTAATACTAAATGTCTCTACATGTGAGCACCGAGGAATAAAACAAAGAAAGGTTACACAATGAGTAAAGAAATAAATTCCTATAAGATTATAAAATCCATTTAAATAATTTATATCCCTTTTCCTTTTTTTAAAAAAATCGTTTGAACAGAAGAACATTTAATATCAATCATTATCATTAAGTACAAAGCAATCAAGTATATCATTGCTGTTTCCTCTATTCAAACCTGGGCTGTCTGATCTTTGACTTTAAAGGGAGTAGTTTCCTTTAATTAATCATAAATCACCTTCTAAAGATTACCATCAAAGAGAAGCAATAAAGCTATTTACTTTACTCCTGCAATTCAATACGGACACGATTATAATTACTGGTATTTTGTTACCAGAACATCTATTTATTTCAAGGCTTGTCAAAAGTAACCATGCACATTTCTATTTCACAAACCCAAGGCAAAAGTTGTAGTCGTTGCTAATGTCATAGAAACATAATTGCCAGAAATAAAAATCTCCCTTAGTGACAGAAAGATTTATTAGATTTTAAATTAAAATAGCAATGAAAATGGATACTATGACGATGTAAGGCCCTAAAGGAGCTATATGGTCTACATGTGACCTAACTAAAGCCTCTTTAACTGAAGGAATCACTGGAATACATAGCAGCTTCTGACACCAACATCTTTTTTAAACTACTTTCTGAATTGTGAGATTTTAAAAATAAAAATATGTTACTAATTCAAAAATTACAGCACTTGGAATATTAGACAGCAATTCCGTAGAATCAGTGTATTATTGAGTAATTAGTAATTTATGTCTATTTTTTCCTTATACCTCTGTGAAACACCTTGGGATGTTGTTCTACATCAAAGGTGCTTTGTAAATGCAAGTTGCTGTTGTTATAAAAATTAAAAGGATGAAAACAGATTGTTCATATTGGCTCTGGATTTCAAGCCCCCACAATCTGAATGTGGTAAATTTTACACTAACAGTGCAAGGGTAAAGGCACTCTTGGTTAGGTTAGATTAGTCTTCTGGAACTTGCTTGATTGCCACAGGGAGTGAGAGAATTTTTCAGGAGTTTTTGTTGAATTGATGACAGTTTTTCTTTCTTCTATCATTGCCGTCTAGAACAAACTGCTGAGACATGCGGTGAGTATGGAGTCTCTACAGTCATTTAAAAGGGACAAGTTCCTAGGTCAAAAGGTCATCAATTGTTTTACGGGGTAAGTTGTCTGCTAAAGCTTGCTTGATTGCCATAGGAAACTGGAGAAGAATTGGCAATAGTTTTTTTCTGTGTTTTTTTGCCCCTCCCAGGACAAAGGGGGATATAACTCAGCGGGCTGCAAACTAAAGGGATCGGTTTTAAACCCCGTCCAATATTATTTTCCATTGACTTCAATGGACAGTAAAATCAGGTGAGTTGTAAAACTAGTGTTGCACGCAATCCTGTCAGTTTCCCAACAGGAAATTATGCCCCCATTGTGTTTCCAGGGAACAGGTATGCAAGGTTGCACCATTGACTAGAAGAGGTGGGCTGTATGGGCCTGATGGTTTTTTTTCACCCTTTTTGTATGTTTGGATGGCACTAAGGACCATTTTGATGGTGTTATCATCATGATTGCTTACTGTTAATGAACAGAAAACACTGATTAAACCAATCGATAGGGAGGATCTAATCAGATTTAATGGTTACCATTTTCAGTTCTGATAACACCCCAATATCACCTTCTATTGAGTCTTAGTGGAACCAGGATTTACTATCACCATTGGACTAAAGTTTGACTGCATGAGTATCATTGATATAAAACGTATTGACTAGGAATGTGCATAAAATCCAACCGTCACAGGTAATAACCACAGCTAACATTCTGGATGTCAGAACAACTGTACATTTAGAGGTTCAGGCTCAGTAGAGCAGCCATGATGGTCCCTGGTTTGGAGGGCCAGCAGCGACTCTAATTGTTTTGCCTATGGCTAGTAAATCTGCGGAGACCATAACTTTCCAGCGAATTTCCTTCCAGGTACTTGGATGTGACTTTGTTCATATTAGCTGGCTGTCATGTCTGCCAGCACACAATGGGGGGCGGGATTTTCAATTTTCATCCAAAACAAATGTGTCGTCACTGGAGCGGTTACACCAAAAGGGGACTCCGCTGCAGCTCGCCGGTTGTGGGAGGTCGAGAAATCGTCTTGCTCCTGTGCTGGACCAGCCAATAGTTTGGGCTGGCGGGTGGGCGGGAGAGGAGCACAGGCTGGCAACAGGCTGCAGAATTTTTGTGGAGCTCTACATGTTGGTAGGCTACAACATGTTCAAGGACTTTGGAGAAGAAAGGGAGGTTGGAGATGCAGCGAAAGTTTGCAACTACAGAAAGGTTGAGGGTGGATATTTTGAGACACAGAATGATAACAGTGGTTTTGAAAAGGAAGGGACAGTATCTGAGGAGAATAACCATTTACAATGTCAGCTAACATGAAGGGAGGTTGGGTGGTCAGCAGTTTAGTAGAAATTGGGTCAAGGAAGCAGGAGGTGAGTCTCATTGATGAGATGAACATGGAGAGTGTGAGGGGAGATAGAAGAGAATCTGGAGAAGGCACATGATAAGACCTAGGGCAGGGGGAGACCAGAGCGAGGTTTGGCTTGGTGGGAAAGGGGAAGAGTGAGAAACAAGAGAGGCAGCTGAACAGATCAACTCAATATAGTGACAAAGAAGTCCTCGCACTTGGAGGTGAGGGTGGCGGGAGCGGTGCAGGGGGGTTTAAGGAGATGGCTGGTAGTGGAGAAAAGAAGCCAGTGTTATCTTTGCTCTCCAGGATGATCCTGGAGTAGTAGTTTTGGCAGTGGAGAGTGAGGCATGATAGCGCTTGAGTGGTCCAGCCAGATCTGATGATGGATGACTAAGCCAGTTTTGCACCAGATACTCTCAAGTCTGCACCCCTTAGACAGGAGGGAGTGAAGATGGTATGGGAGACAGTAAAGGTTTTGCAGGGGACAAGGGCATCAAAGATGGACGTGAGGGAGTGGCTGAGCAGATTGACGGCTACAGAAGTGACGAATGGGGGCAGAAGGCTGGACAGTTGTAAGTTACTTGGGGAGTGTTTTTTCCAGAAAGATACACAGAGGCAAGTCATTTTGGAAGGTGATAGGAGGATGTGAGTGGTGAGGGATACAAGGACGTGGTAGAGACCATGGGAGCAGAGAGGCCATGGGACATAGCAAAGTCATGGGGGTGGGTGTGAATTTAGGTAGGAGCATTTATATGGAGGAAGAGATTTAGGGAGGACAGGAGGTCTGTGAATCTAGAAGAGATAGGGCAAGGGGAGGTGAGATGAAGGTTGAAATCACCGAGAATGAGGAGTTGCTCAGTGCAAAGGATGAGGGAGGAAATCTTGGGGAGAAACTCAGGGTGGGTCTTGGGATGGTGGAGGCTGTAAACAACAAAGATTTTAAAGAAGAGATGAGGGAATGGAACAAGGCAAAATACTCGAAGAAGAAGAAGCTACCGGAGGAGAAAATTTGGTTTGGGCAGGACAGGTGGTGGAAGGTATGGCCAGGTAGAGAGGCTTCAGTAAGGGGCAAGACGTCGGCACCAGTGAACCAATTCAGTCAAGGCCATCATCTACATTCAGGTTGTGGATGGCAAGGACCAAAATGTGCACGCAAATGGGCACATTATTATGTTATGCTAACTATTATTATATCTGCAGGTTTGCTATATTTACTATCATCATATATGGTGACCAAATACATCTCCAGATCTGACCATCGTGCATATGATGGGCTAATATTTGTTTTATAGTGAACACAAATAATGAAATATGACATAAAGTAATAAAGTAAATGCCAAGTAGTTAATTGCCAAAAAAAATGTATATTTGCATGCTTTACTCTATGAGAACCATGTACTTCTTCTCACTGACTATATGTCCCTGATAATTATCCTTTGGACCAATAACACTGGAGGAAAGAGTTATGTCCAAATGGAATTGTACAATTTTGGGAGTACAGTTGATAGAGGGAACACCAGCATCCTGTCACATCTGGACATCAGTACTTAGAATGGCTTGCAGATGTCTTGATGGTGTGCTCAATGTCCTTGGGGGAGAGCACGGTTATAATGGTACAACTCCATATCATTATAATTCAGAATGCTGACCTGAGATCCAATATCCTGTGTATCATGTCACACAATTTGTACCAGGCTGTCGTATAGAAGTTGGAGTCAGGCATTTACTTGGTTGAGATTAAATCCCATCTCTTACCTTTGCCAAATCGTCCTTCGTGATGACTGCCGGTTCCTTCCATTAACTCTAAATGACATCATCCACAAACATGGGGTCAGCTTCCAGATGTACGTAAATTACATTCAATTCTATCTCCCTGCCACCACTACTGGTTCCAGGGATACATTATCCAACTGCCTTGTCTGGTGTCAAGTACTGGTGTTAAGTCCTGGATGGGTTGCAATTTCCTTCAGCTAATGACAAAAGAACCAAAGTCATCCTTTTTGGCTCCTGTCAGTGTCTACATGCCTCTGAATCTATCAGCCACCTGGGCTGCTTGAATTACTCTGTATTTCCTCTAGTTCTCTCCAACGGCTGCTGAAACCCTAATCCACTCCTTCATCTTCTTGAGGATTGATTTTACAAACACCTTCATCATTGGCCTTCCACCTCTGTCTTTCACAAATTTCAGCTAAACCAGAATTCTTCACCTTAAGTTCTCTCCTGGGCAAATTCCTGCACACTCCTCACCCCCATTTTTACTGAATTCTGTTGTTTCCCTTTGTCCCAGCAACTCAAGTTTAAAATACTCATTCTTGTCTTCAAATCCCTTTATGACCTCACTCCACCCTACGTGAGTGATCTTCTCCTGAGTGTTCTCTACTACTCCATCCCTGGATTATTGTTTGTTTCCCGCTCACTCTCTTCCATCATTGGAGGCTGACTTCCAGTCATCAAGGTCCTACACTGTGGACTTCTCTTAAAAAGAAATTGCATTGCTACCACACTGTGGGGGTTAAATTGGTTAACCCCCGAAAATGGGCGCGGGCATTGTGTTGCATGGATTAACCTGTGCTGGGTCGACCCATTGCAGGTACCACGAGTCATTCGTGCTAACACAGACTTTACCTTGTGCATGCGAAAAATCCAGGCCTTGTCACTATGATTCCATGGCACTTTCCGCCAGCAGGGGAAGCCTGACTCTCTTAAAGGCAGGATGTACCGCTTAAGGGTAGCCAGTACCTGTTATTTGCTAAAAGTAACCAGTCTACTGTCTGCACGGAGTCTGAACGGAGATCAGACATTGCACACATAAAACACAGATGCAGGTCCCATCCCTATGTTTACCAACTGTTGAGTTATGTTAAGAGATTGAATAAAGGTTGGGCACTACTAAATCCCACATCCTCCTATCTGCCGCCAGACCCCACCAATCTGCCAGTCCGAGCTGGTACCAGGCCTGCGAGAGAGCGTACACCAAGTTTCTCTGATGATGCACTAGAGGCCTTAGTGCAAGAGGTGGACAGAAGGAGGTGCATCCTATATCCGCGGTGGGGTGGGGGGGGGTGGCGTGGGGGCAAGAGTCCCTCCAGACATATGCTCAAAAGGCAGTGGGAGGCAGCGGGGGACAAACAAAGTCAATGCCAGGCGCACACCACCACGAGCATGGATGCAGTGCAGGAAGAAGTTCAATGATTTGACATGAGTGGTCAAGACGAGTGAGGTCAACTGTCAAGTGGCATCTCCTACCAACTGCACCACTAGCCTCATCCATTGCTCCTCACACTACACCCCCCATCACCCACACACCAACAAACTCTTTCAATCAGTACTCAACTCTTCCAATCAGATGCTTCTTCTCACCCTTACGCATTACCACTGTTGCAAGCCGCACACCCACAACTCACAGGCCACACACACTGGCAGCTATTCAACCATGACAGGCACATCACCCAGACACACGTCCCGCTTTCTTGCAGGAGAAGGTGATGTGTAACAGGAGGTAGCAAGTGGCAGTGGCATTCGGCCCCTCAAGCCTGTTCTGCCATTCAGTAAGATCGTGGTTGACCTGTGACCTAACTCCATATACCCGCCTTAGTCCCATATCCTTTAATACCTTTGGTTCACAGAAATCTATCAATCTCAGATTTAAATTTCACAATTGAGCTAGCATCAACTGTTGTTTGCAGAAGAGCGTTCCAAACTTCTACCAACCTTTGCGTGTAGAAACATTTCCTAACTTCACTCCTGCAAGTCCTGGTTCGAAATGTTCGGCCCCCCCACCAGTGCTATTTCAAGGAATCATGCAGGAGTTACAGACTAGTTGCTGGATTATTGCTTCTGGCTGCTGATGCATTTGTACCTGTTTTTGGAGGTCTCCTATACTTGAATACTAGGACAAGAGGACATAGCCTAAAAATTAGAGCCAGGACTTTCAGGAGTGAAATTAGGAAACGCTTCTACATGCAAAGGGTGGTAGAAGTTTGGAACTCTCTTCCACAAATGGCAGTTCACGCTAGCTCATTTGTTAACTTTAAATCTGAGATGGATAGATTTTTGTTAACCAAAGTTATTAAGGGATATGGGGCTAAGGCAGTTATATGGGGTTAAGTCACAGATCAACCACGATCTTATTGAATGGTAGAACAGGCTCGAGGGGCTAAAAGGCCTACTCCTGTTCCTATCTTCCTATGTTCCTATAATAAAGTTTCAATACTCTACAGGGAGTGGGTTGGCTAGCTGACAGGCAACAGCAAGGGCACTTGCAGAGTGGCAGGGGTGGGACAGGAATGCTGTCATCCTGAGAGAGGACAGCAGGTTCATGTTCCATTGAGCCACTTGCTGCCTCCTGTTATGCGCCACCTTCCCCTGCAAGAAAGCGAGATGTGTGTCATTGAGTGTCCTGCAAGATGTTTAGGTGATGTGTTGTCATGGTTGAATAGCTGCCAGTGTGTGTGACCTGTGAGTTGTGGGTGTGTGGCTTGCAAAAGTGGTGAAGTGTGGGGGTGAGGTGAAGCATCTGATTGGAAGAGTTGAGTACTGATTGAAAGAGTTGTTTGGTATGTGGGTGATGTGGAGCAGTGGATGAGGCTTGTGGTGCAGTTGGTAGGTGATGCCACTTGACAGTTGAACTCATGCACCTTGACCACTCACGTCAAATCATTGAACTTCTTCCTGCACTGCATCCATGTTTGTGGTGCTGTGCGCCTGGCATTGATCTTGTCCCCTACTGCCTCGGGAGCTTATGTCTGGAGGGCCTCTTGCCCCCCTCCGGATATAGGATGCCCCTCCTTTTTGTGCACCTCTTGTACCAAGGCCTCTAGTGCATCATCAGAGAAATCTTGGTGCACCCACTCTCGCAGGCCGATTGAAAGATTGGCGGGGTCTGGTGTGCAGATTGGAGGATGTGGGATATAGATGTGAGCAACCTTTATTCAATGTTTTGAAAGAACTCAACAGTTTGTAAACATTAGGACGGGACCTATATCTGTGTTTTACATGTGCGATTTCTGATCTCCGTTCAGACCCATATCTTATATTTTGCAAATTTCGGAGTCCTGCAAAGTTTAAGCAGCCAAGTTGTTTCTCATTAAAAATTTCAGAGTTCCCATCATCACCAAGCTTCAATATATTGCAGCACAGGTTCACTTCACCATTGACTTCCACCACTTCCTGCAGCCACATTGCACCTCCCCTCTAAGAGGTGCAGGCTGCCTTCAAGTGGTGCCAGCCATTCCCGATTTTGGGGCCCCCCAGCTGGTGAGCTGCCACTCAACAGCGCAGGTAGGGCTGGCTGCACGCAGAAATCAGGTAAAACAGCAGGCAGCACGAACATTACATGCCGCCTTCATCGCACGACCGGAGTGAGTTAATGGCGCACCACGATCCCCGCACTCGTTTTTGGGGGTTAACCTCCCATATCTTTGACCATGCCTTCAGTCTTCTTCCCAAATTACTCCTTTTCCTGCTTGGTATCCAATTCTCGTTTTTTGTAAAATGCCCTGAGGTATTCTTTTATGCAAGGGGCACTACATAAATGTAAATGTTGTTGACTGAAGAGCAGCTTGGAGCGATGACCGCATGTCTGACAGAGCCACACTCAGAGCAGTGTGAAATTTTGCATTTACACTGTTGAATTTATGAATTACTGACAGTTCCACTACATTCCCTGCACAATAGACGCCACTGCAGTCATTCAGATGTCCAGTACTGTTTGTATCTTGGAGAACAAGCCTTGATTAGTGTTGTAGCTCTGACCAATCACATTGTGAAACTGAACATTGGCATTGTATGTGTCTTGCTGTTGCTCCCACATATGTGCTTTTAAGACAAGCCCACTGATTTTTGCTCCTCGGCCTGAACATAAATTCTGCAATGCCTGCAACATGACAAAGATCTTCTCAATTCAGCCTCCTGAAATTGTAGCACAATGTGGTACATCCTCTATGCCAGGTAACTGCTCATGTGGTGATGACATGATATTAAGATGATGCTAAGTATTGCACAAGTGTCACAGTTTCTATACTGGTGTTTACTGCAGTAATGCATGTGCTGTTCGGAATGTGGTATGTAGTGTTTTATTAGACTCCAAATGGTTTCAAATCCATTTATAAATGGAAGCATATACTGAGAAGTGCAGGACAAATCCCTTATAACAGAAACAGGACAAAGGTAATATGTATTAATAGGAGGCTACTGTTAAATATAGGGAATGGCACACGTATTTGTAAGATTAATATTTACATTCATCTTCCGTGTGACTGTTATATGGAGAGACATACATTTAAATGAAAACTCACTGGAATCAGTCGTCCCCTTAGTGTCTGCTGCACCATTCAGATTTCACTTTGCCTGTTGTTAGTTCCTTCACTGGTAACGTTTCTCCACAAGTTGCTTTTTGGGCTTAGCTGTTGAATACCTTCTTCTTTTCAATGGTTTTCTTAACATTGCTTAACTATTTACACAGCTCGGGTCTGGTTCTTATAGTTGCCAAGAAGCGGTTCAGCTGCTGTCAGTTTGCTTCCAGACCTCCCTCCTGGGTGCACAGGTCCGACGGAATCACCCCAATGCATCCTGGCCTCCTCCACCATCAGATCCAATTCCAGGTCAGTGAAGCTGGCCTTATGTTAGTTTTTGATCAAGCAGGTTATTTTCCTGCCAGCAGTAATATAATGTGGCCACTTTCAGGTGTCAAGCACCTCATATCCAGCTTAATGAAGTGCTTAACTGTGAATATTATTTACCTTTGATGATAGGTGACTTAATATTCCACCAGTGGTTAATTAAAGCTCAGTACTGCAGAAAACACTGCACAATCAGCAATAATTGTACGTGATTACCTTCTCAAACTTATATAAAGTGTCTTATGGCCATCACTCCAAAGATAGAATCCCAATTACTAAGATTTTACTAATTGTAATGAAAGAAAATATTTCCTTTAATCAGGGATGTCAAATTCTGAATAGAATATTTTGACCAGCTAAAACAGTTATTTTTTTTCCTTCAGAAATTTACATTGGTCTCAGAATAGAAGAACATAAGAAATTGGAGCAGGAGTAGGCCATACGGCCCCTCGAGCCTGCTCCAACATTGAATAAGATCATGGCTGATCTTCGACTTCAACTCCACTTTCTTGCTTGCTCCCCATATCCCTTGATTCCCTTAGAATCCAAAAATCTCTCTATCTCAGTCTTGAATATACTCAACGACTCAGCATCCACAACCGCCTGGGGTAGAGAATTCCAAAGATTCACAACCCTTTGAGTGAAGAAATTCCTCCTCATCTCGGTCCTAAATGGCCGACCCCTTATCCTGTGATTATGCTCCCTAGTTCTAGACTCTCCAGCCTGGGGAAACAACCTCTGAGCATCTACCCTGTCAAGACCCCTCAGAATCTTACATGTTTCAACAAGATCACTTCTCATTCTTCTAAAGTCCAGAGAAGTTATGCCCATCCTACTCAATAATAGAAAAATATAACCTTTTGTGTTACAACAATATGGTGCAGGCAGAGTTAACCATTTCATGTAATTTGACCCTAATGTTATTGGAAGCACAGAAGAACTTGAAAGAAATTGCATTGGGATCTCAACAGGCAAATCACATATTTTCCATATCCTAAATCATGCCCTAGCAACTCTTGTTAAGTAAGTAATTTTTAACTCTGCATTTGAACTTCTGTGAACAGGGGTCAGAGTTCAAGAGATTTCACTGTTAAGAAGAGAATTCACAGATAGGAGAAGCCGTATATGAAGGATTGATGTGGAATGCTGATGCAATCTTGCAGCATCACTTGTGGTCCTGGTCCAGCATGATCTTTTAGAGAACTAACAATTCAGCCCCATCTCTCAGACATTGTGGAGGATGGACTCTCTTATGAAATTTGCCATCTCATTCAATTGACTAGTCTGCAGAATTTTGGACTTTACTAAGCAAAGGATTTGCTCCATGGGTAAAG
Organism: Heptranchias perlo; assembly: GCF_035084215.1. NCBI lineage: Eukaryota > Metazoa > Chordata > Chondrichthyes > Hexanchiformes > Hexanchidae > Heptranchias > Heptranchias perlo. The sequence continues at coordinate 119,151,560 of NC_090325.1, forward strand.
AGGACTACAATAAACTAACATTGGAAGGAAAGGATTTATACAATAATGAAGGTATCAACAATGGCAAGTTCACATGAGTTTCTTGAGGATTCATTGTTCTCTAATATTTCCAACGATCTTCATCACTTGTTTGCCTCAACATAGATGAGATGGAGCCAGAATTTGCTTTCAAAGTAATGGTGAGGTTAATGGCGCTTGCTGTTATTTATGTGTTAATGGTAAAGCAACTTCAGGCGAGGGATAGATGTGTGGTTAAAGGCTAATATCCAAAAGTTGCTGTCCGAGTTGCGCCGCTCCACCGTTAGCTTTGCGAAAACGGCATCTCACTGTCTGCCTCACCATTGACATGCATTGAATGTTGTGAAGTTGCTGTATTTGCGTGGTCGATACGAACTAAACTCGTCACAGAAAGTTAATTCTTGTCATCACAAGTGTAAGTACCCTTTTAATGATGTGATAATTGTTAATTACTGCCAATCAACCTCTCTGGCACTGAAAATTAACAATTACAAGTGTGAAGTCTCATTCCTTCAGGTATTAATTGTTCTTGGAGATTTTAAAAATGTCAAATTTAAAATTAAACTTTTTTTATTACTTTTCCTTTCTGTTTCTTTTTTCTCTTAATCCAATCTTTATTTCCCTTTCTTTACTTTTCTTTCTGTACCTGATTTGACATTGAATTCACCCACTCTAACTTACGCTTCCTTCTCAATCCTTCCGGTGTTTAATTCCCAATCCTTAAAACTCACTGGTTAAGGAGATACCCTGTTGGTTGCCCTGTTCACTCAGGTACCAGATATCCTGTTTCCCTCGCTGCACCATTACCAGCTCGCACTTTCAGCAACTTAGTGGGCAAAAATATTTTGAGCTGAAGGATGCAGAGGCAAGTCTAACTAATGGCAGATGCCATTAGATGCCCTGCCACAGCAAAATCTGGCCCATGGTGTCACCAACCCATAGAACTGAATGCTTGTATCTGGACAGAGATGAATGTAATGTGATACCAATGTCTGTACCGTTGAATATATAAAGGAAGTATTGATTCAAACTTTAAAACTGAGAAGTGGAGTTCATAAGCTAATTTGTTTTAACTACACTGTCAGAAAAGTTTGTTACATTTATAGCTAGGCTAAAACACAGGACATCTATCATTTTAGCTTTTCGTTCCTATCCAGACGGAAGCTCCCAAGGATGATTTTAGGAGTCAAATGCGGGTATGTTGGGGACGGGGGGGGTTCCGAAAATCACACAAATCCCGTTCGGGTGCAGAAGCCGGCTCCAACCCGCCAGCTTCCGAGTTTCCCAGGGACCCACCTGTGTGCGCACGGGCGACCCGTAAACGGAAGTCATGACAGTTAAAGAGACAAATGTATCTCGGTACTTAAGGCACTTTACCTGTGACAGATGAAGGGATTAGAAAGATTTTTAACTTACCTGGGCGGCTTGCCCACCGCTTCTGATTCACGCCTAGTGAAACCAGGTCTGAAGGGCCAGATCAGGGATCCTGATCTTCCCCCTATGTCCCCCCGATTTTCCCCACTCCCCCCTGATCTTCCCCCTTCCCCCACCCCCGGTCTTCTGTTCCAGCGCCGGATGAAGTCTGGCTCTCTCTCTTTCGGGAACCCCCTTGCGTTGCAGCTCCTGATGGCAGCCAGCGTGCCAATCAGTCTAGCTGCTGGGCACGAAACCCTGCGAGGACATTAACCACTATCAATCAACGTGCGATCGCTTCGGAAACGGTAAGTTTGGTTTATGCGGGTTTGCCACGCGCCCAATTGCCCCCCCACCCCCTGCTGCCATCCCGCTTTGCTGCTAATATCGGGGCCCATGATCTTGACAGGCAGTTTGAAACAGATTTTCACACCTAATACTGAATCTTTGGGGTTAAAATTCCAGCAAGCATTGTTGTATTGCACTGGTTAATCCATTTCTGTAAAATTCCGATGAGCACTATTGTAACAAAATTGTTAAGCAATTAAAATTTTAAAAAGTTAATGGCCCCGATATTACCGGGGAGTCGGGTTGGCAGCGTGGGGGGTGGGGTGGGGGCGATTGGGCGCGTGGCAAACCCGCATGAACCAAACTTACCGTTTCCAACACGATCACACGTTGATTGATAATGGTTAACGTCCTCTCCGGGTTTCGCACCCGGCAGCTAGCCTGATTGACAGGCTGGCTGTGATCAGGAGCCGCAATGTGAGGAGGGGGGTGGGAAAGAGAGAGAGCCAGATGTCATCCGGCGCTGGAACGGAAGATGGGGAGGGTGAAGAGGGGGACATCAGAACGGGAGACATTGGACATCGCAGCAGGTTTCAAAGGTAGGTGCATTTAGCGTTTTCACTTTAGTGCACATTTTTAAATTTAATTTATTTAGTTTCTTTTTCCCTGATCCGGCCCTTCACATCTGGTTTCACCAGGCATGAATCAGAAGCAGTGAGAAAGCTGCCCAAGTAAGTTAAAAATCTTTCTAATCTCTTCATCTGTCACAGGTAAATGTACCTCAATGAGGTACATTTGACTCTTTTACAAAGCCGGGGGGATTTCTGTTTTCGGGTCGCCTGCGTGCACACAGGTGGGTCCCTGGGAAACTCGGAAGCCAGCGGGTTGGAGCCAGCTTCCGAACCCGAACAGGATTTGTGCGATTTTCGGAGCCCCCGGCTCCCAACGCACCCGCATTTGCCTCCTAAAATCACCCCCAATGACTTCATTAAAAATTAATTAAGTAGCTCAAAAATATTCAGAGCTAATACTGTACTTCCACCTCCTGCACTTGGTCAAGTAGATCTGCTGTCTACCTGACCAATGGCATGAGAGGAGTAAACCAATTTGGGCATAGAAGCTGAACTGACATCTGCAGCTGATTGTTAATCATGGATGTAATTCTGTACTCTCAATAGGAAATAACAAATAATAGACTGAATGTTTGTAGTACAAATGCTTGCCTGCTGTTCAACATATGTATCAAACAAGCCACTTAAGCTGACGGTAACGCACACCCTATACACAAAGACATAGGGCTCGATTTTAGCGTCAGGTTTCCTGCGGGTTTCCAGCGGGGGGGCCCCGAAAATCCCGATATTTAGTCACGTGACCGGATCGCGCTGCGATCCCGACCACTTCCGGGTTCCCCAATGACGTGCGGGGCTGCGTGCGTGGCCCCCGCTGGTGGGAATCCTGCAGGCAATTAAAGCCAGCGGGGTTCCACTTGAGAGTACTTACCTTGCTTGTTGAGGTCATTTAATGAGCTGACTCAGCTGTCAAAAGAGGAAGTGTTGGATTTTAGGTTCATCGCAGAGTGTATCACACACTGGGGGAAACAGTCTCCCTCCAACCAGGCGTGCTGCAGCCAGCAACCTGTGGCAGGTGACAAGGTGCACTCCACGGGGGAGAGCCCTCACCCACGCAGGAGGCCACCGCGTCACATAGGGCAACCACTGCCCCCCACCACCCCCCGCCAAGCCAGAGGACAGACCGACACAAAACCGCAGCCCCAGTCCGGGGAACCACCCACCTACCCTGCACAACCTCTCAGACCAACACCTGCCAGATGGGTGGTGCGTGGACACCCTCGGAGGACGAAGAGCATGACCAGCACCAGCAGCCTTGCAGTCCACGCCGTCTGCCGCAGAGACGTGGAGCCCCCCAACACGGTGTTGTTGCACGCCCACCTGCACAGCAGGAGGGAGGGCTACCACAGAGAGAGACGCATCGCAGAGGGCACTACCCTCGCCACAGGGTCCACAGACCGAGGCGCAGCTCCCCGGACCTCTCCGAGCAGCAGTGCACACGGAGGCGCAGATTCGCTCGACATGTAGTCGTGGAGATCTGCAGGCTCTTTCATGCCGAGCTGCTCCTGGCTGGCCCCAGCACCAACTGCCTACCTGTCGCTGTCAAAGTCACCACTGCCCTCCACAACCTCTCCTCCGCATCCTTCCAGGGTGCAGCCGGGTACACCGCCGATGTCTCTTAGTCGTCTGTGCGGAAGAGCCCTGCAAATACACCTGCACCTACTCTGCAGTAACACGATGGGTGGCATCAGTGGTGGGTCCTCATAGTGATACCCAGGAGCGGGCATTATTGGACACAACGGACAGGATTCGCGGAGACATGGCAGTGGTGGTGCCAATATAATGTGTGATGTTTGTTGCTCTGAAATTCAATATAGGTAACACCCATGGCAAACCCTCAGACACCCTTGTGCACCCCCTTCATGCTGACGACACGTTTGCCTTACGCTGCCTACTGCACCTATGTGATGCATGCCCTGTGGCTGCAGCACAGGTGGTGGCAGGTTGAGTGAGGCTGGCCGTGAGGGAGATGCACGAGAGGGTGAGTATGGGATGGAGCCATGAGATTGTATGAGGATTGGGTTGCGTGTTAGTGGCAGGATGAGTACTGGCGAGGTGAGTAGGTGGAGGTAAGATGAGGATGGGGTTTGAGTGGGTATGAAGGGTGATGTGACAGAGTAGTGTTGGCGGTGCCGAAGGAGATGTGGGGTGGGGGCAATGTTGTGGCAGACGGAGTGTCGGGGAAAGACTTCGTGTTCTCACTGTGGCTGACCTACTGCGGTCATTGCAGCGCCTCCTGCACTGTATGCAGGTGGGCGATATGTTGGTGGTGCAGGTGACCCCCTCTGCCACCTCGAGCCAGGCCTTCTTGGTGGCAGAGGCAGGCCGCTTCCTCCTGCCCGCCGGGGGGAAGATCTCTGTCCTCCCCCTCCTCCTCACCCCATCTGATGATACCTGGGGCGAGGCATCATTAAACTGGGAGCAGCCTTCCCCCTGGGCTGCTCCATGCTGTAATTTGTTCCATTGGTTGCAGCATCTGTCAGTGGAGGACTGCCCCTTTAACTAGAGAGCCTCCAGCTGACAGATCGTACTGCGCATGCGCAGCCCGCCCGATGCGCAGACCAGCAGCGCGGACCCCGGAGGAGCAGGTAATTGATTCCTATTAGTGTGTTGCCTGCTACGATCGCGCGGGCAACCCACTAATTTCACCGAGCGTGTTGACCACGCTCCCGAAACGCAACCCGCCGGAAACCCGCAGGCCTGGTAAAATCGAGCCCATAATTTCTGATTAACTATCAAATAACAATCACAATTGTCTATATTGTGTTTACAGATATTACAGAGATAATAACATTATTTTAAAGCATTTGTAGTTTGCTATGTTGCATTATACAATTGTACAACAGTAACCCATCTTCTTGAACCATTCCATCTGAGAACGTACAGAACTGCTCTGGCTATTCTCATCCAACTGCATTTTGTAGGTGTGGAAATAAATGTAATTCATCACTGCTATATGACAGTTTCCAGACTCAAAACAAGTTTAGTCTAGTATCAAATAATACTCTGTTACTCCAAAATCAAGGAAATGTAAATATTTTTGGCACCATATTATTCTTGCCCGTCAACCCTGCTTTGTCGAGTGGAAACACATTGAGATAGCACAAGGAAAGGAAATACTAGTGGCGACAGCTTGTGAGATACCAAATCCACTTCTGTATATCCAACAGACTCTTATTCCTTTTTTATCCCATGTAGGAAGAGAAAGAACCCTAAAAAGATGAAATACCAGAATGACAGTTTCCCTGCTGTTTGAAGTTCGGTGAAAGTATATTACTTTGAAGAAGGAAATTGGCTTCAACACCTTCAAATGTTATGTGAAAGGTTCACTAAAGTGGAAAATATTCTGCCATCACAGAATGAAGTTATGGTAATATTTATATGTTCAATCAGACAAAGGTTGCTAAGACAGACACTTATTTCCTTGATGTGCCTTAGGAAAGAACTGGAAATACTCGATAACAGTGTGAAAGGACTGAAGGTTGGAACATTCCCAAAGAGACAAAAGAGTGTCTGTTAATCTTTTCAGTTCTAAAACAGAGTTTTGTGGTATACAGATTAAAATATTAACTCTATGTATAAAACACTTCAGATATAAAGGTTATTGCATACACTGTATGACATATGTGTAAGTTGCAGCATTCTACTGAGTACTTTTGTGAACACTGAACACTTTACTACGCTGTCTTTGGGCGCCATACAATATGCCTTATAGAAAGTGAGATCTACACAGTGGAGATATCGGGCTAAAATGGTTTTGTGCCATATAGTTACGGCAAGTCGCACATATCATTTAATAGGTAGATGAAACCCATAACTTATAATAAAATGATGAGGTAAATACCATATCTAGTATCAGATCAGATGTCAGTTGTTATCAAAACAAAAAGTATTTGACAAAGTGTGAGAAAAGCTACTCTTTTTGACAGAAACTATTTCGATGTCAATGTTTGCATAAAATCAAACATATATGTTGATGTTAGAGTTATGACTATTTTTGATAGTTAGAGATTAAATTACACTGCAACATAACTTTTCGGTGCTAAATTTGTTTGGTTGTGTATTTTTATGATGTTTGTTCAAGCATTTCTCTGCCATTGCAATGTGCACTCCTGATGCTTCCGAATATGCTATGGAACAGTGACGTGTCAGCCAAGTATTTCTTAGGATGTGAGGAAGTTTAGGTAAATATTATTTAAAAAATTATAAATAGCCTCTCTTAATAGAAAGAGGAACTCTATTTCTTCTCAGCTCAGAGATTCAAAAAATGTTAACAAAAAAACCTCCGCCACTATGAAATTGGGTTTAAAAGAAAACAAGAAACAGGAATGATTCACATAGGAACAGGAGTAGGCCATTCAGCCCCTCGTGCCTTCTCCACCATTTGATAAGATCATGGCTGATCTGTGACTTAAAGTTGCATATTCATTTTCTTGTGTTCTTGGAAGAAAGGCTCACCTAAATATACAATAGTTTTAATAATGTCAACACAAAAAGCAATGTGAAAAATAGTTAACCTCAGTCTTGCCCATTCCCACTGAAGCTGTTGGGAGATTTCTTTGGAAGTCTGAGCATATGGTATTAGCATGGGATCCTTGAGCCCTCGGTAAGATACTTTCGCCTTTTCAAAAGTTTCGACATGTAAGCAACAATAACAGTAATATAACTGTAACAGGGAATGAATGACAAAATAATTTATAATTTAAATTTAATTCTTATTTTTAATTTAATAATTTGTCATTAAAGGGAATTGGATAAATACTTGAAGGGGAAAAATTTGCAGGGCTATGGGCTAAGGGCAGGGGAATGGGATTAATTGGATAGCTCTTTCAAAGAGCAGGTGCAGGCACAATGGCCTCCTTCTGTGTTCTATGATTCTATATGCAAAGCTCCTACCAAGAAATGCTTCTCATGCATTTTAATCTCAAATGTGTGTCCTATGATGCTAACTTCAAGCCTACTGTGCAGAGTAATACTCGAGCTATTGGATGGTGTGATCCTGTAGAATACCTTTTCAATTTGTGAGATATAATCATTTGGTGCAGGATTCATCTACAGTTCTGAATAATGGCTAGGGTTAAGATTAGGGTTATGGTGCAGATCAAGTATAATGTGGGGAAATGTGAGGTTATTCACTTTGGTAGGAAAAATAGAAAAACTGAATATTTTTTAAATGGTGAGAAACTATTAAATGTTGGTGTTCAGAGGGATTTTGATGCCCTTGTACACAAAACACAGAAAGTTAACATACAGGTACAGCAAGCAATTAGGAAGGAAAATGGTATATTGGCCATTATTGAAAGGGATTGGAGTACAAGAGTAAGGAAGTCTTGCTGCAATTGTACAGGGCTTTGGTGAGACCACACCTGGAGTACTGTGTGCAGTTTTGGTCTCCTTACCTAAGGAGGGATATACTTGCCTTAGAGGCAGTGCAACAAGGGTTCACTAGATTGATTCTTGGGATGAGAGGGTTGTCCTATGAGGAGAGATTGAGTAGAATGGGCCGATACTCTCTGGAGATTAGAAGAATAAGAGATGTTCTCATTGAAACATACAGGATTCTGAGAGGGCTTGACAGGGTAGATGCTGAGAGGATGTGTCCCCTAGCTGGAGAGTCTAGAACTAAGGGACATAGTCTCAGGATAAGGGATCGGACATTTAGGACTGAGATGAGGAGGAATTTCTTCACTCAGAGGGTCGTGAATCTTTGGAATCTTTGGAGGTCTGTGGATGCTCAATTGTTGAGTATATTCAAGGCTGAGATCGATAAATTTTTGGACTCTAAGGGAATCAAGGGATATGGGATCGAGCGAGAAAGTGGAGTTGAGGTCGAAGATCAGCCATGATCTTATTGAATGGCGGAGCAGGCTCAAGGGGCCATATGACCTACTCCTGCTCCTATTTCTTATGTTCTTATGTTCTTATTAAATTTCTTGCAATAGTAGTTAGCTTTCCTGACTCTTGACTTTTTTATTTTTCCCTTCCCTCTTCTTTTTACCAAGTCCTAAAAAGGGGCTCACAGTTTTCTGCTTCTGACAGAGTCTACACCTGAAATATTAATCTACCTTCACTATTTGCACATAGTGAGGGATTTGTTGTGTGTTCCAAGTATTCTCCAGTTTTATTTAGATTTCCAGCATTTGCAGATTTTTTTTTCTTTTTATCGCAACATTATTTTAGAATTTGGAATAGCTTGACTAATGATAAAACTTAAGGTACAATCTGTGCTAAATATTTGTGCATTCAATATAATTTGCATAACTATTTACAGAAAAGCTCAGTTTACAGAGGTGAAAATGTCACCTGTAGAACCTGGTGCACATTAGATAACTAAATATAAAATATTTGTTTTAACATACATACAACTGTTATAATGACAAAATAAATAGTAACATAAAAATTAATGTTAGTTCTGTAGATATTTCTTGATAAAATGAGAATCTCTGAGATCATATGATTCCTGATTTATAGTGTTATTTTGAAACATTTTAAAAGTTCATGTTAAAATAAACTTCTAATTAACACAAAACTGTCAAAAATGGCGAAACTATTATTTTACTACTAGTCGCACTGCACACAACCAGCTGAATTTTCAGGCCTCCCCCTTTGGTGGAAACGGGACGATAGCACTGTGAAAATGGTGGGCAATGACCTACCATCCTGTTACCACCATCGCTGTGGCCATGGCAATGTTCCCCTGGGCTTACCGCTGGGTGGCCAGAGTGGCCAACAGTCAGGCAGAAGGCCCATTTAAAATACTAATCAGGGTCTGATGAAGTACATAGGGCCCTGAATCATTATTTTAGAACTGAACTGGGTGGAGCATGTGGCAGCACGCTCTGACCAGTATCTGCTGGCAGCTCGGCTGAAGAGAATCCTAAAGGTAAGTTCCTGTTTATTATTCTGGGGTCAGGAGAAGCAGGAGTGTTCCTAAGTTTTTGATTGACTTTAGCCTTTCTGTCTCCTCTTAAGAAATTACTTTCCCCATTTTCATCAAGGTCAGCAGAGAAACACCAATTAAATCCTGGCGTAATTTGTGTGGGTGGAGTCAAGGGTGCAAATGACATTATTGAGGATAGGTGCTGTCATCCTGTCCTAATCCCTTCATTTGCTAGATATGATAATAAAAACAAAAACATTAGAGACATTCAAAATGCAGTTAGATGTGAGGTTAGGAGAGTTAGGATACCAGAGAACAGATCTAAATCCTTCTGTAAATCTTTAGCTGCATCCTTTGTCTCTACAGCTCTTCCCATTTTAGTGTCAAATGCTTACAAATAACCTTTCTCCTCTTTCACTGTTCTGTGTTTCTTTCTTTAAAATAAGTTACCACTGATGTCACTTATCATTGATTGCCTGCTGCCATGGTGACTGAGAAGCTGTTGTTCGGGCCTAATCTGTGGACTACATGGTCAGCTAGGGAAAGGGACCCAGTTTTCACCGTGGTCTAGTAGCAAGCATGCATCAAGTTTCCCTTGTAGTCCAACAGGGGAAGGGGGGTGTGGAGGGGGGCGGGGGGTGGTGGTGGAGGGCGGGAGAAGAATTGCTGTGAATCTGATATCCAGTAGTCTAATGGTGAAGTCTATCTCTCTTGATAATGTTGGCAACTCCATCAGTTTTGAGAGAAGGGGTATGCAATTGATCTCCGTTAGTGTAGAACTGTGCATGTGGCTGCTTTCCCTTGTGGTATTGGCATGAAAGAAAGGGGTTGCATTTCTGTAACTTGGCAGTCTAGGGTGATTCAGGTAGCAGCTAGCAGAATAAGATTATTTTCTTCATGAATGTCACAAAGCTTAGGGCCTTTGAAGTTAAATGTTGAATACTCATCTCGAATAAAAGTTCCATGTTTAGAATTGCCTTGTCTGATTCAATCTAATAGATTTTTGCTATGAGACATCTGCTCATGAAATATCAGTGTAGTGTGTGATCTAATATTATAATGCAGAAGCTACTGGCAATAATCATTGTTTTCTTTTAGTTCACATCAATATTAATCTTATCCTGAGGACAAAACATTCCCAATGTGGATTCAATATGTGCCTGGTTCCATATGTACAGGCACGAGTCCTCTTTCCAAAAATTGCTAACATGCCAACATTTCCAGCAAAATGTAGGACAAAATGTAGCATCTGCCATGTGAATGTATTACAACATCTTAAATTCCTGAACTACTGCTTGTTTACATACCAAAGTGTTTCTTTCTAGCTTCCAGATATATGATTTGGATCCTATTTCCTGTTGTCTGGAAACTGAAATAATTTTTTCCAATCGTTCATTAATTTTTATTCTGCTATAATGTTATTGTTCCTTTTCAGTATTGACAAAGTGTTAAAGTTAAGCTGCTTTAATGGCTCAGTAGGAAAGTACACGACTTGGTTTGATAGTGAGCCGCAGAGACCAGGAAGATCCTGGGTTTGATCCCTTGATCTATGCAGGGTTGGGTATCTAAGTACCTTTGATTGTTTCTTTCTCCAAAATTCTTTACTACCACTAAAAAAAATACAAAGCTCCACAGGTTAACATAAAATATAACAATTAAACTTGGCTATGGGAATTTTTGAAATAAGGCTCAATATTTAGGTAAAACTTTTAATGGGCACCATTTGTATTAAAATGTAAATGTATCATCAATGTCCATAATTTTAAAATTAACTTTTTGTTACACTTTTTTGACTTTCTTTTGTTTAGGTCAAGACCATCTGGCACTTCACTCTAACTTCATTACCTTTCTCCTGATAAACTGATTCCTATTTTAGACGTAGTTTATAAATTCACAGCACTGGGCAGAGAGTAATCCTTCTGTGTAATCTTCGGAAATGATAAATAAATGTACCTCTGTTAAGGAGAAGCTCTACAAAAATGGGGGAAGGAGGGCCAGAAATGACTGTGTAAACGGAAATAAGTAAAGCTGTTTTTAAGAACAGAAAATAGATCTAATTCACTCTTTCTTTTCAGAATCTGACCCAGTGAATGAATGGGACTGGGTGGAGCTCAATCCTCTGAATAGTCACACTTGGTCTCTTTGGGAGGAGGCACTACAAAAATAATGAGAAAGGATTCAGTCCCAACTAAAGTAACTGAAAGAGAGCACAAATTAAAGTTTAAGCAGATGAGATGGGATGAATTAGTGATAGGTTAATGCAACAGATTTTGCTACTAATTCAATAATCTGATTAATATCTAGAAGGGGAATCTCTTTACTGGTGCACAATTAGTAATACACAGGGTAAAGGTTTCCTGTGCTATTTACTGGCCTATTATAGGCAAGCAAATTGGAATGTATCAGGGAAAGAGACAGATTAACTGGTCTTAGAAAAAGATGAAGACAAAATGTGAATGGAACATTTAGACCACCCAAGGGAGGAAGAGCCTGGCAAGAGGTCAAGAAACATTTCAATGATGTGAGAAAAAATCAGCAAAGTAGAAACTGGCATTCAACCATCAGACACATAAGACCATGGGTAGTGGGCCACAACATACACACAGTGTGCACATATACCATTCATGCAAAGCAATCAACAAAGGGAAGGCATGTTATGACTCCATGCAAATGCGGAAAATACATTGTACAATGTATTTTCTTCCATTTTTACCCTAGAAGCACTTGGCTCAAAGAATGCATCCTTAGTTTCCAATGTTGCTTAAAGTCGTCAGGGAGATTTAAAATTTAATAGGTTTGGCAGAGCAATCGATTCCAGAGCAATCAATTGCATTTCCAGTTTAATAATAAGAACATAAGAAAAAAAGAAATAGGAGCAGGAGTACGCCACACTGCCCCTCGTGCCTGCTCTGCCATTCAATAAGATCATTGGTGGTCTTCCACTCAACTCTATTTTCCCGCCCTTTCCCCGTATCACTTGATTCCCTTAGAGTCCAAAAATATATCATTCTCAGTCTTGAATATACTCAACGACTGAACATCCACAGCCCTCTGGGGTAGAGAATGCCAAAGATTCGCAACCCTCTGGGTGACGAAATTTTTCCTCATCTCGGTCCTAAATGGCCGACCCCTTATCTTGAGACTATGACCCCTAGTTCTAGACTCTCCAGCCAAGGGAAACAGTCGCTCAGCATATTCCCTGTCAAGCACTCCAAGAATTTTAAACGTTTCAATGAGTTCACCTCTCATTCTTCTAAACGCCAGAGAATATAGGCCTATTCTACTCAATCTCTTCTCAAAAGACAACCCTCTCATCCCAGGAATCAATCCAGTGAACCACAAGGAGACTAAAACTGTACACAGTACTCCAGATGTGGTCTCACCAGAGCCCTATATAATTGCAGTAAGACCTCCTTACTCTTGTACTCCAACCCCCTTGGTATAAAGGCTAACATACCATTTGTCTTCCAAATTGCTTGCTGTACCTGCATGTTAAACTTCTGTGATTCGTGTACAAGGACACCTAAATCCCTCTGACTACCAACATTTCTTAGTATCTCACCTTTTAAAAAATATTCTTCTTTTCTATTCTACCTACCAAAGTGGATCATTTTACATTTCCCCACATTATACTCCATCTGCCACCTTCTCGCCCACTCGCTTAACCTGTCTATATCCCTTTGCAGACTCTTTGCGTCCTCCTCACAGCTTATTTTCCCACCTAGCTTTGTATCGTCCATAAACTTGGATACATTACACTCGATCCCCTCATCTAAGTCATTGATATATATTGTAAACAGCTGAGGCCCAAGCACTGATCCTTGCAGCACCCCACTATTTACAACCTGCCAACTCGAAAATGACCCGTTTATTCCTACTCTCTGTTTTCTGTCTGTTAATCAATCCTCAATCCATGCTAATATATTACCCCCAATCCCATGAACCCTAATTTGTCTATTGTGCTTCCATAGACTGTGGGGGGGGGGGGGCGGCTTTTATTCTCCATATCTCCCTACTTCTCCACCCCCCCACCCTGAACTTGAGGCGGGCATCCCACTTGCATCAAAAAATGTGCAGACACCACCCGCAGTAAAAACCCCTGACCCTGGGATTTGGGATGGGGTCAGATGTGTATCCATGAGACTGGTGGAAGTTTTGCCCCACTCCAGATCCAGCTCCAAAAACCCTCCAGTGGATCTTCTGGCCCTGGAGTATTGAGACCAATTCTGGTCTCCATTTTATAAAAAGGACATAGAGGCATGGGAGAAGGTGCAAAAAAGATTTACCAGGATGATACCAGAATTGAGAGGTCATACCTATCAGGAAAGATTGAGCAGGCTGGGGCTCTTTTCTCTAGAAAAGAGAAGACTGAGGGGTAACCTGATTGATGTCTTTAAGATTGTGAAAGGGTTTGATAGGGTAGATGTAGAGATGTTTCCACTTGCGGGGAAGACCAGAACTAGGGGTCATAAATATAGGATAGTCACCAATAAATCCAATAGGCAATACAGGAGAAACTTCGTTAACCAGAGAGTGGTTAGAATGTGGAACTTACTACCACAAAGGGTAGTTGAGGCGACTAGCATAGATGCTTTAAGGGAAAGTTAGATAAACATATGAGGGAGAAAGGAATAGAAGGATATGCTGACAGGGTTCGATGAAGTAGGGAGGGAGGAGGCTCGTGTGGACCTGTTGGGCCGAAAAGCCTGTTTCTGGACTGTACATTCTATGTAAGTCTATGTAATTTTGCCTGGTACCTGTAGCACAGGGGACAAAGATAAAAATGGTGCTTCAAATCAACCCCAGAATTTCTGCCAGGCAGCACAATCAGGTCCTATCCAGGGTCATAGTGGTTCTAGGCCAGCAAGTTTAAATAATGAGAAGATGTTAATGGTGTAAGATAAAAAAAGAATAGCTTTACTATGATAGCTAATTTATTATATGCAGAAATCATTGTTCACAATCTGTGTTTTGGTTCTTGTGGTACAATGCTGTTGTGATGCATCTGTGAAAATTAGTACCAGTCGGACAAGTGTATTAAGTATATCAGTTTGGTACTAGAGATTTCCTTAACTGAATGGGTGGCAGGTTCTTTCTAACCTCCTGTGCTGATGTTACCTCAGTTTCTGCTGGTCGAGGCAGTAGGTATGTTCCTCATTTCATTAAAAGTGGAGCTCCTTCTTTACTGCAAGGTTATGCTGCAGACCACAGTGATTCTGCACAAGTTGACAGGTTTGTCTTGTAAAGCATCCTCCCATCTGCCAAGCTGCCATGGCACCAGAATCTTTGTAGTTGGACTCTTGTGTTTTCCTCAAGGATATCTTGTATGCCTGATGTTATGATGTTATATTCTACTGACATTTGTGGATTGTCCAGTGGAGTCCTGAGCCACATTTTCAGGCCCCAGCCCAAGTTCCCTAGCACAGCTAGCTTTACCATTGCTCATTGCACTCAAATGTTGTAGCTAAAGATGAAGGAGTGAAATGTTAATCCTAGGCATTAATTGATGTAAACCACAGGATTGACTATGCGTACCCTTGTCTTCCTGTGCATACAGATAACAACGATTTGCCAGATAAGTGGGAGGTAATACATTTTAAAACAAAAAGCAAAGAATGGGAGTATACATGCAATGGAAAGACTGAAGGATGTGGATGAATAGAGAGACCAAGGGATTTAAATATATATGCTCTGAAAGTGTCAGTGCAGGTAGATAAAGCCATAAATGAAAGGGCAACAGCATTTTGGGTTTTATAAATAGAAGCATAGAGTACGAAAGTAAAGAACTAATGATAGATTTGTGCAAAAACATAAGTGAGGCCACAGTTAGAACAGTGTATGCAGTTTTGCGTGCCTCATTATAGAAAGGATATTAAAGCTACAGAAAGTGTACAATGTAGATTCATCAGGATGATGACAGGGATAGGAAACTATTATTATGAGGAAAGATTTGAGATAAGAGGCAATTTCTGCTGGAGCAGAGAAGGCTAAGAGGAGATTTAACAGGGAGTTTTAGAATTATGAAAGATTTTGAGGGAGTGAATACTTTTCCTCTAGTAGGGGGGTTAGTAACAAGGGTTGATTAACTTAATTGCCGCTAAGAGGGTGAGGAGAGGGGCTCGGAGAAATATCTACACAGAAGATTATTGGAGCATGGAATTTTGCCTTGTGGAGGGAGTGAGGCAGAGACCATTTGAAGGAAAAATTGGATAAGTATTTGAAGGAATGGAAGGTGCAGGACTATGGGGAGAGCACGGGGATTAGTTTCAGATTGCTCTCGTAAAGAGCCAGCACAGACACGCTGGACCGAATGGCCTCCATTTACGCTATAAGCCTTTATGGTTCTATAGCATACAACATCCTACCTCAGACTACAGTTAGATTTTTTATTATAATATATGGATGGTCTTGTTGATCCTCTTTCACCAGGCAGCATGCGTGGCCTGTTTGGGTCAGATAATGTAATGCAGATGTAGAAGGACAGGGATTTGTGAAAGATTGGACATGCTTTGACAAACCAGTTCCAAATGAGTAACAATCACAGGATTGTCACAATTTGAACAAAGCCAGATGGGAAAATGATACTGACCTTAACTATATCTTAGGCTTTATTCTCTTTCTTACATATTTCATATCACTAGGTAGTTATTTACAGAAAATTCTACAATCTATGGAATTATGTTGTATTTGAATTAAAGTTCATATTGGACACATGTTTGTTGAAATGTTATGTGGCTGCTTTATCTCAGCTGTATACATTGTTGCAGTGCAATTTTTAACATATCTTAATTATTTTCCTGCTTCAATGTACTATTTCAAAGTGTAAATTTTAATAAATAGTTTGAAATCTGCTTATTTGTTGACCCACATAAATTATACTTCTAACAAATCACACACCAGTTGAATAAAAAATGTAGAAACCCTTTTTCCTGTTCCTTAGCTTATATTTTTCAGTGCAATATTTAATGACAAAGGAGAGCTATATGAATACATCCTTCAGTGTTTAGTCATTACATTAAGTGCTACTGTTTAAAAAGCTTGCAACTTTTTAACATAACACAATAATCCTCTATGTACTACCAATGAAATATCCAGCAAGAACTTAACATGGTCTTGCTGAATATTTCATTGGTAGTACAGAGAGGATCATTATGAAACTGAAGTGTAAAATACAGGCTGAATGGATGGTTTTCACAATAATTCTCTATTTTAACATAGAACCATAGAAATTTACAACACAGAAGGAGGCCATTCGACCCATCGTGTCTGTGCTGGCCAAAAAAGAGCTATCCAGCCTAATCCCACTTTCCAACTCTTGGTCCGTAGCCTTGTAGGTTACGGTACTTCAAGGGCACATCCAAGCACCTTTTAAATGCAATGATGGTTTCTGCCTCTACCACCCTTTCAGCAGTGAGTTCCAGACCTCTACAACCCTCTGGGTGAAAAAGTTTTTCCTCAGCTCCCCTCTAATCCTTCTACCAATTACTTTAAATCTATGCCCTCTGGTTATTGACCCCTCTGCTAAGGGAAATAGGACCTTCCTATCCAGTCTATCTAGGCCCCTCATAATTTTATAAACCTCAGTTAAATCTCCCCTCAGCCTCCTTTGTTCCAAAGAAAACAACCCCAGCCTATCCAATCTTTCCTCATAGCTAAAATTCTCCAGTCCTGGCAACATCCTCGTTAATCTCCTCTATACCCCATCTAGTGCAATCACTTATTTCCTGTAATGTGGTGACCAGAACTGTACTATAGAATTGAAGTACTCTAGCTGTGGCCTAACTAGTGTTTTATACAGTTCAAGCATAACCTCCCTGCTCTTATATTCTATACCTCAGCTAATAAAAGCAAGTATCCTGTATGCCTTCTTAATCACCTTATCTACCTGCCCTGCTACCTTCAGGAATCTGTGGACATGCACTCCAAGGTCCATTTATTCCTCTACATCTCTCAGTATCCTCCCATTTATTGTGTATTCCCTTGCCTTGTTTGCCCTCCCCAAATGTGTTACCTCATACTTCTCCAGATTGAATTCCATTTGCCATCTTTCTGCCCACTTGACCAGTCCATTAAGATGTAGGGAAACTGTAAAGTTGGCTACCTATAAAACAGAAAGAAAGGAAGGAAGACAGAAGGAGAGAAAGAAAGATAGAACTTGCATTTTATATAGCCCCTACCATGACCTCAAGATATCCCAAATCATTCTACAGCCACTGAAGTACTTTGCAATGCAGCAGTCAATTTGTGCAGAGCAAGGTTCTACAACAGCAATTAGAAAAATAAAATGGCCATCTATTTAGTGGTATTGATTGAGTGATAAATGTTGGCCATGACACTGAGAGAATGCCCCTGCTCTTCTTCGAATAATGCGAGGGGATCTGTTACTTTCTCCTGAGAGGGTGGATGGAGCCTCAGTTTAACATCTGATCCAAGATAGCACCTTCAACAGTGCTGCATTCCTTCAACACTGCACTGAAGTGTCAGCCTAGATGATGTACTCTGTAGTGGAGCTTGAACCCACAATTTTCTGACTCAGAGGTGGGAAAGGTTATCACTGAGCTAGGGCTCACACCATCATCACCATCACACTAAATCATCTATCTAATTATTAAATTCACTCTCAGAGAGTGGGCATTACACTGGCATTTATTGCCCACTCCTAATTGCCCTGAAAAGATGGTTGTGGACCTTCTTCTTCTTGAACCACTGCAGTCCATATGGTGGAGGTGCTCCCATGATGTTGTTAGGTAGGGAGTTACAGGATTTTGACCCAGCAATGATGAAGGAACGGTTATATGTGGCCAAGGCAAGATGATATGTGACTTAGAGGAGAATTTTAGAGGAGGTGATGTTCCCATGCACCTGCTGCCGTTGCCTTTGTTTGGAAAGGCACTGCCAAAGATGCCTTGGTGAGTTGATGGAGTGCCTCCTGCAGATAGTACACACTGTAACCACAATATGCCTGTGGTGGAGGGGTTGCAGATGAGGTGCTGATCAAGCAGACTGCTTTTTCCTGGATGGTGTCGAGCTTTTTGAGTGTTGTTTGAGCTGCACCTATCCAGGAAATTGGAGAATATTCCATCACACTTCTGACTTGTGCCTTGTAGGCAGTGAAGAGGCTTTGGGAAGTCAGGAGGTGAGCCACTTATCGCAGAATACCCAGCCTATGACCTACTCTCGTAGCCAAGGCATTTATGTGGTTGTTCCAGTTGAGTTTCTGGTCCATGGTGACCCCCAGGATGTTGATGGTGGGGGACTCGGCAATGGTAATGCCATTGAATGCCAAGGGTGGATGGGTAGGCTCTCTCTTGTCATTGACTGGCACTTGAGTGGCACAAATGTTACTGACCACTTATCAGCCCAATCCTGGATGTTGTCCA
This sequence comes from Heptranchias perlo, assembly GCF_035084215.1. Taxonomy (NCBI): domain Eukaryota; kingdom Metazoa; phylum Chordata; class Chondrichthyes; order Hexanchiformes; family Hexanchidae; genus Heptranchias; species Heptranchias perlo. Next base: position 119,170,168 of record NC_090325.1, read on the forward strand.
GGTCTTGCTAGGTAATGGATTGCTTCTTTATCTGAGGAATTGCAAATAGAGCTGAACACCACAGAATCATTAACAAGCAGCTCCACTTCTGACCTTATGATGGAAAGAAGGTCATTGATGAAGCAGCTGAAGATAGTTGGGCCTAGGATGCTACCCTAAGGAACTGCTGCTGCAATGTCCTGGGGCTGAGAAAATTGGCCTCCACTGACTACATCCCTCTTCCTTTGTGCCAAGTATGACTCCAGCCACTGGAAGTTTATCCCTTTCACCCATATTGACTTCAGTTTTTCTAGGACTCCTTGATGCCACACTCGGTCAAATGCTGTCTTGATTCCAAGGGCAGCCACTCTCACCTCACCTCTGGAATTCAGCTTGTGTCCAAGGTTGGTCCAAAAAAACAAAACAACAATTTTTTTTTAAAAAGTCGAAAAGTGACGCCACAGTGGAACGCCAAGGGTAAGTCAGTGTAATTTATTGGTCGTGTTTTTAGTGGTTATTGTGTCTAGTGGTTAGTGTTTTTAGTGGTTAGTCTGTTAGTGTTAGTTAAAAAACCTTAAAAGCTAAAGTTAAAAAGAGCGGGAAACCAGAGCAGTTAAACAAACCCAGTGAAAATTCATAGTCATAGTCAGCACCGTGGGGAGAGCGGCGAAACCCGAGGAAATTAAATTAAGTCTTTAATTTACTATACACACTTTATCTTTAACTATAAACTATAAATAAAGAGTTAAATAAATAAATATTCAGAATAATTAATTACTAATTAATTTAAAATCAAGCTAAAGTCCATCTACTAAATATAATCTAGACCTTAAGTGTTTCTATTAGTTCTAGAATTAAATTAGTACTAACAAATAAATAAATAAAAACTAGAAATGGACGTCTAGGTTATGTGTTGGAACTGTGATATGTGGGAGTCTGTGGACAGCGAGACTGTCCCTGATTGCCCCGTCTGCAGGAAATGTCTCTGCCTTGAGTTACTCCAGCTCAGAGTCCTTGAGCTGCAGTGTGAGTTAGAGACACTTCAACACATAGCTCAGCAGGGTAAGGGGAACCAAGGGGAGGTAGAGAAAGAGGACCCGCAGACACTGGTCCTATCCAACAGGTACAATGTACTTTCTCCTTGTGAGGATAAGGATGTAGGCTGTGGGGAGGACAGCCAGAATGCTAACCATGGCACCATGGAGCAGGAGGCTGTCCAAGGTGGGAAGGAGCTGAATAAAAAGGGTGCAGTCACAGGGGATTCTATAATTAGGGAGATAGATAGTGTCCTCTGCAGTCACGACTCAAAGCCCAGGAGTGTGTGTTGCCTACCTGCTGCAAGGGTAAAGGATATCTCAGATCAACGAGAGAGGAACTTGGAAAGGGAGGGGGAAGATCCAGTTCTCATGGTCCATGTTGGGACCAATGACATAGGGAAGAAAAGGGAGGAGGTCCTGCTAAGGGAATAACAGAAGTTAGGAACTAAGTTAAAAAACAGGACCTCATGGGTGGTAATCTTGGGATTACTACCCGAACCACGTGTTAATTGGTATAGGGACAAACAGATCAGGAAGGTGAATGCTTGGCTGAAAGACTGGTGTGGGAAGTAGGGGTTCCATTCCATGGGACACTGGCACCAGTGCTGGGACAGGAAGGAGCTCCACCTGAACTAGAATGCATCCTAGCAGAAAATATAAACAGGGCTGTCAATGGACTTTAAATTAGTAAGACAGAGGGAGGGACCTGGGGAAGATAACATAAGTCTGAAGAAAAAAAATAGGAAATGAGAGTAAAGATCTGACCAAGTTAAGGAATATAGGTAACATAAACGGTCAGGGAACAAATACTGTAAGGAACATGACTATAAAATGACTGTTAAAAACAAAGGCAGGGGAACAATTATGAAAAACACATTAAATTTCCTGTACAGCAATGTGCACAGCATCTGAAACAAAACGGGGGAACTGGAGGCAATAATTCATAACGGGGAGCCAGATGTGGTAGGGATAACTGAAACATGGCTACATAAGGAACAGGAGTGATTGTTAAATATTACAGGATTTAATGTATTTAGAAAGGATAGGGAAGGAAGAAGGGGGTGGGGTAGCAGTACTAATTAGAGACACCATAATGGCAATAGAAAAAAGGGACATAAGTAACATTAAGATAGAGACATAATCCATATGGATTGAGACAAAGGATAAGAAGGGATCGATCACGTTAATAGGTATATTCTACAGACCACCTAATAGTGGAAGGGAAGTGGAGGATAAAATCTATGAAATGAGTAGAAAACATCAAAAGAAAAATCTAACTAAAGATAGGGCCACTAAGAGATACACAAGATAAACTCACAGGTAATGACAGTGAAATGGCAGAAATATTGGATAGTTACTTTGCCTCCGTATTTATCAGGGAGATTAACAAGGTGGGCAGGACATTAGAAGAAGAGATCAAAAAAGATATTAAAACATTTAAGATCGAAAGGGGTAGGGAGATAATTGATAAACTAATCAAACTTGGGATAGATAAGATCCCTGGTCCGGATGGATTTCATCCATGAATATTAAAAGAAGTTAGGGAAGAGATAGCAGAGGTACTATTACATATTTATAAAAAATCACTAAAAAAGGGAATAGTGCCAGAGGACTGGCAGACAGGTAATGTTATTCCTATATTTAAAAAGGGTGATAGAACAAGTCCAGGGAACTACAGACCAGTTAGCTTAATGTCAGTGGTAAAAAAGATAATGGAATCTTTACTCAAAGATGTAATAGAAAGACATCTAGAGAATGAAAATATAGTAAAGAACAGTCAGTATGAATTTCAGAAGGGAAAGTCGTGCTTGACCAAAATTATTGAATTATTTGAAGAAGTAACAGAAAGAATAGACAAAGGTAATGCAGTAGATGTAACATATTTCTATTTTCAAAAAGTCTTTGATAAGGTACCGCATTGTAGACTCATGGCTAAAGTCAGAGCATGTGGAGTCAGGGACAGGTAGCAGAATGGATAGCAAGTTGGCTACAAAACAGAAAACAGAGAGTAGGGGTTAAAGGTAGCTACTTAGACTGGCAAAAGGTGTGAAGTGGTGTTCCATAGGGATCAGTGCTGGGACCACTGCTGTTCACAATTTACTTTAACGATTTGGATTTGGGAATCGAAAGTACAATTTCAAAATTTGCAGATGACACCAAATTGGGGGTATAGTTAATAGAAAGGAAGAATGGGTCAAAATACAAGAGGACATTAATCAACTTGTGGAATGGGCATGTAATTCCAAATAAATTTCAATGTAGATAAGTGTGAGGTGGTGCATTTTGGTAGGAAAGAATAAGGAGGCCACATACTGCTTGGATAATAAAAGTCTAAACAGATAGCAAAGGGATCTCGGAGTACAGATACACAAAATAGTGACGCAGGTTAATAAGGCCATAAAAAAGGCAAATCAAGCACTAGGGTTCATTTCCAGAGGTATGGAATTGAAAAGCAAAGAAGTTGTGTTAAACTTGTAAAGAACCTTGGTTAGGCCACACTTGGAGTACTGTGCACAGTTCTGGTCTTCATATTATAGAAAGGATATAGAGGCATTGGAGAGGGTGCAAAAAAGATTCACAAGGATGATACCAGAACTGAGAGGATATCCTTTTCAGATAATTCTTTAAGATAATGATAGGGTTTAATAGGATAGACGTAGAGAAAATGTTTCCACTTGTGGGGGAGTCCAAAACTAGAGGTCATAAATATAAAATAGTCGCTAATAAATCCAATAGGAGAAACTTCTTTACCCAAAGAATGGTAAGAATGTGGAACACGCTATCACAAGGAGTAGTTGAGGCAACTAATATAGATGCATTTAAGGGAAAACTAGATAAGCACATGAGGGAGAAAGGAATAGAAAGGTATCCTGATAGGGTTAGATGAAGTAAGCAGGGAGGAGGCTTGTATAGAGCATAAACGCCGGCATAGACCAGTTAGGCTGAATGGCCTATTTCTGTGCTGTAGTTGCAATGTAACTCGATATAAGGCTGTAATGAGATCTGGAGCCGCGGGGTCTGACTGAACTGAAACTGAGCATTGGTGAGCAGATTATTGTTGAGCAAGTGCTGCTAGATAGCACTGTTGAAGACTCCTTCCACCACTGCTGATAATTGGGAGTAGGCTGTTAGGGCGGTAATTGGCCAGGTTGGATTGTCCTGCTTTTTGTAAACAGAAAATTTTGGGGCAATTTTTCACATTGTTGGGTAGATGCTAATGTTATAGCTGTAAAGGGACAGCTTGGCTAGGGGCATGGCTAGGTATGGGGTACAGGTCTTCAGTACAACAGTTGGGATGCTAACGGGGCCTGTAGCCTTTGTTGTATGTAGTGTACTCAGTTGTTTGTTGCCGTCTTACATCTCCACACACTTTCTATATGCACCACTTGACTTCCTGTTGTTACGTTTTTGTCATACTTATGTCAAATCTTTTCATGATAAAATCCAATGTCCACATATTTAATGGAAAATGCCTATGTCATTCCTACATTGTCATTACATAATTTGGCTGCTGGTGGCATTGTGCCCAGTTTGTGAACATCTTCAGAGATCCTCTTTGAACAATTTCAGAGCTTATGAATGCCAACTTAGTTTAACATCATGTTTCAATATATCTTCTTTATATTAAAAAACAGGAAAAGTTGGAAACACATAGCAGGTTAGTCAGCATCTGTGAAGCCTTTTCTGTTTTTGTCTCAGGTTTTCCTTTGAACCATCTGCTCAATCCTTGCATCCTCCCCTCACTTCCTCCCTTCCCCCTCCTCCCTACTCCCTCTTCCCATTCCTTAAACCACACTAGCTCCTCTGTTAACTAGGAGAAATATTTCACCATAGCAATATGTTTAAAACAGGTCTTACTGAAAGGGTGAAAACCATTTGGAATAATCTGCAGGTAAGATAGTGAAATCAAAGACATTAGAGAGTTCAGAATTCTGGGTGAATTGGAGCATTCAAGGGACATGCCTTAATGGGCTGAATAGCATTTACTGCTAATATATTAAAAATCTTACATCTACACATACTTACTGTCAACTTTTTCCATTAAAATGTCAACATTTATAATGGTAACAGCCCATGTAAATTTTCATGGTGTAATTACAAATTCCCCCAATGGAGGTGTTGCAGTGCCACAACTGGAAGAATGGTGTAATTACAGCATGATGTGTTTATAGAGGCAGTTTCTATTATGAATGTTGACATAGGAATTTATAATAGAAAATATAGAAAAATAAGGACAGAATGTATGACTTTCAAATCAGGACTTAATTATAGCTGCAGACCCTGGTCAAATCATCCCTCAGCCTCCTTCCCTACTTCACCTGAAGACTACATTTTGTCTTGACTCCCTTTGTGTAACATCACAGGAGACTGACTAGTAAAATATTAAAAATATTAAAAATCTTACGTCTGTGCGCACTTTTTTCATTCTGAAGTCCGATGTCTACATTTATAATGGAAACTTCCCATCGGCAACGAGCAAGCATCACAAAGCCACCCAACCAAATTACTGAAATATGTTTGAAACCCATCAATCTTGGGACTAGCAGTTACCACAAGATGAATCAATCAAATCATTTAAACAATGTTAAAAATTGCTTTGAGCCACCATTTTCCTTCCTCATGAATGTCAGCCAAATAGCCTGCCAACGCTTTGTCTAGGTTCATGTGAAGAATTGCCACTTGGGTGTGGAGCAGAAGGCACAGGAGCAATGGAACCATAGCCCAGAGTAAGTAAGAGACACATTCCTTCAGGGCAGGTGGCTAAAAAGAATAAAAAAGACCTCAATAAACAAAGCAAAAAAGCAGATAAAGGGATATGAGAACAGAGCAGGTCCATTGGGAACATTGCTCATGTGGAAGATAAACACCAACATGGGTTGGTTGGGCTGAGTGGTCTTTTTCTGTGTTGTAATTTCTATGTAAGAAGGGTATTCATTGTGTTCCACGCATCTACTTGCTGTACAAGAGCCTCTCCTACCATTCAACATTTCCAAACTGCAAGGTGAAAAGGAAATTCAACATCTGAAAAGATGGGAAGAGACTAAGCATGGAGCCTATTTTTATAATATAGTCCATGCAACAAACCAAAGTGAGGGTGCTGCCAATTCAAGTGTATCTCAAGAAAATGATAAACATGTTGTTGAAATGTAGATATATTCCTGCAGTTTCTTTTTTGAACTCTTTACCATTGCCAATTTATGGTGAAACCACAATGAAAGACTACTTTTCATTCATTAAAGAACACCATTACAAGGAAAGTTGCTGGTTGCTATAATTTTAACCAATGTCATAAAAAAACTCAATGAATTGGAAAAGGCTGTTCACAGAATATGGTTATTTATTTACTTTGCAACTTGTGATTAAAAGCTGTGGTTGGGGTGGAGTTCTGGTTGGCGAGGGTATCATCAATTATTGCAATAATCTACTCATGATACTGACATTCTTGACTGCCTGCCTTGTGTAAATTATACAATGGGCTGGAAATTGCTTTCAAAATAACGGTGAGCCCAACAGCGCTCACCGTTATTAGTGGCAAGATCGACAAGCAAGTTCTGGCGACCGCACTTGCTGAGTCAAACATGGAAATCCGGAACTTTCTCTTCCTGGTTCGCCGGTGATATGACAGCTTTGCCTTAATGGACATCACTGGCTGCAATCAATAGAATCAATGGACCAGCGCCAACTTGTTCTCCTGCCCAGCTGGAAATGAACTGATATCGCTACAAAACAGGTACGCTCAGTTTTTTTTAAGTTTAATCTAAGTTTTAACAGCATGGTAAGTCTTAATGACTGCCACTCAACCTTTCTGGCACTAAAAATTAACTTTTAAAAACGTGGAGTCTCATTACTCCTGATTTTAATAATTTTTGGACATTTAAAAAAAATTATATTCAGAAAGAATGTTTTTTTACTTTTTCTTTCTGTCTCCTTTATCTCAGTCTTTTAATCTTATCCTCTCTTTATTTCGCTTTCTCTTTGTCATTTTATAATACCTTATCGGGCACATCCGGGTTTTACGTCTGCGCTGTTTGTCTATGAACTGCACTTCCTGGGTTCTCGCAGCGTGGCTTGCCTCAAGATGCTTAGTTGAGGGGCCTTAGCAATCCTTTCCCCACTCACACAGCCCAGGAAAGAACGCTGATGTTATTTGAACTCCCAGTTCAAGGAAGTTGCCGACATAAAGTATGCGGTAACTTAGTGGATGAATTTAAATCTAATGAGCGGCGATCACCTCTGGTTTGCTGCTCGGAGCAATTTATGGGCCAATAAGTTTTTCTACTTCAAAGGATAAATATGTACTTTGGTGCTTCCATATTTGCTCAAACAGTTACAGCTTCTGGAATCACTGAGAACTAAGTGCACACATCCTTCCAATAACTATAAAAGCACTGATACAGACTATACTGGTCCACAAAAAGCAAGATAAACAAAGTAAATAAAAACATTTCAAGCAAGATATTGCACGAGTTAACACTCACAAGTCTTTTGAGATCACATAGACTTCTTTATCAAATAAGTACTGATCAGCTGCCCGGGCCCTAAGCTCTGGAATTCCCTCCATAAACCTCTCTGCGTCTCTACCTCGCTTTCCTCCTTTAAGATGCTCCTTAAAACCTACCTCTTTGACCCGTCACCTGTCCTAATATCTCCTCATGTGGCTCAGTGTCAAATGTTGTTTGAAGAATTTTTGTGAAGTGCCTTGGGACATTTTACTTCATTAAAGATGCTATATAAATGCAAGTTGTTGTTGATAAAGGGGCCAAAAGCTGGTGTATTTAACTCAAGTTTTTCTAGCAAGATGTATCACGGTCCATTGGTAGCATTTAGGTACCAGTTCGACAAATGGTTTGGGAATGATGCAGGTATTTAATAAATCTAACATCTTTATGGTGATAGGAGAAAGTTCCAGTGCTAGAGATAACAGTTACTGTGAGGTAATTTGTTTAAGTATTATTAACTGAAATGTTGGTAATTAAAGAGCAACAAGTCTTCTGCTTCATCTTTCATGGTACTTTATCAGTTTTGTGGGTGTTCCCTGATGGTTGGTTTTGTATTACTATCATTAAGTCACTGTCAGGAAATCCTGTAGCACCACTAACCAAAATGATTGGTGCATGAAACCACAAATAAGGAAAGTTTGCAAAGTTATTATTTATGCAGGGACATTATAATTTGTAGATGATGGATATGAGAAAAAAATGAAACTAAAAATGCCACCAACAGTGTCACCAAACAAGGGTTATAATCTGTAAGTGTACCTTAGATCTGTTGACCTTGGCAATAGTTTCTTCTTTCCACTAAAGTACCCTTCAAAGTGTTCTGTCTTGAGTCTATGCGAATAATCAATATACCCAGAAATCTCCTGGCCATGAGAATTGTAGTCTCGGAGGAAAATTATAGACTGAAAAATTAGAAAATAAATATTTTAGTATTAAAACTGAAAATGTAAAACAAAACTGAGCAGGTTATGTTAGAAACCATGATACAGCATTTCATGGATGGCTTGTGAAGGTGATGGGGCTGATAGGCTCACGGTCCTTTTTTGTCTACGTAACACCTGTGACTGCACTTCAAAGTAATTCATTGTATGGGAAGTGCTTCCTTATCATATATTTTTAGGATAATGGAAAAATTCTGTAAACTATTCTGGATTTTAAAGAAATAGGAAGTGCACAGTTGTGGTATAATGGGGTGAAGGCAGCATTTTTGTTACAGGTACAAAAGGTAGGGAGGAAGAAATCTGACAGAGGTATTACTGCCGATTCAAAAGCTACAAAATATACTTCATTTATAAAAGCTGTAAGGACCTCAAGGTGTTATTTAATTGGTGCCCTAGGTTTTGCTTATATATATACAATCATTTGCAAAACAGACCTAGTACACAATAACAGGGATATCATCAATTTCTTCCTAAAATGTATATTTTACAATTGCATGTATAACATATTATGTAGCTAAAAATTGAGTTGATCACTGTAAGGATGGGTCTTCTTTATATCATCGAAAAAACCCAAAAAACCCTTTTTAAAGTATAATAAAATTATTAATAATAATTTTATTATACGTTATTATAAAATTATACTTTATTTTATAAATAAAGTATTTGCTTGCCTTCAAATTTCTTACCATAGCATTTTAATAAGTATCTTTTTATGCCAACTCAGTACTGCATCACTCTTTCTCCATTTTTACCAAGGTTTGTGGAGCAGTGACACAATTCTCACAGAAGTTTGAAGGATTCCCATGATTGATTCCTTTAGGTTATTATACTGAACCAATAGTGATTCTGGTTTATCTACTTCATTTACAGCTGCTATTAATATTGCGCCCAAAGAGGCTGCTGACAGACAGGGGAGGTCCAGATGGGAGAGGTACCTCTATTATACACTGAACACAAGGTCCATGTCAAACATCTGAAACTAGAGTATGACGTACGATCAGTGTAATACATTTTAAGACCTTTCACCATTCACCTCACTGATTAATCTGTTCCACTCATAACAAATGGAACATGGAGAACATTGATAGCATCTGTGAAGCCAAGTGGATTGTGGGGGAGGTGGAACTGACCCTCCTAAGTAAAGAGATGATTATAAACACAGAGGGAAAACATAACAAAAATCGTGAAATATTTACCACAATCCCTTTTCCTATATTTTACTGAAGCATTCAGTCCTTCTTTATAACCATTAACCCATTTAATATTTATTATTACTTCATACAGCAGTGTATTGGAGCAATATACGTTTATTATTGCAGTTAGAATCCTAAAGGATTTAAAATCTCACGGTAAAATAATCTTAAACAGAACATTGTAAAGCTGTATTAGTACCTTGTTGACTAAAATCAAAGATGGGATTCACTGACCAGAATTCACTAGTTCCTGACAAAGAAATCTGGATTGAAGAAAGGCTCTAAATTTTCAAACATTAAAGAACAGAACAAAAAAATAATATATTCTAAAACAAAAACATTAATTGTCCATAACAAAAAACAAATAATAAACAAACTGTTTCCCTAAAATAAATGTAAAACTTGCTCATCCCAGAGCATCTGTCATTGGGCATGATAAATGATTCAGTGGAAGACATATTGGAGTAAAGATCTTAAGCTAATTAAACTATTTTCTCTCTCACCTTATGCTTTTATTAACTTTATCCTCTATTCTTTGATAAACCTACTGGAACATTCACAGCAATCGTAACAATATGTCGCATGGCAACAGAAAAAGGTCAGGCATATAATAAAACCTTTTAAATATGCTTTCAATAGGGCTCCCCCTGATGGCTCTATTGATAAATCCATTATCCAATACGGAACTGAGCCGTACAGACCAGGAATTTCCCAGGTGTGATTCCTCATCTCGTTTGTGCTCAGTTAGTTGAAATCAGTTGGCATGGCGACAAGAGCATTATAATTAATCTAGCACCTTGGGTTACAGATGTAAAAACAATAGCTTGGGTTTCAGTTCATGAACATTATCTTGTGTGATTGCTGGATGAGGACTTGGCTGCAATGCCTCTTGTGGGTGAATAGCCTCCTGACACTCAATGGGCACAACTTTCGAAGTCTGTGCTGGTAGCAGGCAAGGTTCCCTGTTGCCAGCATGCACTTGGAAAATTTAGGCCAATGCCTGAACTTAGAAATGAAAAATGACCAATTGAGCACGGTTAAAAAAAAGTGTACACTTATTGTCAGATACCCCCTACATCTTAATATCTAAAGTACAGAGATCATTTTAAGGTACAAGATTTTTGCTCTTTGAAATTGGTAGTAATTTTTTAAAAAGTGATTTGTTTTTAATCTAGTTGTGTTGAAGCAACTATCAACAGTAGATAATTCATCTTGTATGTCAAAAGCTAGAAATGGAAGAACAAAGCCTACTTCAGACCAACTGAATCTTTTCTCAGGCTCTCTTGCTTCTAAATAAAGTGTATAATCAGATTTTTAGTAAAAGAAATATTTTGACCTCTTTTGCTACCCATAGATATGATGTGGAGATGCGGGTGATGGACTGGGGTTGACAATTGTAAACAATTTTACAACACCAAGTTATAGTCCAACAATTTTATTTTAAATTCACAAGCTTTTGGAGGCTTCCTCCTTCCTCAGGTATTTTCCACATTTACCTGAGGAAGGAGGAAGCCTCCGAAAGCTTGTGGATTTTAAAATAAAATTGTTGGACTATAACTTGGTGTTGTTAAATTGTTTACAATTACCCATAGATAGACAGAGATAATTGAACTCTTGTGAAACTGAATGTTGAATGCATCTCTATATCTGCCAAACAGATCCTATGAAGTACAGGTTTGGCCGCTATCCCAACAAGAGACTATACCCACACTTCTGCCATTCAGCACAAATACAGAAATGAATTAGCCAGGTGGAAACAGGGCCATAGTTGAAAATGGAAAGTGTACAGATCATTTTTCTTGATATGGTATCAGCCACCCATGAAAGACAACTCAACAAAGCAAAAATTATACAGATAACTGATAAACTAGAAGTTATCAGCCAAAACAAATCATCAAATTAGATGGAGGTTGAACAAACTCTCCCAATCTACAAAACACATTTCTAAGTGTGTTAAAGAGTGAATTTGTTAAACTGGATCTCAGCGAGGACAGAAAAAGTATTATTTAAATTATTTGAGCTATGTACTTCAAACCCACTTTTATGCCCTTAAATGACCAGTGAGTCGTTTCCCACCATCAATCAGCAGATTGTCATCTTGGATCTTTATCCTCAAATAGATGTTGCTTAAATTCCTTTTCTTCCGCCCTCCCCCCTGCCCCCCAGAATATAGTTATTCGTTGGTCAAAATCAATTACAATAGATGTCAATATTTTAATAAGATAGGGCGCTAAATTGGGCCGTGTAGTGCCCGCTGTTTCAGCACGACGCGGCCCCTCCGACATCCAAGATGGCGTCTTGGATGCGCACACACGTTTCATGTGTGAAGTGCGCCAGACGCCATCTTGGTGTAGGAGTTAGCGCAAACACTAATCCCGAACGCTGGAAGCATGTAAAGTAGGGAGAAAATGGCTGCAATCAGTGTGCAATGCTGATTTAAAGTGATATACACAATTTTGGACCTTAACGCTCAACTCAACGCACAGTCTTATCCCCGACCATCTAAACGTTTCTTACAGTGCCTGAAGGACCCCTATTTAAAGGGCCATGCAGGTGTTGCAGGTTAGTCGCTGGATTATTGCTTCTGGCTGCTGGAGGAGTAGGAAGTGTTTTTTAAAGCTCCCTATTCTTATTGAGAGTTTCTACACTGCTTTTGAGAGTGCTTTGGCAGGTATTGTCTTACAGGTCGGAAAGTTACAACCATGGTGGAACAACATTCCTGCCAACCATGGGTGGTCTGCTAGGGCTCCCGTTGGGCATTGAGCATGACTGGGAGCATGCAGAGAGGCCACTCACAGCAGGTCAAGCTGCGAGGAGACAGAGGACGAGGTGGCGCAGGGCACTGAGCAGGAGGCCCTACCCAATGAGGGCCTTCCGGGATCAATTCTCTAACCTCATCATGACCGAGGAGGATTGCATCTGACGCCTGAGGTTCACCAAGGAAGCCGTCACCGAGATCTGTCAACTGGTGCGGCCACAACTGCAGCCTCAGAGCAGGACGAGGACAGCATTGCCTGTGGCCGTGAAGGTCACCGTGGTGCTGAATTTCTACGGCTCAGGAGCATTTCAGACCTCTGCTGGCGACATGTGCAACATCTCGCAGTATGCAGTGCACTGCTGCATAAAGGAGGTCACAGACGCACTGTACCACATGAGGAACAGGTTCATCACCTTCCCTCTCGACAGAGGCAATCAGAACGAGCCAGCATGGGGGTTCGCCTGCATTGCTGGCTTCACCATGGTGTAGGGTTTTTTAAAATTCGTTCATGGGATGTGCGCATCACTGGTGAGGCCGGCATTTATTGCCCATCCCTAATTGCCCTTGAGAAGGTGGCGGTGAGCCGCCACCTTGAACCGCTGCAGTCCGTGTGGTGAAGGTTCTCCCACAGAGCTGTTAGGAAGGGAGTTCCAGGATTTTGACCAAGCGACGATGAAGGAACGGCGATATATTTCCAAGTCATGGACTGCACACATATTGCCCTGCATGCCCCGCACATCAACTCGGCTCTCTTCATCAACCAAAAGGGCTTCCACTCCCTCAACGTGCAGCTGGTGGGCAACCACACGCATCGCATCTTGGAGGTCGATGCCTGTTACCCTGGGAGCAGTCACGACGCCTTCGTCATGCAACAGTCCAATGTGCCAGCCATCTTTCATCCGACTCGGCAAGTCAAAGGTTGGCTACTGGGCGACAAGGGCTATCCCCTCACGACGTGACTCATGACACCGGTCAGGAACCCACGCACACGTGCACAGCAGGCCTATAATGAGAGCTATGCTGCCACACGCAACATCGTGGAGCACACCATAGGCCTCCTCAAACAATGCTTCCGCTGCCTGGACCAGTCTGGAGGAGCCCTGCAGTACTCCCCTGAGTGGGTGGGCAGATTCGTGGTGGTCTGCTGCATGCTGCACAACCTCGCCATCATGAGGGACCAGCCTTTCCCACCAATGACTGCAGACGATCCTGAGCCAGAGGTGGAGGAGGAGGAGGCTGAGAAGGAAGAGGCAGAGGAGCAGGAGGAGGAAGAGGCTGAGGAGGAGCAGGAGGAGGGGGTGGAGCCGGAAGCGGAGGTGGAGGAAGACGCAAGGTTGCAGCAGGAACCACACGCCTTGTCTGCAAGGGCTGTGCGTGCTCGCCTGATCCGTGCCTGGTATCAATAATTGGAACTACATCCCCCAACTCACCAACAGGCTTACGTTCCCCACCTTTCCCCTCCCACAAGACAATCAAATCGCCCTCCATCACATTACACATTGGTGTCCCTCTCAGCTCATTGCATGAATAAAAACCACCACCAAATGCAAAATCAAACTCTTATTTATGGATTAATAAATGAAAATATGCAAACATAACACTCTTGTGCATTCCCTTAGTGCCTGTTGTCCATGTGCCTTTACCTATCCTAGTCCTCCTACGAGGTGCTTCCCCAGTGGCTGGAGCATGGGTGGTGGAAGGCTGCTGGCCTTCAATGGAGGAACGTCCAGATGGCCTTGGAGGATGACCTCGAACAGCTCTGGGCCTGGAGGGCCCGGCTTCAGACTGCACCATCTCAGCATGGGCAGCAGCAGTCTGGCCTGGCTGGCCGACAGGCAACAACAGGGGCTTTGGCGGAGTGGCAGGGGTGGGAGCAGGAAGGCTGTCGTCCTGAGAGAGGACAGCAGGTCCGACTGTCAGGGCGCCACTTCCACTCTCCCGGGGCGGCACCTCAGCACTCCTGGTGATCGGCTGGAGAACGGATTGCTGGAGTGCTGTGATGCCCTGGAACCCACGTTCCACAGTGATCCCCAGAGCCACAATAGCAGCAGTCTGAGCTTCCACTGTAGCAGTCTGAGTTGCAAATGCAGCAGTCAGACCTTGGATGACAGATGTTTGTGCTGCGATGGAAGCTGTGACATCAGTCATCAGACACTGCATCATGGTGGGTTCCACAGATGTGCTGATGGAGGTGACCACCCGTTCCATGTTGGAAAGGATGGGCTCCAAGCTCTGCGCAAAGCCCTGCACCAAGTTATAGCTGGACTCCTCCATACCCTTTCTCATTATGCGCAGGCTTTCTGGCAGGATTTCCAGTGCCCCAAGCATTTGTTGGTGTACGCCCATCAGCTGTCTTCTGTAGCCTGGCCCATCAAAGTCCTCATCTGACTCTTCTGCAGCAGAACTAGTGAGCGACCTCGCCCTCCAGTGAGTTGGCACCTGTGGTATCCGTTCCCTGCGCACTTGTGCTCGGTGTCTCACCACGTGCAGATCCCTCCTCTAAAGGATGCGCAGTGTCAGTCTCTGAGCTGGTGGAAGCAAGTATCAGATCAAGTGATGGTGTGGCTTCATGTCCTCCTCCTCCTCCTCCTCCTCCTCGGGTGCCGCCACGTGTTCTCGGGTATCTGCAATGACAAAGGGAAACAGGTTGAGTTGTGGAGTGGGGAGAAGAGCAAGTAAGAGGTGCGTGCTGGTAGCACGTGCAACACGTGAGTCAGAAAAGATTATGGGAGGAGATGTGGAAAAGGAGAAGGATCATTAGATATCCCCCTTGACCGGAACCTCCAGCGCGGCACGTTGTGATGGCTGCAGCGACGGCCCGCCCAATGATCCACAGCACCGTCTCCTCTAGGAGGGTGAGGATGTATAGACATGCCCGTCCAGCCTCAGGTCCCTCCTGCTGCTGGGTGTTATACACCACCTTCTCTTGCAAGACAGAGGACAGTGTGTCAGTGTGTGTCCTGCAAGTTGTGTGGGTGAGGTGCCTGTCATGGTCGAATAGCTGCCAGTTTGTGTGACTTGAGTGGTGGCTGTGTGGCTTGCAAGTGTGGTATTATGTGCGGGTGAGATGCAGCATTGCGTATGGATGGGTAGTGTTTGTTGGTGGGTGGGTGGGTGACGGGAGGTGTCGTGCATGGAGTATTGGTGCAGTTGGTAGGATGTGCCACTTGACACTTGCATTCACTCAACTTGACCACTCGTGTTAAATCATTAAATTTCTTGCGGCACTGCGTCCACGTGCGTGGTGAATGCTCCTGGCGTTCACCTCCTGTGCCACGGCCTGCCAATGCCTATGCAGCTGTAGTCTAGACGGTCAATGTCCACCCTGCAGGTACAATGCTGCCCTCCTTTGGTCCACACCTTCCACCAGGGCCTCCAGAGCATCGTCAGAGAATCTTGGTGCCCGCTCTCTTGCTGGTGCAGCTACTCGTGATGCCATTCTCCCTTCTCCTACTTGGCTGTGTATCTGCCATTGGAAATGTGCCTGCACCTTTAAGTAGTGCAGGCAGCTGATGATGTGCGCTGTCCACGCCCCATTTCCAACTTCCTCATTCTCCGTGCAGCCTCTCAGCAGCGAGGGCTGCGCTTGCTGCACAGAGATTTCATGGGAAGTATCAGTCAGCATGAAGTTCACGTGCTGCCTGCGTGGGGTATGTTGGGCGCTGGATGGCAGCGCATCATCGCCCAGAACGGACCCTTATCCAATTTTTCCCCCACAGTGTTTTGACAGATGAATCTTGTTTTTCCAAACTCCCAATTATCTGAACCAACGTTCTATCTCTGGCGCAGTTTGTATATTTGGAAATGGTAATCTATATGAACTTAACTCAAATTCTCTGTTTTTTTGCAGACTTTAGTTTTTTTATTGGAGGGAAGAGGGCTTTGTAACAGCCTCCTCTTCCTCTAGTCAGGACCCAGGCACTTACCCGCTGAAGGCCTCAGTCTCAGCCAAAGCCCTCAGTTGGACACGCACTCCAATCTTTGGGGCTCTCCTGGTGATGCAGCAGCATCTCCACTGTAGCACTGCGAGGTATTTTCCTCCCACACTGGCAGTCTCCCTCTTGACAGCAGGACTTGTGCCAAAAGCCGTGCATAGTAAATGACCCCCAATCCAGGGAAACGAGTCGGGATTGGGGTGGATCCAGAGGAATAGGGAGAATTCCCATTCTGCTGGAACTCCACCCTGAAGAGAATCCCAGCCTCAATGTCAATCCAGCACCGTTGCTGGTATAACAGCAGGCGTATTCCACTGGAATGAATATCCCTGTTTCTCTTCCAGTCAGTCTTCAAAAGTGAAGATCTGAGCATGTTTTTACATTGCATCAGCTCCAGTATAACAGCTGGAACCAATACAAAATGATTGAAACGTGATCTACCACATTACCAGCGTGAATCCAAACTTCTTCCTCCCCATAGGCTGATGCCTGCAATGAGTTTGATGTGAATATAGTTGAGGAAAATGATCTACAAATGTTGAGCGGTCCAGATTCATCTGAAACTTGGAGATTCACTGTGCATGTGCAGGCATGAGCATGCATGGGGTATTCTGAGTTTTAGATGAAACAAAACATGCCAAATACAACCCACTGAATGTGTATGAAGCAGTATTATTTAAGTATTGTTGTTTAATAACACTTGCGCCTGGAAAGATTCATTTTTCAATGAGTCAATTCCAATAAAGATAATCAGTGGTCAGGATAAAAAGAGAATGAAAAGAAAGATTTCATTATTTTCTCAATTTAGAAATAAATAACATATTCTGAGACTTTGTAATTTGCTTACTGCCTCCAGTAGGAGCACTTCAAGTTTTAATTTGGGAATAAATTGGCATGAAGAGCATTATGATTCATTCTGTTACAATGCTGTTTGTTATGGGATCTAAATTCATTTCAAAGACTACAGAAATTTAAATAACATAAACATTCTCCACTTAATGTCTCATAATAGAATTGGTTTCTTTCACGAAAGATGAGCAAAGCATGTACATGTTTACTTGACAAATAAGTCTAAAGTTAGAAGAGATAAAACTGGTAGGACTATTTTATTTGAAAACTTGATTTGTCTCAACCAATGGGCTTCCTTAAAGATTGCACATAGTTTAATGCCAGTGCATTAATTTCAAGAAGCAAGATGTTCATCAGTGAACCATAGAAATAATCTAGCCTTAAAGCATGGGAAATCAATTAGCCAATTTTAAAAATTCTTATCTGATCCCTTTCCCACTATAAGTTTAGACCATTACCTGGGAAACCTCACAAATTAACCTTCAGTAGCATCAGATGATGTTGATAATTATGCCAAGATGGACCTCAAGGAGAACAACCTGGGCTGATAAGCCAAATTCAACATCTTGTTGTTCTGTGGCAGCAGGTGTATGAAAAGAATGACTGTATTTTGCTTGGTAGTGTTGATTTTGGCCATGTCTGGATTTAATTTGTTCCAGCCCAAGAGGCCTGTTTTTCTGTGACCTTCCTTGAAAGTGCCAGCCAAACTCAGATGAAACAAAGTTTCATTTTATGAAAGACATCAAAACATGATTGTTGGTGACAAAATAAGAATCGCTGTAATTGCTGAAAACCCTGAAACTAAGCCAGTTCAAATTTTCCACAATAAAAATGAGCTGCGGCTGCACTGAGCAAAAACTAAAACAATCTCTACATCCAATAAGCAAGAAGTGGACACAGTGTTCAAAAAAGGCTCCTTTCATATGTTGGCCAATTGGCTTGATTGCTACTGATACTGAAGACAGGAGAAAAAGAACTAAACATGTTTACTTGGGAGCTCCTTAATAGTGCACGGGAAAAGGAAGTCTGGTGCTTTGTAGAGTTATTCTCGTTTTTCTCAATTACCTTCACAGGTCAGGGAGAAATTTCACACAATTTTATATTTTGCAAGTTTTACTTGTGCTTATTTGCCTTCATGAGGATATTAAGTAGGTGAAGGAAAGTTCATACTTTGGTTTGTTAGAAAAAATGGACTTATGGGATAAATGACCTTTTCACATTCTGTACTTTACTACCCCTGTGATTACTTAAATGCATGACTTATCTAACCTACAATATATGAAGAATAATAAATTATAAATAATCAGGTAATTTATTGGATTGTTTTGTTATTTTTGATAAGGACTCAGTGTTTAATGTTGTCACACATTGAGTCACTAATGTAACTACTCTTGAGCTTGTTATACTGGTTCAGAATAGGTGGCCATAATCTGGTCCTAACCAGTATTAGGCAGTACTCCATATTGTATATCAATTACATTTTTGTTTAAATTGAAAAGGAAATCTTTATTTTGTTGTAGCACAAAGTAACATTTCTCTTGGCTTACAGAAACTACATAAAACAATATGCATCACTTTTTTGAAGGTAAGAGATGTCGCAGAATTTCCAATTCAGACACATGAAATTATACAGCACAGAAACAGACCATTCAGCACATCAAGTCTGTGCCAATAATCTTCTCCACATAAGTCACCTAGTCTAATCCCACTGTTTTGCTCACTTCTCACACCCTTTATATTCCTCTTTTTCAAACAGCTTTTTTTTTATTCATTCATGGGATGTGGGCGTCGCTGGCAAGGCCTGCATTTATTGCCCATCCCTAATTGCCCTTGAGAAGATGGCGGTGAGCCGCCTTCTTGAACCGCTGAAGTCCGTATGGTGAAGGTTCTCCCACAGTGCTGTTAAGTAGGGAGTTCCAGGATTTTGACCCAGCAACGATATAAACAACTATTTACGTAAATGATCTGAATTCAGAAACTTAATGCAAAATGGTCAAATTTGCATCTGATACCAAACTAGGAGGGGCACTGGAATCAGAGGAAGCAGCTCAGAAATTACACAATGAGTTGGATAAAATATGTAAATGAAAGTTAATACAGGCAACTGTAAGGTGCTAAACATAGGAAGGAAAAATAGACGACATGAGTACTTCATAGCTAAGTTTGAAGCCTTGGAATCTTAGTAGATTGGATACTAAACATGTCCAACCAGTGCAGAACAGCGATCAAAAAAGTCAATCGGATGTTGAACTACAGAGCCGAAACAGTAGAATATTAGGAGTCTTACAACACCAGGTTATAGTCCATATAGCTGTTGGACTATAACCTGGTGTTGTAAGACTCCTTACATTTGTCCACCCCAGTCCATCACCGGCATCTCCACATCAGTAGAATATTAGTCAGAGGAGGTAATGATCACACTTTATAGTGCTCTGGTCAGACCGCACCTTTAGTACTGTGTCCAATTCTGGTCACCAGAAATAAGAGTGATATCCAAACACTGGAAGCAATGCAGAGATGATCCCCAGTGTCAGGGCTCTGAGATGTGAGGACATACTAGAAAAACTTGGCTTGTCAGCCTAGAAAGAGTGATGACATAATGTCACAATGTCACCACCAAAGCTAGCCAGCAAAACCCAGTGAAAAAAGGGTCTTCCTTACCACTGGTCTATAAAAATCCAGCAGGTTTATATTGATGTGGCTGCTGGTTGTGGAAAATCTGCGATACAGGAGCTGGTTGCCAAATAGCACGTTTAAAGCAGCTCTGAGCTGCTGGTTGTGCTATACCTGACTTGCAAATGCTTGATAGTGAGCTATATGTTAAATCTACTTACAGCATAAGCTGAATGGCTTGAAGGGTCAAGCCTGCGCTCAGATATAGGATATCATGACTCACATTGGACTCTGGGGCATCTTGTCGGTTCCAGCTGTCAATACAGTGCTAATCCACTGGAAGACTGCCTCTTTGAGTGGGTCTCGGTGTAGACAGGCTTGCACTATTTTACTGCTTGATTCTTGCATAGTGCTTTAGTTAGTTCACTGTCCCCACTACAACATAAAACTTATTTTGTCATCTTAGTCACATGCTCGAGTAGTCTTTCTACTGTCTACTGTCAGCATAAAGTACAAAATGTAAAGCTAGATATTACACTGTATGGTATTAGCATACAGATGCTTAACATTTTCATATGAAATCACTGTTATTTTAACAGAGACCAAAACATGCCAAAAAGTGTCAGATTTAAAGAAAATATTAAGTCCAAAAATTCAACAAAGGTTTAAAAGATTTAAAACAAATATTGACTACAAATTCAATACTGTGAAGGTAAACAATTGCATCTTAGATTATGGAGATGATCTTTACTTTGTATTACATATATAGCCCTTTTGGTAAATATTATCAGTATATTGCAACTTAAAAATAAATGAATATACTTTTACAGAGTAACTTCAAAGAAGCGAAATAAACCAAATTCATATAATCAACTGACTATTCAACTACATTGTCTTTCCATATGCTTCAACACCACAAAATAGTTACACCAGCAAAGATTATAGCAATTTGTGTAATGAAGTCTATGAATCATCTCATAATTGTCAGTTAATTAGGCTTCGAATTGCTGACCAAATCATAATTTTGTCTCATTGACTGATGATAATCATGTTTAATAGCATCAATGCTGTCTCCTTTTCTTGTGGGCCATGACACTGATGGGGTTAAGTATCATCTAGTTGGCCTCCTAAGCAATGGGCCACTGGGTGGTCGCAGCATTAATTTGTGAACTAGCATAGCAGCTTCGAGAGTGATTCCGTGACAACGAGGAAGTGCATAAAAGGAACTTTCACATATTATTTTTCCTCTCACTTGCTCTGCACCAGCACATGGCTTGGCAGCCTTTCAGAACTACATAACGTGTTTCGGTAGTACCCTGTCAGACAGCATTAGTCTTCCAAGAAAGTGGAAATGTTCCAGGACGATAGCTAACCAGCTTCCTTTAAGACAAACAATCATGTACTGTAAACGATTCTGCAGGTGTCTCAGGGTCTCAGCTGGCTGTTGTTTATTAAGGTGCGCTGTGTGAGGGGCGGCAGATGAGGTTGCCACTGACAGCTTTGTGTAAATGTGGTGGGGAAATGGAAATATTACTCTTACAGGAACATTTGAGTACTGTGCTTTTGGCGTTTGTGACCTGATTCCGCTACTTGAAAACTGCTACTTGTTTCAGAGGGAATAGGTTTCCACACAGCAGGCCCTGTGTGAAAGTATGAAATAGAGAAACCAGACATGTACACAGGTGTGCATTTTCTTTGCCATCTACAGAAAACTGCACTTCCTCGACGTCTTTCATTTTAAAAAACTGCTCATTTCAGACCACTGTGTTTACTTAATAAATAATAATTGTTGTAGTATAAAAATAAATAAACCTGTTGCCCTCTTTGGACAGGGAGTATCTAAAGCATGGGCAAAAAGAAAATGGGAACTGTGCTTAAATTTATACAATTGGCATTTGGTATTGGGAGGAAGGGAGAAACTGGGCAGCTTAGTCCACATGACAAGCTGTTACGGTAATGTTGAAAGCAGTTTATAGTATGTGAAATAATGTTTCAAATAGCTTGTCTATCTTTCAATAACACTGTGTCAAGTTAACCTGTATGTCTCTGGTTACCTAACAAAACGAATCACTTTGTTCTGTTTAATAGTAAATTTATTTCAGAAAGATTACATATGGCGGAGGTGGGGGTGGGTGGGTGGGGGGGTGGTGGGGGGAGAAGGGAAGGACACCTCAGGCTGTAATTAAATTGAGGAATATAGACATTATTGGGTAAATTTTGCAAGACTAGACCCCCAGCAAAAGCTAGCGTCCTGATTCTCTGATCCACATTCCCGGTATGTGATGCTATGTGCCAGAAATCTCACCTCATAAAATTTAACCTTATAAATCAGAAGAATGAAACTTAAGCAATTTATAGATCTAAATATAAGGGTAGAAATTGGATCTTGTTGCACCAGTTTTACACCAGGCACAATGAGGCCCAATTTCGGGGACCAATGTCCTACACCCCAAGGAAGCCTGAAAGATATCCAATCCGTAATTCAATTGGACGATTTTTATGCATTCCCTGGCGGCCGTCTAAAACAGGCGTTAGGCCCCATAAGTATGCAGATGAGGATCTCAACACCTGTTTTTAGGACCCTTCGGGAAATTGATGTCCCAAGGAGCTTCTCCTGGAGTGGATGTGGCCTAGGAACCAGCCACCACCGAAAAGGTGAGTTTTAGTCATTTTTATTTTAAATTCAAGTGAAGCCAGGAGTGGCAGGAGAAGCCCACCTCCCACATTCCCAGCCCTAGCCTTGTTCTCTCTGACACCGCTGGCTTTGTATGGAGCAGATAGGGGCTCCACCTTTTACAAGGCCTTTGAGAACTCTGATGTTAAGCTGGGTCCTGGGGTATCCAGGTCCTTGTCCAATTCCCAGCCCTTCCATTTCACTTCTGCTGAAGTTATGGTGGGAGTGTGCAGGAAGGGCTGAGGATTTTCAGCCCCACTATCTCAGGAACAAAATTATTTTAAAAATGACGTTAATACTTTTATTCAATATTTAAATAATGATCCAAGAATCTTTATGTCATTCAACTGTCTTTATACAGTGGTGAAATCTGGTATGCATGCTGAGATTGTAGCCTGATTATGCAATGGGTAAACTTGTATTTGGTTTTCAGCATAGGGAATGATTGTAGTATTTGTGCCAGAATGATTGTAGAAGTACACAGAAAGTTGAGGTTAATTTGGGTAGACAGTTGACTCCATTGGGTTGGTGCCAGAAAAAAGGACAATAATTTGGTGACAAAGTCCCCAGGCACTTTTTGTATTGACATTTATTCAGTTCTAGAGATCTCTGGATCTGTGACATATGTTTGCTCAATGTTAAGGGTTACAGTGCCAAGATTGCTCATGGTACTGATTTTAGTAGCGTTAAGCTTCTTGATGATGCTGAAAGCGTGGTGCTAGAGGAAAGGGAGTTTATATGATAGAATTTCTTCATCAGGTTCTATCAACAACAACAACTTGCATTTATATAGTGTCTTTAATGTATTAAAACGTCCCAAAGCACTTCACTGGAGTGTTATCAAACAAAATTTGACACTGAGCCACATAAGGAGATATTAGGAAGGTGAGCAAAAGCTTGGTCAAAGAGGTAGGTTTTAAGGAGCATCAAAGGAGAGAGGCGGAGAGGTTTAGGGAGGGAATTCCAGAGCTTATGGCCGAGGCAGCTGAATGCACAGCTGCCAATGGTGGAGCAATTAAAATCGGGATGCGCAAGAGGCCAGAATTGGAGGAGTGCAGAGATCTCGGAGGGTTGGAGAGCTGGAAGTGGTTACAGAGATAATGAGGGGCGAGGCCATGGAGGGAATTGAAAACAAGGATGAGAATTTTAAAATTGAGGCATTGCCAGACCGGGAGCCAACGTAGATCAGCAAGCACACGGTGATGGGTGAATGGGAGTTGGTGCGAGTTAGGATATGGGCAGCAGAGTTTTGGATGAGCTCAAGTTTACGGAGGGTGCAAGGTGGGAGGCCAGCCGGGAGAACATTGTACTAGTCGAGTCTAAATGTAACAAAGGCATGAATGACAGTTTCAGCAGCAGATGAGCTGAGGCAGGGGCGGAGAAGGGCGATGTTACAGAGGTGGAAGTAGATGGTCTTGGTGCTGGAGAGGATGTGGGGTCAGAAGCCCATCTTAGATGCCAATAAGATGCCAAGGGTGCGAAGAAGTCTGGTTCAGCCTCAGACAGTGGCCAGGAAGAGGGACGGAGTCGGTGGGTAGAGAATGGAGTTTATGGTGGGGATCGAAGACGATGGCTTTGGTCTTCCTAATATTTAATTGGAGAAAATTTCTGCGAATCCAATACTGGATGTCGGACAAATCAATAAAAAAATTGCGACCTCTTAGTTTTGAGGAGAAGCAGTGCAAGCTGTGTGAAAAATTAGAAGTGTTTACGAGACTTATTGTCCACAAGCAAACTGGTCGATGCAAGGGAGATTTTATGCGTTGCTTGGGTCAGAAATGAGAGGCTATTGTCCCCATTTTAGACTTTCACAGGGTACGGTAGCATAGTGGTTATGTTACTGAACTAGTAATCCAGAGGCCTGGACTAATAATCTGGAGTCATGAGTTCAAATCCCACCACGGCAGCTGGGGAATTTAAATTCAATTAATTGAATTCAAATAAATAAAAATCTGGAATTAAATACTAGTATCAGTAATGGTGGCCATGAAACTGCTGGATTGTTGTAAAAAAAACCATCCGGTTCACTAATGTCCTTTAGGGAAGGAAACCTGCCGTCTTTACTCAGTCTGGCTGATATGTGACTCCAGACCCACAGCAATGTGGTTGATTCTTAATTGCCCTCTGAAATGGCCTAGCAAGCCACTCAGTTGTAAAATCTCACTAAAAAAAGTCACAATAAGAATAAAACCGGACGGACCACCCGGCACCGGACACGACAAAGGCAAACCAAGCCCAGTCGACCCTGCAAAGTCCTCCTCACTAACATCTGGGGACTTGTGCCAAAATTGGGAGAGCTGTCCCACAGACTAGTCAAGCAACAGCCTGACATAGCCATACTCACAGAATCATACCTTTCAGCCAACGTCCCAGACTCTTCATCACCATCCCTGGGTATGCCCTGTCCCACCGGCAGGACAGACCGACCAGAGGTGGCAATACAGTCAAGAGGGAGTGGCCCTGGGAGTCCTCAACATTGACTCTGGACCCCATGAAATCTCATGGCATCAGGTCAAACATGGGCAAGGAAACCTCCTGCTGATTACCACCTACCGCCCTCCCTCAGCTGATGAATCAGTCCTCCTCCATGTTGAACACCACTTGGAGGAAGCACTGAGGGTAGCAAGGGCACAGAATGTATTCTGGGTGGGGGACTTCAATGTCGATCACCAAGAGTGGCTCGGTAGCACCACTACTGACCGAGCTGGCCGAGTCCTGAAGGACATAGCTGCCAGACTGGGCCTGCGGCAGGTGGTGAGTGAACCAACACGAGGGAAAAACTTACCTGACCTCATCCTCACCAATCTACCTGTCGTAGATGCTTCTGTCCATGACAGTATTGGTGGAAGTGACCACCACACAGTCCTCGTAGAGATGAAATCCCGTCTTCGCACTGAGGACACCATCCAACGTGTTGTGTGGTACTACCACCGTGCTAAATGGGATAGATTCAGAACAGATCTAGCAGCTCAAAACTGGGCATCCATGAGGCGCTGTGGGCCATCAGCAGCAGCAGAATTGTATTCCAGCGCAATCTGTAACCTCATGGCCCAGCCTATTCTTCACTCTACCATTACCAACAAGCCAGGGGATCAACCCTGGTTCAATGAGGAGTGCAGAAGAGCATCCCAGGAGCAGCACTACGTGCATGCTAAACAGCGGAAGCAACATGCTATAGACAGAGCTAAGCGATTCCACAACCAACGGATCAGATCAAAGCTCTGCAGTCCTGCCACATCCAGTCGTGAATGGTGGTGGACAATTAAACAACTAACGGGAGGAGGAGGCTCTGTAAACATCCCCATCCTCAACGATGGCAGAGTCCAGCACGTGAGTGCAAAAGACAAGGCTGAAACGTTTGCAACCATCTTCAGCCAGAAGTGCCGAGTGGATGATCCATCTCGGCCTCCTCCCGATATCCCCACCATCACAGGAGCCAGTCTTCAGCCAATTTGATTCACTCCACGGGATATCAAGAAACGGCTGAGTGCACTGGATACAGCAAAGGCTATGGGCCCCGACAACATCCTGTCTGTAGTGCTGAAGCCTTGTGCTCCAGAACTCGCTGCGCCTCTAGCCAAGCTATTCCAGTACAGCTACAATACTGGCATCTACCCGACAATGTGGAAAATTGCCCAGGTATGTCCTGTCCACAAAAAGCAGGACAAATCCAATCCGGCCAATTACCGCCATCAGTCTACTCTCAATCATCAGCAAAGTGATGGAAGGTGTCGTCGACAGTGCTACCAAGCGGCACTTACTCACCAATAACCTGCTCACCGATGCTCAGTTTGGGTTCCGCCAGGACCACTCTGCTCCAGACCTCATTACAGCCTTGGTCCAAACATGGACAAAAGAGCTGAATTCCAGAGGTGAGGTGAGAGTGATTGACCTTGACATCAAGGCAGCATTTGACCGAGTGTGGCACCAAGGAGCCCTAGTAAAATTGAAGTCAAGGGAATCAGGGGGAAAACTCTCCAGTGGCTGGAGTCATACCTAGCACAAAGGAAGATGGTAGTGGTTGTTGGTGGCCAATCATCTCAGCCCCAGGACATTGCTGCAGGAGTTCCTCAGGGCAGTGTCCTAGGCCCAACAGGACCTCCAACCAACACTATACACCAGATACATCGATGACATTTTCTTCCTATGGACCCACGGCGAAGAATCACTGAAGAGACTACACGATAACATCAATAAGTTCCGTCCCACCAACAAACTCACCATGGACTACTCCTCAGAATCGGTTTCATTCTTGGACACACGAATCTCCATCAAAGACAGGCACCTCATGCTGCAGTGTGTCTGAACCTTCCTTTATACAGCATTGTAACTGCTTTCAGTGCTTAACCTTTTTGAATGATTAAAATTGGAAACGAATGCATGCACTAGGCTATTTCTTCACTTGGTATAGTGGCTAACCTGATGTTAACACAATAGAGTTAATGCTGTAAATGTGAAAGTTCACTTTTTACTGATGTTATAATGTAAACACAGCCAGTGGAAAATAAAACTATCTAATTTTAACCAAATTTCAGTTAATTTAAACAAACAATTACTAAACCAAATGAGCATTTAAACAGAGGTCAGACTGCTTTCACAGGCAGAAATGAATGGAAACTGACAGCTAAGGAAACACTGTAGTGACTCAGTGTGAACCTCACTGTCTTGAAGCTTCCAGTTGAAAGTTCTCAGACACAAATAAAGATCGGTCAGTACCAAGCAATGAGCTTTGACAAAGTGTAAAAACCTTGTGAGGTCAATACAGGTAAAACAGGATAGAGAAGATTGCACAAAATCTGTAGATCAATATAGAAAGTTGCAAGAAACAATACATGGAAGGTGGTGACTGGAGGTCAGCTTGAACCCAATGTTGTTCATTCATGCCAAAAATGCCAAAAACCAGCTGCTCTTCTTTAGTACTTTTGAGGTGGAGTGAGTACATAAATGAGCGTTTTAATGGTAGAGTGGGGGGAACGGGGAATGCTCAGTAGAGCAGAGTTGGAAGAGTGAAGGCTGTGGGCAGGAATGAAGGGCTGAAGAAGGTTGCAGAGTTGGAAGGTACGAGGCTGTGGAGGGATTTGAAGATAAGGTCAAATATTTAAAAATCAATGTCTTAAGGGATAGGGAACCAATGGAGGTCAGCAATGATAAAGGTGATGGATGAGTGGGATTTTGTGCAGGATGGGATGCGGGCTGCAGATTTCTGTACAAATTGGCGCTTACGTAAAGTGCAGCTCAGGAAGTCATCAAGGAGAGCATTGGAAAAATCTAATATATAAGTGACAAAACCATGGATAAGGGTTTCAGTGGCATCAGGGTGAGGTAAGCCAGAGACAGACAATGTATAGGGTACTGTAGCATTGTGGTTATGGTAATGAATGAGTGATCCAGAGGCCATGAATTCAGATCCCACCACAGCTATTGTAAAATCAAGTTTAATAAATCTGGTACTGTGGGCTGGCTCCAGGAAAATTGACCAGAAAACATGCCAGATTGTTGTAAAAATCTATCTGATTCAATAATGTCCAACAGGGAAAGGAGCCTGCCACCCCTACCTGGTCTGGTAAACAAGTGATTCCAGCCCCACACTATGTGGTTGACTCTTAATGCCCTACAAAGTGGCCTAGCAGGCCAATCAGTTCTTAAACAATTGCTATGAAGCACAAGAAGGCAGATCACCACCACTGTCTCTGGGCACCCAGGGATGAGCAATAAATGTGGGATTGCCAGCATCACCCACACCCAGAGAGCAAATAAAGAAAAAAATGTTTTGGACGTAGAAGTAGGCAGCCTTGGTGATGAAATAGATGTAGGGTTTGAAGCTGACCTTGGGATTGAGTAGAATGCAAAGGCTGCTCACCATCATGTATAAGGTTGAGCAGGAATCTGAAACTGGGGAGCAGAGTTTATGGAGGAGGCTGTAAGATAGCTTTCATCTTGACAATGCTGTGCTATCAGAAATTGTGCTTTTTCCACAGTTTGAGGTCACACAGGCAATTGGGCAGCATGGCAGCATTCTGCAGTCTTTGATTCAAGG
Organism: Heptranchias perlo; assembly: GCF_035084215.1. Lineage (NCBI taxonomy): Eukaryota > Metazoa > Chordata > Chondrichthyes > Hexanchiformes > Hexanchidae > Heptranchias > Heptranchias perlo. The sequence continues at coordinate 119,198,684 of NC_090325.1, forward strand.
GTGGCAGTGTAGAGATAAAACTGGATATCTTCAGTTTACATATGAAAGTTGACCCCATGCTTGGAGATGGTGTCAAGATAGATGAGGATTAGGAGGAAGCCAAGAACGGAACCTTGGTTTGCACCAGAGATGACTGCAGCAAACATGAGAGGAGAAGCCATTGCAGTAAATTTTCTGGCTGCATTAGGACAGGTAGGACTGAAACCATAAAAGTGCAGTGCCATGCAGATATATTGTTAACTATGTTGAAAGCTGCAGAGAGGTTGAGGAGGATAACGTACAATATCACATTGACACAAAGGGGCTGATAATGCTATGATGGGCATCCTAGGGGCTTCAGTGCAGAAACCTGAGGCTTGGAATATGCCCAAGGCATCTCGTGTGCTCCAATGTTGCTGCTCAGCATGAAGGACACTGAAAGCCTGTGCTCAAACTGTCCGCAATGCTCACTAAGGTCCCAAGAAAAATATAATTAGGGTGGGTGTCTCCATAATGTGACTTGAGCAGTGGCTGCAAAGTGCCCATTCCAAAAGTGCTGAAGTGGGTGGGGGGAGGACCTAATAAGTAAATTTAAAAGTTCCCTGCCTGGCCTTTCCTTCTGCCTCCCCTCCACTTTTCACCCCTACCTCTCCATCTCCAAGCCATCCCTGCTCTCTTTCCGCCCAAAAAATAATGTTGGCACTCAATAGACAGCTAATAGTCCTTTACTGACTATTGGTGTCCGTGTTTCCAGGTCCGGCCTTCCTGGCACTCCCAGGATATCAAGCACCATGTGCTAGGAATGCCATAAAATTATGTACATGAGTTGTCCTCATGTTTATAGAATAAGATCAACTAATTTCTGTGCACGCACCAAGAGCGCAAAGTCAGAAAATTACCCTATGATATTTTATTGCTATAAATTAGTTTTATGCTAAATTAATACAATTTGCTCATTTTAGTTTTAATTTTAGCACTGGGCAGTAAGTCCTACAAGTGCTTATCTCAGGACACTTTTATTGAATGATGATGACTCCTTGTATCACTGAGATCTCTCTGGCAATCTCAGCATGAGGATCAAGATCTGGATTTATTAAGTGTGCTTAGATCTTAGAAATCAGGAGTTTGATTCTAAGATGAATTTCAATATAATACTTAGTAGGAACTAGTGGTGATTGAATTTTGAAGGTCAACTAACTCTGCCTTGATTATTATATCATTCACATTACCGTTCCTTTCCCTTACCCACTCATTACCTATATTTTTCCTGCTTTCAGCACATAATTCTCCCTCTTTTTTGAATTTTTCCCTTTAGTTCCAATCTTTTCATTTTCTGTTTAACTAAATTTTCTTTGCTTTTTTTCATTCCATTTCATTCTCCCTTTCAATGATCTTTTGGGATACGTTACACTTTCTTTACCATTTAATTAATTTTGTATGCATTTTTTATCTCCTAATTTTGTAGATCGGCCTCAGTGTAAATACTGAATAGTAGAATTCTGGCTATTATAGTGACATGTTTAGAATTTACTTTCACTGGTATCCTATTAATTTACATAGATGCAACGCCACAGCAAAAAAGGCAATTTGCTTCCTATAGTCTGACATTTCTTTTCCTTCTTGTACTCATCAAGGTTACAAATCATAATGGTATAATTGTTTTTTTACTATTTCAAGTGCAGTGCAAACATTGATCACTGCAAGTTCAGATATGATGTGGAGGAGTGGAAATTCCGGACTCTATTACATTAGCAATGCACTTCAATCCCAACTCAATTAAAGGGCTTCCCGGTGCTGATTAGTCTAGCAGCAGCAACTGCAAATAAAAAGTTGCGATTTTTTTTAGAATTTGTGCATTCTGGTGATATTAGTAAGTACCACCTATCCGATATTGTTCTGCTGGACATAGATTGACAAGTGTATTTAAAATATGAATTTATAAATACTTTAATAAATAAACTATAGCTTGGGCTGATAAGTGGCAAGTAACATTCGCGCCAGATAAGTGCCAGGCAATGACCATCTCCAACAATTGTAAACAATTTTACAACACCAAGTTATAGTCCAGCAATTTTATTTTAAATTCACAAGCTTTCGGAGATTTTCTCCTTCCTCAGGCAAATGTTTCAAGATCTCCTTGAAGCCTACGCATTTATACATATTGAACAATAATACATGGTGTTTACAGACTGCCCCTGCAACTGCCCGTTGCCAAGGCAATCACCGTGTTCAGACAGAGAGGTGTTACCTGCAGAACCTCCGAATACACATTCAACAAAAAAACAAACAGGGAAAAAAAACAGAGAAAAAAAAACACAGAGAGAGGCAGAAACATCCGGAAGGCAGAGAGAGCCAGCAAATGACCCATTATATTAAAAACAGATAACATTTGTTCGCTGGTGGGGTAACGTGTAGCGTGACATGAACCCAAGATCCCGGTTGAGGCCGTCCTCATGGGTGCGGAACTTGGCTATCAATTTCTGCTCGACGATTTTGCGTTGTCGTGTGTCTCGAAGGCCGCCTTGGAGTACGCTTACCCGAAGGTCGGTGGATGAATGTCCATGACTGCTGAAGTGTTCCCCGACTGGGAGGGAACCCTCCTGTTTGGCGATTGTTGCGCGGTGTCCGTTCATCCGTTGTCGCAGCGTCTGCATGGTCTCGCCAATGTACCATGCTCTGGGGCATCCTTTCCTGCAACGTATGAGGTAGACAACGTTGGCTGAGTCACAGGAGTATGAACCATGCACCTGGTGGGTGGTGTCATCTCGTGTGATGGTGGTATCTGTGTCGATGATCTGGCATGTCTTGCAGAGGTTACCGTGGCAGGGTTGTGTGGCGTCGTGGACGCTGTTCTCTTGAAAGCTAGGTAGTTTGCTGCGAACGATGGTCTGTTTGAGGTTGGGTGGCTGTTTAAAGGCGAGTAGTGGAGGTGTGGGGATGGCCATAGCGAGGTGTTTGTCCTCATTGATGACATGTTGAAGGCTGCGGAGAACATGGCGTAGTTTCTCCGCTCCGAGGAAGTACTGGACGACAAAGGGTACTCTGTTGGTTGCGTCCCGTGTTAGTCTCCTGAGGAGGTCTATGCGATTTTTTGCTGTGGCCCGTCGGAACTGTCGATCGATGAGTCGAGCGTCATATCCCGTTCTTACTAGGGCGTCTTTCAGCGTCTGTAGGTGTCCATCGCGTTCCTCCTCGTCTGAGCAGACCCTGTGTATTCGCAGGGCCTGTCCATAGGGGATGGCCTCTTTGACGTGGTTAGGGTGGAAGCTGGAAAAGTGGAGCATCGTGAGGTTGTCCGTGGGCTTGCGGTAGAGTGAGGTGCTGAGGTGCCCGTCTTTGATGGAGATTCGTGTGTCCAAGAAAGAAACTGATTCTGAGGAGTAGTCCATGGTGAGCTTGATGGTGGGATGGAACTTGTTGATGTTATCGTGTAGTCTCTTTAGTGATTCCTTGCCGTGGGTCCATAGAAAGAAAATGTCGTCGATGTATCTGGTGTATAGTGTTGGTTGGAGGTCTTGTGCAGTGAAGAAGTCCTGCTCGAACTTGTGCATGAAAATGTTGGCGTATTGGGGTGCGAATTTGGTCCCCATGGCTGTTCCGTGTGTTTGGGTAAAGAACTGGTTATCGAAGGTGAAGACATTGTGATCCAGGATGAAGCGGATGAGTTGTAGGATGGCTTCCGGAGATTGGCTGTTGTTGGTGTTGAGTATTGATGCTGTCGCAGCGATGCCGTCATCGTGGGGGATACTGGTGTATAGTGCCGAGACGTCCATCGTGGTGAGAAGTGTTCCTGGTTCAACTGGTCCGTGGGTACTGAGTTTTTGTAGGAAGTCTGTAGTGTCACGACAGAAGCTGGGGGTTCCCTGTACGATGGGTTTCAGGATGCCCTCGATGTATCCAGAGAGGTTCTCACACAGGGTTCCGTTGCCTGATACGATGGGACGTCCGGGTGTGTTGGCTTTGTGTATCTTTGGGAGGCAGTAGAAGTCTCCCACGCGGGGATTACGTGGGATGAGAATGCGTAGGATGCTTTGAAGGTCTGGATCGAAGGTCTTGATCAGTTTGTTGAGCTGGTGGGTGTGTTCTTTGGTCGGATCTGCGGGTAACCGTCTGTAGTGTTCCTGGTTGTCCAGTTGTTGGTATGCTTCTTTGCAATAGTCTGTTCTGTTCTGTATGACTATGGTTCCTCCTTTGTCCGCTGGTTTGATGACGATGTTGCGGTTGGTCTTGAGAGCGTTGATGGCGTTGCGTTGTGCTCGGGTGACATTCTGGACTGTCTTCTGAGTGCGGCTGATGAATCTGGCATTGACGCATTTCCTGACAGCTTGAGCATACATGTCCAGCTGAGGGCAGCGACCCTCCGGAGGAGTCCAGTTTGACTCTTTCCTCTTCGGTTGCTGTACCGCGGATCCCTCTGTCTGCTGTTCCGGATCGTCGATTGTCTCATTGGGTTCGCTGCTGAAATCTTGGGGTTTGTGGTAGAATTCCCGGAGCCTCATTCTCCTGATGAATTCCTCTGTGTCCGCCGCGAGACGAGTTGTATGTGGACTTGAGTGGGTTCGTGATCTGGAGTCCTTTCGGGATCTTGTCTGCTTTCTTGCAGCTCTGTAAAAACTTGATGTCTGTGTCTAAATGCGCGATCTTCTTGGATATCCTTTCCACTGTGAGCCGGCAGTTTGTGGTGTCGATGGTAGTCATGATGTGGAGATGCCGGTGATGGACTGGGGTTGACAATTGTAAACAATTTTACAACACCAAGTTATATCCCGAAAGGACTCCAGATCACGAACCCACTCAAGTCCACATACAACTCGGATTACGCTGAGAGACTCTGCCGCCGTACCTCTCGCACACTCCGCAACCATCTCATACACCAACTCTACAGCAGACGCCACAACCTCGAAACCAAGATAGAGTCCATACTCTCAACCTGTACTCAGGACACAGCAGACCAGCTACGTTATACCGCCAAACAGACGAGGCAACGGAACTACGCTGCCTACATGAAAACCAAGAGCAGGAAGCTTGAGAAACTCGGCATCACCACCAGCAACGACCAAGCTTCCCCTGGTACCACGGTTGCAACCACAGGGAAGTCTATTGTCAATTTATCCGACCACACCCTTCAACCAGACGAAATCGAAGTTCTCAGCCGAGGGCTCAATTTCTGCCCCACTACCGAAATGGACCCCACTAGTCTCGCGGCGGACACAGAGGAATTCATCAGGAGAATGAGGCTCCGGGAATTCTACCACAAACCCCAAGATTTCAGCAGCGAACCCAATGAGACAATCGACGATCCGGAACAGCAGACAGAGGGATCCGCGGTACAGCAACCGAAGAGGAAAGAGTCAAACTGGACTCCTCCGGAGGGTCGCTGCCCTCAGCTGGACATGTATGCTCAAGCTGTCAGGAAATGCGTCAATGCCAGATTCATCAGCCGCACTCAGAAGACAGTCCAGAATGTCACCCGAGCACAACGCAACGCCATCAACGCTCTCAAGACCAACCGCAACATCGTCATCAAACCAGCGGACAAAGGAGGAACCATAGTCATACAGAACAGAACAGACTATTGCAAAGAAGCATACCGACAACTGGACAACCAGGAACACTACAGACGGTTACCCGCAGATCCGACCAAAGAACACACCCACCAGCTCAACAAACTGATCAAGACCTTCGATCCAGACCTTCAAAGCATCCTACGCATTCTCATCCCACGTAATCCCCGCGTGGGAGACTTCTACTGCCTCCCAAAGATACACAAAGCCAACACACCCGGACGTCCCATCGTATCAGGCAACGGAACCCTGTGTGAGAACCTCTCTGGATACATCGAGGGCATCCTGAAACCCATCGTACAGGGAACCCCCAGCTTCTGTCGTGACACTACAGACTTCCTACAAAAACTCAGTACCCACGGACCAGTTGAACCAGGAACACTTCTCACCACGATGGACGTCTCGGCACTATACACCAGTATCCCCCACGATGACGGCATCGCTGCGACAGCATCAATACTCAACACCAACAACAGCCAATCTCCGGAAGCCATCCTACAACTCATCCGCTTCATCCTGGATCACAATGTCTTCACCTTCGATAACCAGTTCTTTACCCAAACACACGGAACAGCCATGGGGACCAAATTCGCACCCCAATACGCCAACATTTTCATGCACAAGTTCGAGCAGGACTTCTTCACTGCACAAGACCTCCAACCAACACTATACACCAGATACATCGACGACATTTTCTTTCTATGGACCCACGGCAAGGAATCACTAAAGAGACTACACGATAACATCAACAAGTTCCATCCCACCATCAAGCTCACCATGGACTACTCCTCAGAATCAGTTTCTTTCTTGGACACACGAATCTCCATCAAAGACGGGCACCTCAGCACCTCACTCTACCGCAAGCCCACGGACAACCTCACGATGCTCCACTTTTCCAGCTTCCACCCTAACCACGTCAAAGAGGCCATCCCCTATGGACAGGCCCTGCGAATACACAGGGTCTGCTCAGACGAGGAGGAACGCGATGGACACCTACAGACGCTGAAAGACGCCCTAGTAAGAACGGGATATGACGCTCGACTCATCGATCGACAGTTCCGACGGGCCACAGCAAAAAATCGCATAGACCTCCTCAGGAGACTAACACGGGACGCAACCAACAGAGTACCCTTTGTCGTCCAGTACTTCCCCGGAGCGGAGAAACTACGCCATGTTCTCCGCAGCCTTCAACATGTCATCAATGAGGACAAACACCTCGCTATGGCCATCCCCACACCTCCACTACTCGCCTTTAAACAGCCACCCAACCTCAAACAGACCATCGTTCGCAGCAAACTACCTAGCTTTCAAGAGAACAGCGTCCACGACGCCACACAACCCTGCCACGGTAACCTCTGCAAGACATGCCAGATCATCGACACAGATACCACCATCACACGAGATGACACCACCCACCAGGTGCATGGTTCATACTCCTGTGACTCAGCCAACGTTGTCTACCTCATACGTTGCAGGAAAGGATGCCCCAGAGCATGGTACATTGGCGAGACCATGCAGACGCTGCGACAACGGATGAACGGACACCGCGCAACAATCGCCAAACAGGAGGGTTCCCTCCCAGTCGGGGAACACTTCAGCAGTCATGGACATTCATCCACCGACCTTCGGGTAAGCGTACTCCAAGGCGGCCTTCGAGACACACGACAACGCAAAATCGTCGAGCAGAAATTGATAGCCAAGTTCCGCACCCATGAGGACGGCCTCAACCGGGATCTTGGGTTCATGTCACGCTACACGTTACCCCACCAGCGAACAAATGTTATCTGTTTTTAATATAATGGGTCATTTGCTGGCTCTCTCTGCCTTCCGGATGTTTCTGCCTCTCTCTGTGTTTTTTTTTCTCTGTTTTTTTTCCCTGTTTGTTTTTTTGTTGAATGTGTATTCGGAGGTTCTGCAGGTAACACCTCTCTGTCTGAACACGGTGATTGCCTTGGCAACGGGCAGTTGCAGGGGCAGTCTGTAAACACCATGTATTATTGTTCAATATGTATAAATGCGTAGGCTTCAAGGAGATCTTGAAACATTTGCCTGAGGAAGGAGAAAATCTCCGAAAGCTTGTGAATTTAAAATAAAATTGCTGGACTATAACTTGGTGTTGTAAAATTGTTTACAATTGTCAACCCCAGTCCATCACCGGCATCTCCACATCATCTCCAACAAGAGAGAGTCTAACCACCTCCCCTTGACATTCAACGGCATTACCATCGCCGAGTCCCCCACCATCAACATCCTGGGGGTCACCATTGACCAGAAACTTAACTGAACCAGCCATATAAATACTGTGGCTACGAGAGCAGGTCAGAGGCTGGGTATTCTGCGGCGAGTGACTCACCTCCTGACTCCCCAAAGCCTTTCCACCATCTACAAGGCACAAGTCAGGAGTGTGATGGAATACTCTCCACTTGCCTGGATGAGTGCAGCTCCAACAACATTCAAGAAGCTCGACACCATCCAAGATAAAGCAGCCCACTTGATTGGCACCCCATCCACCACCCTAAACATTCACTCCCTTCACCACCGGCGCACAGTGGCTGCAGTGTGCACCATCCACAGGATGCACTGCAGCAACTCGCCAAGGCTTCTTCGACAGCACCTCCCAAACCCGCGACCTCTACCACCTAGAAGGACAAGGGCAGCAGGCGCATGGGAACAACACCACCTGCACGTTCCCCTCCAAGTCACACACCATCCCGACTTGGAAATATATCGCCGTTCCTTCATTGTCGCTGGGTCAAAATCCTGGAACTCCCTTCCTAACAGCACTGTGGGAGAACCGTCACCACACGGACTGCAGCGGTTCAAGAAGGCGGCTCACCACCACCTTCTCGAGGGCAATTAGGGATGGGCAATAAATGCCGGCCTTGCCAGCGACGCCCACATCCCGTGAACGAATAAAAAAAAAATTAAAAAAAATTAGGAACGGGTGCTGAAGGGTCAAGACGGCATGCCATATTGGTTACAGAAACAGGCGTTAGGCCCATTGCCGTTGCAAATTGTGGGGGGAGGCTAACACCTGATTCAGGGCCCTTTGCCAAATTGGATCACACCTCCTGGCTCCACATTAAAACTACGGGCCACTGTCAGCCCGTATTCGCCCAACCTCCCGATTGCCTCCCTCCCCGCCCTCGCACCCCCACAGCCTTACCTATTGCTCTCAGATGGTGTCCCAGCTGGCCGATCTCATCTCCTCGCCCCATGTGACCAAAGAACTGCCTCTGAGGCTGCAACTGGCACTCGCAGCTTGACAATAATAAACTAAATTTGCGTGGAGTGCAGCACCCGAAACGCACCCAAATTCGGCTACAATCCAATTTCAAATCAGTTTCAACAGATAAGGCAAAAACAGAACTGTGGTCTGCTGTTGATTAGTAAACGTTCGATAGCTCGAGTCAATTAATTCCAAGGAAAGGGTCTAAGTGTTATAAGGTGATAAATTCTTTCAGGTTTATTTGTGAGCGGACCGACCGCATTCTGATAAAAATCAAAGCGTGAAGTCGCAGGTAGAGCAGGCGGCTGATTGGTGGTGAGCATTTCTTTTTCTTCGGACTGTGGGCTAAGTTATAGTAAAACCGTATAGCATATTACTAAATTTATAATTAACTAATTAACTAAACTTAATTAAATAAATGAAACGAGGTTAGTACTTAGATCAAAATTATAAATAATTTGATTGACAGCAACGTCATTAATTAAAGAAATACTAAAGATATGGCAGGGCAGGAGCTGTGTTACAGCTGCAACATGTGGGAGCTACTGGACAGTCTTGTTCAGGGCGACCACATCTGCAGTAAGTGTATGTAGGTCGAGGAACTTCGGCTCCGAGTTGAGGAGCTGGAGTCCAAGCTGCGGTCCTTGCAGGGAGGGAGAAAGTTACCTGGACACTTTGTTCCAGGAGACAGTCACACCTCTTAGACTAAATACTTTAGATTTGGCCCATGGTCAGGGTCAAGAGAGTGTGACTGCAAGTGAGGCAGGTACGGGGACCCAGGAGGTAGCATTGCAGGAGCCTCAGCCCTTGCACTTGTCTAGCAGTTACGAGGTTCTTGTAAGCTGTGTGGATGAAAGCAAGGACTGCAGGGAGGATGAGCAAACTGACCACAGCATCATGATACAGGAAGCCATTCAAGTAGGGGGAGTATAAAGGAGGGTGGTAGTAGTAGGCGACAGTATATTTAGGGGGATAGATATTGTTCTCTGCAGCCAAGAGCATAAGTCCCAAAGGCTGTGTTGCCTACCCGGTGCCAGGGTTAAGGACATCTCCTCTGAACTGGAGAGGGGGAGAATCCAGTTGTTGTGGTCCACGTAGGCACCAATGACATAGGTAAGGCTAAGAAAGAGGTTCTGCTGAAAGAGTATGAGCAGCTAGGGACTAAATTAAAAAGCAGAACCACAAAGGTAATAATCTCTGGATTATTACCTGAGCCACGAGCAAATTGGCATAGGGTCAATAAGATCAGGGAGATGATTGGTGTGGAAGATGGGTTTCGATTCATGGGACACTGGCACCAGTACTGGGGAAGAAGAGAGCTGTTCCATCAGGACGGGCTTCACCTGAACCATGCTGGGACCAGTGTTCTGGCGATTCAAACAACTAGGGCTGTAGATAGGGCTTTAAACTAAATGGTGGGGGGAGAGGGTTCAGGTGGGGGGAAATTTAGAATGTTGAAGAGAAAGGACCAGGAAGTAGTACAGGGAAGAGCTAGGGGTAATGATAACCAGAGTGTGACAGGAAGGGACAGAGCGAACAAACATAAGAGTGCACCAGCAAATGGGGTCAGAGTAGGAAAAAATGGTAAAAAGTCAAAATTAAAGGTTCTTTATCTGAATGCACGCAGCATTCGTAATAAGATAGATGAATTGATGGCACAAATAGAAACAAATGGTTGCCATTACAGAGACATGGTTGCAAGGTGACTAAGGTTGGGAACTGAATATTCAGGGGTATCTGACATTTCAGAAGGATAAGAAGAAAGGAAAAGTTGGTGGGGTAGCTCTGTTAATAAAGGGTTAAATTAGTACAATAGTGAGAAATGATCTTGCACAATGGCTTCCCCCCCCTCCTCTTGGTGGCGGCCTTTCTTATTCCAACCCATTTATCAGCTGCAAATCATCCCCCCCCCCAACCAATGGCTGCAGTTCTTCCTCAGAGGCTACCCCTACCTCGCTTCATTTCCCTTCTTATAGTAATCTTCCTCCCAGAACAAAGTCTCATCACCAGCACTCTCCTGCTATTGGCTGGTATTCTCCTCCTCTGCTGGTTGGCTGTCCCATGCTTCAATCGTGCCAGCCAGAGACACAGTCCACTGAACAGCAACCTTTTCTGTGCCTCTTTCTCCTCCTCCAAACCCCCCCTAACTGCCCCGCCTCTCTCCAATTCCTCCTCCATCTCCCACCCTTCTTCTCCTCCTCTACCCTTTTCCTCCTGCAAACCTCTCAACCTCTCCCAATCCCTTCCCTTCTCCTCTCCCTTCCTTCTCCCATCTCCCTATCTATCGCCATCATTTTCTTCCCCTCTCCCTCTTCCCCTTCTTTCACCACCCTCTCCCCATCCCACTCCTCCCATTTCTCCTCTTTTACCCCTCCTCCTCCCTTTTCCATTCAGCCTCCCTCTGCCCTTTCACCCACACCTTTCTAATGAACCCTGTATTTCGCCCTCCCCCCTCTTCACTCCCCCTCTACTTCCAACTTCCTACTCCTATTTGTCTCCTTCTCCTCCCCTTCCCTGCTGCCCCACATTGGTTCCATTATCCCTTCATCCTTTAACCCTGTTTGACCTGAAAAATTCAAATTGGTCATGACTACCTGTCTGCAATGCCACAGAGGATCAACTAGTAGTTGAATAATTTCAACAAAATGGTCACAAGATCAGAATCTAGTTACTACTGACACTCATTTATATCATAAAACTGACATAAATGAACATAAAGCTAAGGGAAAATGCCTGCAAAATCCTTTATGTCAGAAAGCAAAGGTAGTGCAGAGAGTGGAAGTATACTGGCCCTACATGCTTAAGTTGGCACCTTTTTCATGAAAGCACTTGCCAAATTTTCTTTCATTTGTTTACAAATGTACATTAAAAAAGAAAGAATTTGCATTTATATAGCGTCTTTCACGACCTCAGGACTTCTCAAAGCGCTTTACAGCCAATGAAGCACTTTTGAAGTGTAGTCACTGTTGTAATGTGGGAAACGCGACAGCCAATTTGCACACAGCAAGGTCCCACAAACAGCAATGTCATAATGACCGGATAATCTGTTCTTGTGATGTTGATTGAAGGATAAATGTTGGCTAGGACACCAGGGATAATTCCCCTGCCCTCCTTCAAAATAGTACCCTGGGATTTTTTGCATCCACCTGAGACAACAGATAGGGCCTCTGGTTTAACATCCCATCCGAAAGACAGCACCTCCAACAGTGCAGCACTTCCTCACTGGCATGTCAGCCTAGATTTTTCTACTTAAGTCTCTGAAGTGGGACTTGAACCCACAACCTTTTAGGGTCAGAGGTGAGAGTGCTACCAACTGAGTCACAGCTGACACATTATAATGGCTCAAATTATTTTGAAATACATCACTATATTATGTGCATATAATATGAGACTCCGCCTGCTTCTTTCCCTCCTTAAAAGAAATAAAAGGTGCACCATACAATTTTTCACAAAGCCAGTGCTCCTTCAAGAAAATATAAATATTACTAAAAAAAAAATCCGATAACACAGTGAATCAAAGTTCTGTTGATTCATATGTACAATGGTTTTACAATATGTTGATATTGACCTTAAGTACAACTGGCTATGTCATTAATACAAAAAAGCATATCAAACAGCCTTGAATGGTGCATCCTTCTCAGTGGATCTGACAAGAAGAGGTACCAGTTCCACATTTCTGTACTGTACCTTAGGTTTAAAAGCATTCTACGAAAGAAGACCAATGCCAAACTTCCTAGTTAATTTAATCTTTCTTCCTGAAACATTTACTTTGTATCTAGTCTTCAGGAAGGTAGGGAAGTCCAAAATCCTCTTCAGAGTTCTTCATTAACCAGCCCAGTAGGAAGTTTATTTGGCAAAAATACCATCAATTCCAGTTCAAAGGAATGACATAAATAAAAAAAATTGTCCTTTCTTTAATTGGAGGGCTCTTTCATTTTATTAATTTCACTTCTGTCCATGTGTAAATGACCCCTCTCCCTTAAAAAAGATAAACTACATGGTAAGTATTTAATAGTAAACAAATAAAATGTTACATAAATAACATACATCTTCACTTACTGTACACTAGCTCCCAAAAATCAGTGGTTTGAATTAGCCACACCAGTTTACCACACTTACTTTAAGTTAAACTTAAAAATTCTGCATGCACTGTTCATTTGGCAGCATTTATTTGTAAACTGCATGCTTTTTCTACATCATGCATAAATGAAAGTGTACAATGACTCAAATCTGAAATACGCACATTTTAAGAGCTAAGTTTCCTTTTTCATACATTTTAGGCAAAGGATGACTACAACAACTAATTTTTTGCAGTAGTATACAAGAATATTGAGATTTTAAAGGTGCATAACTCCATAATTTTCCTAGTTTAATTTTCAAGTAATTCATGAAACAAATATGATTGAAATCATAGGTTTTAGTTACTGAGCACAGTATTTTAAAGATGGTTGCATTTATTTACCAGTTTGCTAAAATTATTATACTATAAATAACAGTAGCTTGCGAAAATTATTACACTATTTACAACTGTCACTCAAACATGTTCACATGATCAAAACACTACTTCTAGAACACACCTGCATAGTTGACTGATAACGCCAAAAATAAGCAAACTTGGACATTTCATTTGATGAAAGCCTGAGTGGAGTTCCAGAGTAAAGGAGATGTGAGAGGACCGGTGGATCCAGGAAATCGGGTGGGACCTGGAAATACCGGGTCTCCACCTCAAAGACGTCCCTTTAGGAATTTCCGCTGGAATTTCCGGAGGAGGGTGGAGGGAAGATTCCTCTGTGCAACAAAATTCTAAACCTGGGCCTGGAATTTCCATGAGGGTTCCTCCAATCTCCCACTGTAATGGCACAAACTGGGCCAAATCTTCCTGGAAAAATAATGGTGTGTTAATGATGCACACCGTTATTAATGCGCAAACTGACCAGCAAGTTCAGGTGATGAAGAGATTTGCTTCGCACAAATGGCATCTCGCCCTTAGCCTCCCCGCATTTTAAGAACTTGCTGGATTTGCACATTAACTGCCCATTAAACTCGCCATAGAAAGTTAGGGCTCATAATTAATAGCATAAATAACGTGATATTGCAATGCCAATCAATCTCTCTGGCCCAGAAAGGGAAAAATTTAAACTGTTAATTCTCATTTCTGCAAGTAATAAATTGTTAGAGATTTTTAAAATGTAAAATTTAAAATTTTATATATTTTTTCTTACTTTTCCTTTCTGTCTCTTTTTTCTCTCTTAATCCAAACTTTCTTCCCCTCTTTTTATTTCTCTTTCTGTACCTGATTTGACTCTAATTCACCCTCCTCTCTCGTTCTTCTGTTTCTTTCTCAATTCTTAAATCTCATTGATTAAGGAGATATACTGTTGGTCCCGTCATTCACTAAGGTCCCAGAAGCCCTGTTGTCCTCGCCGTGCCATTATCAGCTCGTACTTCCAGCAAGTTATGGCGCAAAAATTTTTCAAGCTGGAGGATGCAGGAAAAAGTCTAACGGTGCACAGCGCGAGATGCCCCACTCCAGCAAGATCCGGCCCACTGTTTCTCCAGGGTTTCTGACAAAATTATAAAGGGAGGTTGGGACAGGGTGAGTACAGGTAAAAGGTTTACATGTTTTTATTTTCTTAAATTGTGTTTTTGGCTGTTTATTTGAATAGATTTATTACTGTAATTTTGGTGCTTTTCCTAGTAGCACATGCATGAGCTGAAAATTTGCTCTGGCAAACTGGTCAGCACAAGGGTTTGCCTGCACCTGCTTTAAATATCATTCTATGAGTCTACAAAACCTAGGGTTGGAGCAAATTGAATGAAAATGTTATTCATTGTAGATGAGGCATGCTCTTCTCAACCATTTTATGCTATTGGGGCAATGCAAGGGAAGCCCAGCACTATCAGGACTGTGAATATTAGCGTTGAGATTTTTAATCAAAATGAGTGAGACATCACAAACGTATAGAAGTTTGCTTCCTTTTGCAGAGTGAGGTATGCCAAGATATTTTATAATTTTAAACCAAAATGAATGAAACTCAACAACAATTTGGACTTATCTAGTGCCTTTAATGTATTAAAATGTCCCAAAGTGCTTCACAAAGGTAAAAATAACTGGAAATGTAAAATGGAGGAAGGAGTGGAGGGGTGACTAAGAGCATGATCGAAAACATAGGTATTGAGGCTGCTTTTGAAGGAAAGGAGAGAGATAGAAAGCTGGACAGGCCAAAGCAGAGTGTTCCATAGAGACAGGCAGTGGGTCTGTAGTGCTGATGTCACATATTGTGCAGCAAAAATAAATATTTCCATTGTCAGTGGATGTAAAACTAAAAAAAATCTTCACTCCAACACTGCTATCAACAATTAACTGAGCACCAGAAACTCTCTGCTGGATTCTAGCAACAAATGTTAACTTCTGTTAAGGAAAACAGCACAGAAAAGTAACAATCACATGATATTTTTTGTTTATTGTGAAGCAGTTTCATTTGATGGAATGTGTCTATTTGATAGGACATTATAGAGCTTCATTTTGTAAAGTGAAGGCATGGTCTTCCATTTCAGCATGTGTAACATTCTGGATGCATGACAAAAAATGAAATCATAAAACTGTTTGTGTAGCCAGTGCCATAACAATAGCACAATTACAGACGTTAACAATTTTACAAGAAACAGTGATTGCCTCTGCATTCCTCTGAAATTAATTCAGTTTACTGAAAGCACTCATTTCAGGTAATGCCATCTCGTAAAAAAAACTCCAAATTGGTAACTGCTTTAAAAGAGCCAATAAAGGAAAAAAAATCTTTTGTTCACAAATAACCTTCAACAAAGAAAGTCTATTATCTCGGAAATAGTGTTTTGGAATGAAAGGCAGGCTGTATTTAGCTAATAAGCATCCACACTGCAAAGTTGATTACATTTTACAAAGTTGTATCTAAATGTGAGAGGATCAAATCTGTAGAGAGTTTTTTTTTGATCAGGTGGTTCTGCGAAGAGTAAATATTTGACTGTTGGCACATTATGGGGTAGATTTATCCCCGGAACGGAACTGAGGTGGCCTCTGGGCGATGCAGTACTTCCGTTCACCCAATCATGTGGTCAGAAGGCCTAGCTGATTTTGAGGGCCGAACCTTATTTTCATGGTATTGGCGTTGGTGAGGCTGTAAGATACCTGCCTTTATTACTACCATCTCTCTCTCCTTCACTATCCTGCATGTAGACTCCATGGCAACTTGGTGCTGTCTAACGCTAAGAGTCCTCAACTACATTGTGAACTGTCACCTCCATAGTAACCCTTGTTCCTTCTTCCCTTCTCTAGGTTCTCCTCATCCTTTGGAGCATCAAACAGAAGCTGTGGAGAAGTTTGCTCTATCTTCTCCAAGAACCAGCTCAGAGATCAGTACCCCAGTTGGGATAGAGAGTGAGGTAGAGGGGGATGTGCAGGGTTATTTGCACAGCAATTGTTAGCAGAAGGCAATGGAAAGGGAAGCCCAGGACATGGCATGCAGGAGGGCAAGATCGGGTCCGAGCTCTACTATCGAAGATCGAGATGCAGACCTCAGAGCCCCTGTCTACAGAAGGAAACTCCTTGAAATGCAGCAGGAGATGATGGGGGTATTGGACAGGCTGCTTAGAAGTTGATGCAGCATGTCTGAAAGTATGGAACAGTTCCATTTCAGCATGTGTAACATTCTGGTCAGTGGCATGGACAGTGTGCAGTCCAGCATAGAGTGTGTGGTCAACTCTGTGGATGCTACAGCCAGGACCTCTGCAAAGGAGTCTGTGTCACCAGCTCGAGCAGCTTTAATCAAAGCTCAGACTGATGCCATACAGGCTCTGGGCTTCTCAGTATCTGCCGGCTTCTGGTGGAATACACGGATATAGGCTTCCAAATCATTTCTGATCTCCTATATTCTGCTCCCCCGCAGACCACTAAACGTGAGGTCCTGCAGGTCCATGGTAGTGGCTGTGGCTCAATGGGAGTGGCATGTGCTGCCCTCTCTCAGCATGACAGCAAGTCTGCTCACGCGCCACCCAATGAACCAGTGCCTGCCATGGTGCATGAAAAGCAGCTGGACCAAGCTGCCTTGGCAGTAATTGAGATGTTGCAGTCTTCAGCCAGCCCCCCTGGGATGTTGTGAAAGGGTTAGTTCATGAATTTTCTTTTATTGGAAGCTTTAGTCTATGAGCTGCTGCCTAATACACAGATCTTGCCAGGCAGGTCACTCTGAAGCTTCTCCTGTATCTTCTGGCTTCTTCCTCTGATTAGGAATCCTCCTCACCTGCTGCTGGCTCAGCATCTAGCCCTCATTGCAAGACAAGGTTACGCAGGGTGCAGCAGATGACAATGATAAGGTAGATGAGATGGGTTTGATACTGAAGGAACCTCAGATTTATCTAGGCACCTGAAATGCTATTTCAGCACATCAGTGGCTTGCTTGATTCCTGCCCTGGTGCTCCCATGGCTGTAATCTTAGCGCCTTTCAGCTAGGGTTCATGCATGCCGGATGGGTGTCATCAGCCTTGGAAATAATGGGTAGAACTTGTCCCCTAGTAGACATCCTTGGACACTCTGCTGTTGCTCAAAAAAGTGCACAGATATTGGAGTGAAGCAGGATGAACACCTCATGGTTGATCTCAGGGTACCGTGCATAAGCCTGCATGATTCTTAGACGACGGTCACACATCAGCTGCACATTGAGAGTAGAATCCCTTCCTATTCATGAAAGGTGCTGGCTCACTTGGCGGCACCTTAATCGCAACATGAGTGTAGTCAATAGCAGCCTGGATGAGTGCAGCTCCAACAACACTCAAGATGCTCGACACCATCCAGGAAAAAGCAGCCCGCTTGATTGGCACCCCATCCACCATCCTAAACATTCACTCCCTTCAACACCGGCACACCGTGGCTGCAGTGTGTACCATCCACAGGATGCACTGCAGCAACTTGCCAAGGCTTCTTCGACAGCACCTCCCAAACTCGCGACCTCTACCAGCTAGAAGGACAAGGACAGCAGGCACATGGGAACAACACCACCTGCACATTCCCCTTCAAGTCACACACCATCCCAACTTGGAAATATATCGTCATTCCTTCATCGTCGTGGGTCAAAATCCTGGAACTCCCTTCCTAACAGCACTGTGGGAGAACCTTCACCACACAGACTGCAGCGGTTCAAGAAGGCGGCTCACCACCACCTTCTCAAGGGCAATTAGGGAGGGGCAATAAATGCTGGCCTTGCCAGCAACGCCCACATCCCATGAACGAATAAAAAAAAAGCCTGGACCTGTGGGAACCCGGGAATGGCTGCATGGGTCTGCAACTGTCTGCCAGGACAACCTGTGCCTCCGTACACATTGCTCCTCAGTGAGCTCCTAGAAACTGATTCTTGGTCTATAGAGCCCATGTAGAGGGTGTGCTCGCCTGCGCACAACCCCCACTCCCCTCCTGCTATGCAGTGCTCTGACAGGACCTGGTACAGCTCCAGCATGTTTTCCTTGCTGCTCCTGCTGCTGCTCCTCTGCCTCCTGTTTTTCCTCCTCCTCCTCCTTCTCTTCTGCCCATAATTGGACTTCTAGAATCACTTCCATTCCTCTTCTCCTCACTCACCCTCCCTGAAGGCAAAGAATTAATTGTGCCAATAATCGTCACAAAATCTCAGTGTTGAAGTCACTACCCATGTTGCAAATCCTTCCAAAGCATTGAAATCTCACAAACAGCGAAAGTACTGACCAGTTCTCTCCACAGCTGCTTGCCCCTTTAAATACAGCTCCTAATTCACGACTCCGGCCTTCACCGTCAAGGATTGCTGGTTGGGCCCACCTCACGGCACTGCTTCTGTTTTGGTACCCAAAAATTGTTTCGGGGTCCAAATCATTTCATAGGACCCCGATTTAAATATCATTATTAGCTTACTTCCATGTTTAGGCGGCCTCCAAGGCTGTCTTACTTAAGGATAGCACAAAACTGCGCCAGCAGCCCATCAACCGAAATGTCTTTCCTCACGATTTTCGGGGCCCCACCGTCCCATTTTTGCTGAATTCAGTTCAACATACTTTCTCTATTTTATAGGTTAACAGCCCAATTAGTTTGACATCTAAGCAGCCTGCAATATCTGACTCATTAATATTATATCATTCGGCTTTTTGACCCCAACTTGACATATGGATTAAGAAAAGCAAAGCAATACTGAAGGTGTTTCCTGCAGGAATGTTTTACTATATTTCATAATCCCTTTTTGGAATTGTGAAAGAATGAGATCAGAAGAAAGTGGTTGCTTCGGTGTAGAGAAGCTTCAGAAAAAAAAGCACAACACATTCAGGGAGTCAATGCTTTAGATCACTGCTTTTTCCTAGTACAAACCTGGCAAGGCACGTGTTACAGTAGCAAGCTGAATATGAAAGAAAAGTATTTTTCTGATAGATGAAGGGCCCGCACTTAACTTTTATCACACAAGGATAAAGCAAGGTAGAGCAGCCAGCATAACAGGGCTTTCAACTGAAAGAATTTTGGCGGAAGGAAACACAGCTTAAGTAAGTACAGGTGTGAAGAAAAATGTTCAATATTTGGCGGTATTTTTGCTTCCAAATATTCAGAAATCTGTGATTTTCTCTAATTATGAATCACTATAATTTAATATGATAAAAAAATGATTAAGTCCTGTGAAGCATCTTGGGACCTTTTATTACCTTAAAGACACTATATAAATGCAAGTTGTTGTTGTTATGGAATTAGAATTGTAGGTGTGCAAGAGACAAAGAGAGGAGAGAAGCACAGCAGAAATTACACAACATAGAATAGTGTTCTATAAAAAAATATTCAACTGTGTGATGTCTGGTGGCGTGAATGACTTTTTATGGCCCATCATTAGAAAGTATGTGGAACTATATTGAGCCATGTCTTGAATAATTCATTAACTTGACTATCAGGAGATTGAACTGATGGACATTATGCTGCATCTATTGCTTCTCACTCCACAAACGTTGAACAAGTACATATTGTCGGGGGGGCGGGGGGGAGTGGGACTAGCTGGGTTGCTACACAGGGTGGGGAAGTGGGACTTGCTGGATTGCTCTTGCATAGAGCCGGTGCGGACTCGATGGGTCGAATGGCATCCTTCCATGCTGTAACCTTTCTATGATTCTATGATATTCAAAACTATAACTGCATCCAAATTTGTTGGCCATGGAATTAAGTGAAAATCTCATGACAAATTGGTGCGTGGTGCACATTTTATAAGATGGGTTTTAAAGACCTAATTCAGTTAACAAAAGTTATGATACCAGCACATTAATGCTAAACATGCAGGGGTGGGTACAGTGGTGACACTAGAACAACTACTCAAAAACTCCCACTATAATTAACAGTCCTTTTACTGAACTACACTGAGTCTTGACATGTTTTTCTTAAACTCCCTCAATTAGCCTCATTCATATTGCTGCCAACATTGCCAGGTGGTCCAGCACCAGGGAAGCAAAACAGGGATGTATTGATAGGGATCCGATTTTGAGTGTTTATGGGATTAAGTTCCAACTGTGATGTGTGAACCACTTGAAAGAAGCCAGCCATTGTCCTGTCAAGCACAAAGTACAGACTATAGTGCTTATCTTTGTTTTCAATCTAATATGTTGTATTGTATGAATTCTTGTCTTCTTTGATCCAAACACAAAGTTATCAGGAACGATGGTATGTGTCAGTTTAAATTTACAGGTGCTGATTGCATCAAAGTGTTAAGGTGTTAAAAGTGTAACACAGAGACTTCACTTGGTTTATGGAAATGCTGGCGGTTGTGGGTCTCTCCACGACATAATGGCTCTTAACCCCTTCAAGCACTGACGTCTTTGGGAACTCCTTTTGTGTTCAGTCTATAACTAACCCTCATGTGGCGAGTCCTAAAGTGCTCAAATGTCCATCCTGGAACAAAAAAATGTATGACTGATATGTTAGCAAGTCTTACTTTGCTTATCGCTGTATCATGCATTCTCGGTAAAAGGGGGTTCTTGCTGTTGTTAATGCAGGGAGGATAGGGTGGCGGATTACAGATAACGGGGTTATGTGACTTAATCATTCCTGATTCACTGTGCTTCTAATGTGGGAGGAGCTTTTTGAATTCTCAAGGTGTTTTTATTGAAGATTGGTTTTGTAAACACAAACCTTATCGGCACTTATCTTAATAGGTGTTATCAGCAAAAATTCTAATCTGTGAGTTCCCAGTTGCACTGCATGATGTGGTGCAGTATTGGGAACAATCCTCAGCCTCCCATTTTACACCCCGTCCAGTTTAAATCGGGTGGCCCATCCGATCCTGACAGGTTTCCCGCCGGGGAGGGTTAGGTTAAATTGACCCCCAGGTTTCAGGTGGGGCATCTGGGCAAGTGTCCTATAGAAAATGAAAGATAACTCGACATTCCAGTGATCGTACACAATCATTGCACCTGCAACAACTCTATTCATTTGAACTCAGCAGGGGCCATTGCCAAGTCTGGCTGGTGGATTCAATTCTTTTCAAAGCTGACATTGGAGTCAGTCTTCTGAAGAAATAGAGAGAAGGCTGTGAAAACAGAAGGCAGTCAGGCAGCAAAGTGCAGCAAGAGAGTTGAAGAGACAGGAGGTTGCAGGGAGAGAAGTCTCTGCTTCAAGCTGCAGGACATGACGCAGAGCAGTTATCCGTTTTAAGTAAGACAACCCACTGAAGTGTGTTTGTTATTTTTAAATCATTATGCAAAGATAAATTTTAGTGATTGAACTAAGTGAATCTGATCATCACTGGTGGTCTGTATGTTCACCTTACTGTGGAATAAAGCAGCTTAATTGCTCATATCAAGCCTCATCAAGTGGTAACTTGGCATGCATTTGGAGTGAAGAAATACTCACGCAAAAGACATAAGTATCCAGTTCAGATCACGAGGGATTGCTATTGTTACAAAATCTATGAGAAGGGAATTAGAGGGCAATTAAAGGGTACGGAGAGTGAGCAGGAAAGTGGGATTAGACTAGGTGGAGCCGATTTTAACTTGACCCAACTGGTGCAAATGGACGATCATAATTAAAATGGTGGTGTAGTATTACCACCCTGACACACCCTACTGCAGCTGCTGCCATTTTGAAAGGGGCCTACCACTGGGCAGCCGAAGCACCTACCTGTTTCAGATGGTAGGCCCATTTAAATATGCAAATTGGGGTCCTGTGAGGTAAATCAGACTCTGAATGCCATTTTAGGAGAGAACTGATGGGAATGTACGGCATGCACTCTCTGATCAGTTCCACAGGTGATAGAGGAGAAGAGGCCCAGCAAAGTTATGTTTGAAATTATATTTGTGGGACCAGGAAAAGCAGAAGTACTCCTCAGGACTCCACAAAAATAATCGGCTACTGCCGTCCCGGAATTGGGTCCCCACCTCCCACTTATCTTACTGCTGGCTGAGACTGCCCCAATATTGACCAACCTTAATCCAGTGAACTGCATCAGGATATCTGTTTGGTGCCCTATACCTCACCAGTTCATTGTAGATGAGGTCGGGGCTTCAAAATCATGGCAGTGTCTTCATCACTGGGACAGGTGGCCGGCAGGCAGGTGCTCCGCCGGTTAGCTGTCCAAAAGTCAAAATCGACCCCAGTGCTTGATGAGAAAGACATTGGCACAGATTTGATTGACAAAATGGCCTACGCCTGCGCTGTTAACATTCTATGATTCTTACTGCTCCCAGTTGGATATAAGCAATATCCCTGGTTCGGCAAAAATAACTTTTATGGACATAAACAGGCAAATTGAGAAAAGAAACACTTAAAGACAACGTAACAAATATTGTGAGTAATTGGCTTAAAAAATCCACGAGTCATGATCCCAGTGTTTATTCCAGGATCGGACCCACCGGTGCCCTACAGCACTGACTCCGCTGGAATTTGTGGGGTCAGTGGGAGGGCACCAAATTTGCATGGGGCCGGCAGCCACCGCCAGCACTTCCGATGCATCATTGGCACCTGCCTGCTGCATGCAGCTGGAAAATCTGGTATTTGCCAGGTACTGGGGTGGAGTTGCCCAGGCCCCCCACCCTCAGACCACACTGGGTGTTCCCTCAGCTAATTCAGATGTTTTTTTCAAATTGCCAGTGAAGCAGCCTAGACCCACCCGGTGGGGCCCACTCTGGAGGGTGATACCAACTTCGAGGTCTATGCCAGGTCCCGACTGAGTTGGGGAGGTGGGAACTCCCAGTGTAGGGATTCCTATACCCCTGGGGCTGCCCCTGATGTCAATGGCCTTGCAAGTGCTGGTGGAGGTTCCTGGAAATATCGGGGATCTGATACAACCAACTTGCTGCCATTTTCCAGTGGGTTCCGGGTGACTCCTGCCAGAGTTATGGTGACAGTCCGACGGAAACCCTGAGCAAATTCAGGACCATTGTATGTAAAGTATTCCTCCTTTTTATAGAAGAAAATGATAAACATTTTTTTGAAAATGGCAATTTTACAGCTGCCATGTGAAATCTTGAGAACAGTGTACATTTAGGTGAGATAAATTGAAGATAAAAAAACTACAAATACTGAAACAAAACAGAAAATGCTGGAAATTCAGAGCAGGTAGCATCTGAAAAATAAGGTAAACTTTTTGGGATTAATACCCTTCTTTGGATCTGGTAAAGGGTCTTCATCAGAATTGCTAACCTATCTGTTCTCTTTTCAAATGCATAAACTGTTTTTATACTCCCAAGTGAAGTTTTGTTTTATTAAATCAAGCCTTTAAGTGTTTATTTTGTTTTCTTTTTTCATGTATCTTCTTGGGTCATGGCATCATTCTTTGTCCAAGACTAGACATTCAAAGCAACATAGTCAATCCTGCTGCTCTGCGGAGAATTGACTGATCTCCATCTCTGTGTTGGCTTTAATTGGAAAATGCACTTAAGGGGAAGCAGGATAAGTTCATGAGGGAGAAAGCAATAGATGGATATGTTGACAGGGTGAGATGAAATAAGGTGGGAGGAGGGTCTTGCGGAGCAGATGCATTGGGCCAAATGGCCTGTTTCTGCACTGTAAATACAATGTAATACTATGCATTTGTCTAAAACAGTTTCTAACGAAGCACAATATAAATCTAAACAATTTCCTCGACAGTTATGGCCCTGAAACATTTTTGGGCTTTATCCACCTTTCTTAACATGCATTCTTTTCGGAAAAATGATTGTATTTACCCTGAACAGTGAGGGAGAGAAGAGCCAATGTAGAGGCTTGCTGCAGCATTCCACCATTGTATGGCTTTCGTTAGAAATGAGCATTAGTCAATTAAAAACCAGCGGTCCAAAATTTCTTGGGATTTGGAGGGCGCAAATGAGATGGATCGTCCATAGGGGGCCAGAATTTCAGGCAGACCTTAGATTTTCCAGGTCTCCACCTTGTTCACGATACAGCACAAATTTCAATCGGGGGGAGAGGGGGTGGGTGCCCTCCCTAACTCTGCAGCCAGCTTTAGGAGCATGTTTGGAGGTATTCATAAGAACATAAGAAATAGGAGCAGGAGTAGGCCACATGACCCCTCGAACCGCCATTCAATCAGATCATGCCTGATCTTTGACCTCAACTCCACTTTCCTGCCCTTTCCCCATATCCCTTGATTCCCCTAGAGTCCAGAAATCTGTCTATCTCAGCCTTGAATATATTCAACAACTTAATATCCACAGTCCTCTGGGGTAGAGAATTCTATAGATTCACAACCCTCTGAGTGAAGAAATTCCTCCTCATCTCAGTCTTAAATGGTCGACCTCTTATCCTGCGACTATGCCCCCTAGTTTTAGACTCTCCAGCCATGGGAAACAACCTCCCAGCATTTACCCTGTCAAGCCCCCTCATAAACTTGTATGTTCCAATTAGATCACCTCTCATTCTTATAAACTCCAGAGAATATAGGCCTATTCTACTCAACCTCTCTTCATAGGACAACCCTCTCATCCCAGGAATTAATCTGGTAAACCTTCGCTGCACCGCCTCTAAGGCAATTTTACCCTTCCTTAGATAAGGAGACCAAAACTGTACACAGTACGCCAGGTGAGGTCTCACCAAAGCCCTGCACACCTGTAGTAAGACTTGCTTACTCTTGTACTCCAACCCCCTTGCAATAAAGGCCAACATTCCATTTGCTTTCCTAATTGCTTGCTGTACCTGCATGCTTTTTGTGTTTCTTGTACGAGGACACCCAAGTCTCTCTGAACACCAACATTTAATAGCTTCTCAACTTTTAAAAAATATTCTGCTTTTCTATTCTACCTACCAAAGTGAATAACCTTACATTTACCCACATTATACTCCATCTGCCACCTTCTTGCCCACTCAAGTAACCTGTCCATATCCCTTCGCAGACTCTTTTATGTCCTCCTCACAGCTTACTTTCCCACCTAGCTTTGGATCATCAGCAAACTTGGATACATTACATTCGGTCCCTTCATCTAAGTCATTAATGTAGATTGTAAATAACTGAGGCCCAAGCACCGATCCTTGCGGCACCCCACTAGTTACAGCCTGCCAGCCTGAAAATGACCCGTTTATCCCAACTCTCTGTATTCTGTCTGTTAACCAAAACTCTATCCATGCTAATATGTTACCCCCACCCCCATAAGCCTTTATCTTGTGTAACAACCTTTTATGTGGCACCTTATCGAATGCCTTTTGAAAATCCAAATATACTACATCCACTGGTTCCCCTTTATCTACCCTGCTAGTTACATCCTCATAAAACTCTAATAGGTTTGTCAAACATGATTTCCCTTTCATAAAACCATGTTGACTCTGCCTAATCATATTATGATTTTCTAAGTGCCCTGCTCGACTTTCTTAATAATGGATTCCAGCTTTTTCCCGAAGACTGACATCAGGCTAACTGGCCTGTAGTTCCCTGTTTTCTCTCTCCCTCCTTTCTTGAATAGCGGGGTCACATTTGCTACCTTCCAATCCGCTGGGATTGTTCTAGAATCTAGGGAATTTTGGAAGATCATAACTAATGCATCCATATCTCTGCAGCCACCTCTTTTAGAACCTTTGGATGTAGGCCATCAGGTCTAAGGGATTTATTAGCTTTTAGTTCCATTAGTTTCTCAAGTACTTTTTTGCTACTGATATTAATTACTTTTAGTTCCTCACTCGCATTAGACCCTTGGTTCCCCACTGTTTCTGGTATTTTTTTGTGTCTTCTACTGTGAAGAGGGATACAAAATATTTGTTTAACGCATCTGCCTTTTCCTGATTCCACATTATAATTTCTCCTGTCTCAGCCTCTAAGGGACCAGTGTTTACTTTTGTCACTCTCTTCCTTTTTACATACTTGTAGAAGCTCTTACAATCCGTTTTTATATTTCTTGCTAGTTTACTTTCATATTCTATTTTCTCCCCTTTTATCAAATTTTTGGTCGTCCTTTGCTGGTTTCTAAAACTCACCCAATCCTCAGGCTTACTACTCTTCTTGGCAACATTATAGGTCTCTGCTTTTAATCTGATACTATCCTTAACTTCTTTAGTTAGCCATGGGTGGATCACTTTTCCTGTGGAGTTTTATTTCTCAATGGAATGTATGTTTGTTGAGAATATTGAAATATTTCTTTAAATGTTTGCCATTGCTTTTCAACCATCCTAACCTTCAATTTGGTTTTCCAATCTACCTTACCAACTCGCCCCTCACACCTATGTAATTAGCTTTATTTAAGTTTAAGACTCGAGTTTCTGACTTAAGTACGTCACTCTCAAACTCAATGTGAAATTCTGTCATATTATGATCACTCTGCCCCAGAGGATCTCTTACTATGAGATTACTAATTAACCCTGTCTCATTACATAACACAAGATCTAAAATAGCGTGTTCCCTGGTTGGTACCTTGATGCATTGCTCTAGGAAACTGTCTCAAATTCATTCCATGAACTCATCCTCCAAACTACCTTCGCCAATTTGATTTGCCCAGTCTATATGAAGATTAAAGTCCCCCATGATTTGCCACCAAAAAATTCAAAATGCAACACGCTAAAAAAAATTGGCAATGAAAAAGAAAATACATTGCAAGGATGTCGAAAATGGCACACCCATATTTGAGTTGTTCTGGGAGATGCATTTAAATCTAATTTAAATAATTACATTGTTGTATGAAGTAACATGGGAGCCTTCAAGCCAACTTTACAGAAGCATAAAATATGTTTGTAAGATTAAGACTTTTTTTATGACTGTCATTAACAGCAAACCATCATCCTGTAATGGACTCCTCATTAGAACATGCTGCTTATGAGGCTTCCAGTCATAACTGTACAATAGCGTTTTCTGTACTTGACGAATGAAATTTTAAAAGTACACATATATTGACCAATCGTTATGTGAGCTGCTAGATCTGGCAAACTCCCCTTTTACCCCACACTGCCCATCGCCACCACTACCTTTTGGAGGAAGACTCCATCTATATGTTGGATCAATTGTATTGCATTTGCTTTCCTCTTAATAATAATATTCACTTTGTTCATTTGAATGGGACTTGTATTCTGGCACTGCAGATTGGTGTTGTAATAAGCTGCATACCCACTGATTGTTTCAATTTGCACCCTGTCATTTCCCCACAGAGATGGAGGCTGAGGCGCCCCCAGTCACACTCACACATCTCCGAAAAGAGCAGCAAAAGCACAGGTCCAGGACTAGATCATTCAATTAACACCTTAAAAGGGGGAAGAGTGAATATGTAAGAATTACTCTAATTCCGTTTGCGATGACACTTCAAAAAATTGAATTGGCCTTTGGACTCCCTGTCTTTGCTCAAAAATCTATGTAAGAAGAGAATCATTGTCACAAGAATGACGAGGTCGATTTTAGCACCCGCGATCGGGTGCGTTCCTGGCAGGGGGGTCTCCAAAAATCGGGGAATCCCGGGGCGGAGCGGGAGCCCGGCTCCAACCCGCCCACTTCCGGGTTTCCCACAGACGCGCTGACATGCGCGCGCAGCCCCCGCATGTGGGAATCCCGCAGGCAATTAAAGCCAGCGGGGTGCCACTTAAAGTATTTATTTAGGTATTTCAGGTCGTTTACAGACCTGATTAAGGAGATATTCCAGGAGGGTTGGGATTTTATAAACAACTGGGACTGTTTCCCGTACTGGGGGAAACAATCCCAGTTCAAATGGACGTGTTGCAGCTATCAGCCTGTGGCAGCTGCAAAGGTTCATTTGACAGGTGGTGGGGGGGAGACCCTCACTCATTGCAGGAGGCCACTCTGTCACTTTTGACAAAGTTTGGCCTCCACCACCCTCCTCATAACAATAAAATTCACCAACTTGCACACTTACCCCGGTGTCCAGACACATTTACCTACCTTGCGGACCCCCTCAGATGTACATCTTCTGGATGGGGGCCGCCGTAGCTGCAGTCATGACCTCCTCGGAGGGCGAACAGCATCACCAGCCTCGCCGTCCATGCCGTCCACCTTTGACATGTGGAGCTCCACAACACAGTGCTGTGACACATCCACCTGCACAGCAGGAGGGAGGGCAACCGCAGAGAGAGATGCGTCGCAGAGGGCACTACCCTCGCCACAGGGTCCACAGACCGAGGCTCAGCTTCCTGGACCTCTCTGAGCAGCAGTGCACACGGAGGCACAGAGTCACTCGACATGTAGTCATGGACATCTGCAGCCTCCTTCATGCCGAGCTGCTCCCGGCTGGCCCGAACACCATCTTCTTACCTGTCACTGTCAAAGTCACCACTGCCCTCAACAACTTCTCCTCTGCATCCTTCCAGGGTGCCACCGGGGACATCGCTGACATCTCTCAGTCATCTGCACAAAAGAGCCCTGCAAATACACCTACACCCACTCTTCAGTGACACAATGGGTGGCATCAGTTGTGGGTCTTCATTGTGATCCTCAGGAAAGGGCATTATTGCACAAACCAGACAAGATTCGCAAAGACGTGGCAGTAGTGGTGCCAATATAATATGTAATGTGAGTTGATCAGAAATTAAATAGAAGTAAAAACCATGACAAACCCTCAAACACTCTTGTGCATCCCCTTCATGCTCACGACACATTTGCCTTATGCTGCCTACTGCACATATGTGATGCATGCCCTGTGGCTGCAGCACAGGTAGTGGCAGGTTAAGTGAGGCTGACCGTGAAAGAGATGCATGAGAGGGTGAGTATGAGATAGAGCCATGAGATTGTATGAGGATTGGGTTGAGTGGTAGTGGCAGGATGAGTACTGGCGAGGTGAGTAAGTGCAGGTAAGGTGAGGATGAGGTTTGAGTGGGTGTGAGGGGTGATGTGACAGAGTAGTGTTGGCAGTGCAGAAGGAGATGTGGGGTGGGGGCGGTGATGTGGCAGATGGAATGTAGGGGAATGAGTAAGTGTACTCACTGTGGCTGACCTACTTAGGTCATTGCAGTGCCTCCTGCACTGTATGCAGGTGGGCGATATGTTGGTGGTGCAGGTGACCTCCTCTGCCACCTCGAGCCAGGCCTTCTTGGTGGCAGAGGCAGGCTGCTTCCTCCCACCCGCCGGGGGGAAGATCTCTGTCCTCCCCCTCCTCCTCACCCCATCCAATGTTACCTGGAGCGAGGCATCATTAAACCTGGGAGCAGCCTTCCTCCTAGGCTGCTCCATGCTGTAATTTTTCCTATTTCTTGCAGCATCAGTCAGTGGAGGACTGCCCCTTTAAATAGAGCTCCTCCAGCTGACAGACCTTATTGCGCATACGCAGTCCGCTCGCCGCGCAGCTCAGCAGCGAGGAACCCGGAACAAGAGGTAAGTGGATCCAATCAGCCTGCGATTGCGCTCGGGGCTGACTGACTTTACCGGGCGCGTTACCCACGCGCCCAATCGACCCCCCCTGCCGTGAACCCGCCACCATGGTAATATTGGGCCCATCCCTTCCCTCTTTTACTTAGCCATGGAAGTCACTTAAAAAACATCCCTCCTGGTGGGAGAAATTCTACTTTTGAGCCCAGAAATTGCTGTTGGTATGTTATTTGGGATTAAGTATGAGCTGCTAAAGATTTTTGGACAAGTTCTCACTTTCCCCATCAACCCCCCAATATCATTGTTTATAGCTGTACGTATAAATGTGCAATGTCCTGTCAGCATAGCCAGCTGATAGAACGTCAGAAATCATTGCTATATAGAGCAGCAGTTAAATGGATTAAGCAGCCAGATAAACTCCCACATTTGTGCAGACAAAGCAGACCAGGGATTTTCTCAAGCATTTTCCTACAGAATGGAGTCTGGAAGAGCAAGGATGTTAAGATTCGATGACTAAGTGCAGGAGGTGCTAATTCATGAAGTTTGAGAAAGGAGGGCTGTCCTATTTGGAACCAAAAGGCACCCTCCTCAAAAACGGTTAGCTCTGCAAGCTTGGGAGCAGATGGTTGACAGAGTAAATACTGTGTGCAGTACCCAATGGACCTGTATACAGGTCAGGAACAAGGTAGCTGACCTCAAGAAAGCTGTTAAGATAAGACCAAAGTATAGCTTTCAGTGCTAAGTATATGCCCCAAGTAGCCATGCCACATCCTGTAATTCATTTTGTTTGAGCCATCTTAAACAGTAATAGAGGCTTAGCCTGTGTCATCCCTCCATGGAGACAAAGTTTACTTAATGCTTATCATGCATGCCGTATTGCATCTAGATTGACTCACAAGGATTTTCTGTGTCAAGATACTTTAAGATTTCTGTGCAACATGGCAAAAATACAAGCAGCAACTTAGAATTCAAACTGTAGTCATACAGAAATCTTGAGGCACTTGACAAAGGAAATCTTTGTAAGCCAACCTAGCTGCATAATACATGTCTATTTAGCATCAGACAGCATGGACAGCTGCCTGTCACTGTCTGTGCTACTTGAACTAGCAACATCTCAAGTTTTCTTATCTGCTTGCAGGAGAAGATGGTACATAATAAAAGCTAGCAGAGCAAAACTAGAGGAGGACCCAGGTATTACAAGCCCTTGACACCAATTGGGGAGACTATTCTGAACATGATTGATCATAACACTATCAAGGGAGTGGAAGAGAAAGAAGTCGGAGGCCTCCCCCAATCTCAGGGTTAGTACTGTCCTGGTCTTGTTACATCTCGTCCTCTTCTCAGTCTCTGTCACACAGGCATACAATCAGCTTGAATCATATCATACAGCATGTTGCAACAGCTGGAAGGTGCTTATTTCCAGGAGCATAATGGCATTTGCTTTCTTTTGTTTTTGTAGACCTTGAAGATTGTCATGGCTGCCAGTGTCCTTGAGCAAGCCAGCAACTGTCAACACCTTACACCACTTTTGCAATCTTTGCCAAACACTAGCACAGTTAGTTATTCATATCCCAGAAGATGTAGATAGTGAGCTTCAGGAGCTTATATCAAGTGAGTCATGAAGTGGATTTTAACCCTACCTGCCCGGCATATTCCAACATCACTTGCACTTTAGTACCACATCCAGAAAGCCTATTCTGCATTTTCTAAATTTTACACAAACCACCAAAGACATAAAGAGTTGGACTTTCCTACGATATCCCCATTATCCAATATAATTGGGTGTGATTGTGGTGGATAGGGGCAAAATTGGGCTACCTCCATATGGGCCCCAAAGACCTGAATAAAATTCACTGATTCCTCTCCGGTGCTCTTCAGCCCCCTTTAAATTGGGGGTGGCTGCCTCTTCAGTGCTGTAGCAGCAGTCCCACTGCGACGCTGCCCAGATTCTTCCCTTCAGCACTGGAAGGCTTCCTTTTAGTGGTGGGGATCCTGCTGGGAGTCCGCGATGCATGGCCAAACAGGAAAATGGGTTGGAGTTATGGCAGGGTCACAGCAGTGGGTGGAAGTCCTACCTCACCATTTACCCACCACCAAGAGAAGAATCCAGCCCCAGTTTTGACTGCGGGCTAGTGAGATTTTGTTAGCTTACTGGTCCTGCTGTGAAAGGGCCTGCAACTTTAATTTTAACAACGAAGCAAGCGCTAACTAAATCTTTGAAAATTAGTGCCAAAATCCTTAAGTGTTAACAAAAACAGAACATAAATAAGCGGAAAAAAAACAGGGCCAAGATTGATTTTAATATATCAGTCAGTATGCATGCGTAACATTTATGAATAGCATCATATCCTTCAAACTTAGTTTCTATAAAACATGTTGAATTAGCGCCAGACCATAGTGAGGTCTGCATGACCCTGAAACATTCTCTGGCATATTTGTTTAGCCATATGGACTGCTTGGGCACAGTCCACATATACAGGCTGTGCGCTAAGGGTTTTTTTCCACAGTATGGAGAAGTAACTAAGTGGTACATTTTAAAATGTTTTTATGTTCCCAGATTTAGGGACTTTGTTTTGTCGATGATCTAACATTTTGCCAAATGTAATTAATGTAGGTGCAATATTACAGCTGTTATGACTCTATCATGGAAACATACCCGCAGGAGCATTGAAGTAGGGAGTTCTTCCAAGCCACACTAAGAAAGGAAGAAATGAGAAATGCAGTGCATCTTCATAATGGTTTCTGTGATTTATTTGTGGTATAAAATATCTTGGCGGTTTGTTCACTGAATTCAGTTTTTGCTAAAATCAGTAACAGAGGTTTTTCCATTTTATCTAGTAAACTCAAGCTTATTTTTATATTTTTTAATGATATTTTCATGAACACAATTATGTCTGGGAATTGGGTCACATAGTGGGTTAACACATTGTCCTTTCAATTCTGGGACCGAGATTTTAATCCAACCCAGACTGACAGAGTGAAAGTCCTCTCTGTGTTGGATGTAAGGTCCTATATGAAATCTTTAGACAGCCTCAATTCATAATCTATAGACCGCAATGAAAAACTGGCCCAATTTTACAGTAAATTGGCAATCTCACTCAGATGATTGGCGTAGGAAGCTGATAAACCCCCACTGGTGCAGAACCTTTTCTGAGGTTGGGTTTGACACATGTTGTTGAAACAAAGTAAGAGCTTTACTCTCCATCTGGCCATGCTGTGCCTAACCAGGAAGAGCTTGATATTGACACTTGCGGGCCGATTTTATTAATGGATGCTTCTGGCCAGCAGTGCAATTTTATAAATCGCCCGTTGGTGCCACAAGTTGGAAAGTACTTAATTCCCCAGCTTGACATCCCTTACTTGGGAACAATATAAATAAAAAAATAAATAAAAAATGAAATTAAAATATTTAAAAAAAAATTCTAATGAATATCTGTCCCTACAAGTATGCAACTAATATTAGGACAAATTTCATAAGATAAAGAAGTTATCATACTCAAGAATTTCGCAATTAGATTATAGTTTAAAATAGGTTATTTTAAACTTGCAAAACCCATTTATAAGCCCTCCTTTAAGAGTGAATTTTCCAACTTTGAACTTCTGGCATCCTGGTAGCACATATTGGAAATGTGGGTGCCTGCTATGCATGATTTTCTGACCATTAAATTAAATGTCTGGAAGCAGGTGTTTGAATTTCCACTATGTGCTTCCAGCGGGTGAGGCTCCCCATGGTGGGAGCAAAAATCAGAAAATTAACCCTTTGGAGTTCAGATTCTGAGACTTAACAAGTTACATTATGAAAAAAAGATTCATGTTACTGACTTGGTTTTCACTGGAGAAAAACAAATGGAGTGGGGAGATGATCCACGTTTTTAAAATAATGAGAGACACAGATAATGTTATCAAATGTCAGAAACTTCAGTAGTCCATTGTGCTTCTGCTGATGCTAGCTCGAGATCAGACGTATGGGGGGGGGGGTGAAATTCAACTTCGGCGGAGCGTAAAACGGGTGGCAGTAGATCGGCCGTCCGTTATACATGCCTCCCAATTGTCCTTTAGAACAGTGTACAAGTAGCCAATCCGCTACCATCCGTTTTACGCTCCCCCTGAAGTTGAATTTCACCCCATCTACTATAAACCCATTCCGTGTTCTTCCATTTACTTTTAATATTTTTCTTGTTAAAATGTTTATAGCCAGTTCCTTTTTAAACATTCTGGTAGATTTAGGATTTAATAGCTGACTTCGATAATACATTCCATACTCTAATAAATCTTTGCATGAAAAAAATTATAATTTCCTCTTTTTGCTTTTCATACTAATCCTACTTACCCTCTCAAATCCTTTCAAAATGTTGAACAGTTCTATTAGATCTTCCCTCCAACTTTGTTTTGCTCTAGATAATAGTCAGTTTTTCAAGTTTCTTTTGACTATACCCTCTCATCCCTCATATCATCCTAGTGAATCACTCTAGCAGCCTTTCCATTGCTGTGATATCCTTTCTGTAAGGGGATGTCTAAAACTGTAGACAATACTCCAACTGTGGTCACAGAATCATGGAATTGTAGAATTTTACAGCACAGAAGGAGGTCACGAAGGAGGTGCCTTCTCCAACCCTCTAAAAGTGCTATCCATTTACTCCATTCCCCTACTCTTCCTATATCTTTTAAATTAAATATTTATCTACTTCTCTTTTAAAAACTATTTTGGATTCTGCATCTATCATTTCATATCCTAACATCCCTCTATGTAAACAAAAAATCTTCTAACTTCTCCATTTAGTCTTCTAGTGATGATCTTAAATTTGCGCCCTCTTTGTTACTAGTTCACTGACCAGTGTAAATAATTTTACCATGTTTACCTTATCAAAACCTTTCATAATTTTGAACATCTCAATCAGATCTCCTCTTAACCTCTCTGTTCTAATAAAAAGCCCCAGTTTCTCTAACCTCCCCTCAACCTGTTATCTCTGGTATCATCTCAGTAAATCTGTTCTGTACCTTTTCCATGGCATTTACATCCTTTCTAAAGTAGGACATCCAAAACTGGATACAATATCCTAACTGCAGCTTAGCTAATTATTTATGTAGGTGTAACATTACCTCTTTGCTTTTAAATTCTATATTCCCATTTATAAATCCTAGGATTCCATTTTTTTAAATGTAAAGAATCTTACAACACCAGGTTATAGTCCAACAATTTTATTTGAAACAATTTTATTTTTTTAATAGCTTTATCAACTTGACCTCCCACTTTTAAAGATACATGTATCTGGATCTTTAAGTCTCTCTGCTGTTCCAATCCTTTTAAAGTTTTGCCATGTTTTCTCCCTTATTGTTCCTCCCAAAATATATCACCTCAAATTTATCTGCATTAAGTTTCATTCAACATCAATCTGCCCAATCTATGTTGCCCTTTAATTCTTTTCAGCCCTCTTTGCAGTTAACCGTACTCTGTACTTCCATGTCATCTGCAAATTTGATATTGTGTCCCACTACCTAAGTGCAGATCACCACTGTTTACTTCCCTCCAATTCAAACAGCACCAATAAACAGCTACTCTCTTTTTTATGCTTTAGCCAACTTCCTATCCATGCTGCTGCATTCCTGCACGTCATGGGCCTCAACTGATGCTCCCCACCCCCACCGCCCCCCCCCATCACCACATAGTAAAAAACTGTTTTTCCTTAAAAACTTAACAAAATCAAATACAACAACTTAGTGATTTAGCACCTCCAATATAATTTTAGGCCAAGTGCACCTAAGAACTGAACTTCCTCCAAAGCTGCACTCTACTGATCTCTCACAATCCACTGATCTCTCACTACTCAAGACTACTCTCTTGCTAGTAAACTGAAATTTAAGGGTTGGTTTTAACTCAGGATGGGAATTGAGGTGCGAGGGCCAAAGCAGGCAACGATCCTTCAAACCCCCCAGAGCGCGAGGTCCAGGAGATTTTAACTCCCGGGCCTCATTTGCATGCCTCCATACTGACTCCCGCCTTGCAAGGGAGGGTCTCCTGTGGCCATGATGATGCCTGCCACCAGCTTTTGCTGGCAGGTCCGAGACTCTGTGGTCCATAGTTAGCCTGCAGTTGAAGCGGCGTGTGTGTCCTGGTAACGTTATTGGAACTTGGCTTTGCCATTTAAATTAGGCCCCCGGTCCTATGGGGTGGGCGGCCTTTCCGTGCCTGATTTCACGGTGAGTTAATATGGTGTAGGGTGAGAACATGACAAGAACTTGACAGGAACTCCTCCCGCCAGCTTATCTCCCCACCTGCACCGTTCCCACTGGGCAAGCTGGCCTAAAGTCAACCCTTTATACTTCCAACTTTTACAATGGGCCAGTTGTCAAAGGAACAAACAGCCAATAAGCGAACAGCTAATCTGAGTATAGCATCTACTGACTGATGTGACCCATTACTGGCTCACATCAGTCCACAGGCACGAAGCAAACAAATAACTTATACGGTTTAAATAGTTCCTGTGTTTGGCTTAAACAATGTCAGATATAGATTCATTATCACTTCCTTGTTTTTGTATTCAATAAAACCGATTTTACAAAAACACACTCCCAATAATTTTCCGTCCCTTCTCTCTCACCAGGAGTGCTGTCGGTGCACAATTTGGTAATTACGGCCTTAATGTCCCTATATGCAAAACCCATAATCACATTTGTCTTTTTAATGGTTTTTCCACCTGCAATCCTGTTGTTAAAGATTTGTAAATATGTACTCTGAGGGTTAACTATGTGGCCTCATCACAGTGGCAGTAGGATTGCTATATTTCTCGTGTATAGCGTGCTTGAGGCATAGTGACCTGACATGGCCTGAGTTTGCAAAATCAGGTCATTTATATCATTAGAACACACTCCCTGCACACATTGGGGTCGAGTGTCAGCTCCTTTACGCCAGCGATATCAACACAATCCGGGCAGAATTGGCCGAATCAGCGCAAAAGACCGACTACTGTACACCAATGAAAGTAGTAAATGGTTCGGTATAGTTTTTTTAAGTCGTCTTCAGCGATTTTCAATCAGGTAGCTCACAGGTGGAGGAATGGACACTCTTATTAAAAATGCTTATTTTTTGTGATAAGCCCATTTTCAGCTGTATTAATGAAAGTGGACCAGGTTACCACATCAAGGAATAGCTTTTAATGGAAAATGATTACGTTCTATTACACTATCTGATTGCACTGGTCCATGGAAGATTTTACGTTTGTGGTTATGCAAATGATTTTTAAAGCAAAATTCAACTGTAACCCAACCAATGCAATTTCAGGCACATTTTGGGCATAATTTCCCAATTGCGCCCAAAGCGGAAAATCTACCCCATTGATTTTAAAGCTGCTGGGAAAATTTTAAGGGATTCAACCACTTAAAAGTAAATGAGTGTGTGTGTATGTGTGTGTGTGGGGGGGGGGGGGGGCGCAGGGAGGAGTAAATTCTTCCAGTCTTTTGGAAAGATTGAAAATAATTTAAAAATATTTGACAGCCTTTCCAATGATTAAAGGTGTGACAGGCCAAAAGCAAGGGATGGCAATTCCAACGTAGAGCCAGAAAAAGAAGCCTGTGGACAAGTGGCAGAACAGTATCGCACATATATTTGATGGCTGGTGAAGTGGATCTGATGCTGCTGTATGACTTGAGTGTTTGGTACTCCAAGGCACCCTCCCCACAAAACTGAAGTAGACCATGTCTGGCAGGAGAAGGTGGCTCGACTCAATGCTGTCTACAGTACTTTCGGGACCTAGGAACAGATGCAGGTCAAGGAACCTGGCAAGGTATGACTACACAACAGTACCTTGTACCAGGTCAATGGTTCAAAATATTACCCGCCAACCTACTATTTGTGTATTGCTCACCAATGCCAAGTGCTTACACAACCGTATGTCTCTTTCATTGTATTGTATACCAATACTTCAGCAGGGCAAATATTCAAACTGAAATCTGGCACACCCTCGTCTTCTAATGTCTTCACACATCAAATCATTATTCTATATAATAACACCTGATGTACATGACAGACATCAGGTTGGGTACATGGCAACCACTGCTGACCTTTTGTACTTTGGGGAATACACCAGTGTGGTTACATTGATTATAAAATGTGCTGGCCATGCAGACCAACACATCAGTCAACTGTTTGATATATGATCGGGCAGCACACTAGCCGATATTGCAATGTCCACTGAAAATGAACCACAGGAGTAACATTTGAGGACAGTGGTGATCTTGCCAAGCACTGACAATGCTGTCTCTATGTTGCAATTTGGCTACAGGTATTCATGCTGCAGATGCTCCAGTGTAAAGTGGTGCGAGAGCAGAGCGGAGGCCCAGTGTAAAGTGGTGCGAGAGCAGAGCGGAGGCCCAGTGTAAAGTGGTGCGAGAGCAGAGCGGAGGGCCAGTGTAAAGTGGTGCGAGAGCAGAGCGGAGGGCCAGTGTAAAGTGGTGCGAGAGCAGAGCGGAGGCCCAGTGTAAAGTGGTGCGAGAGCAGAGCGGAGGGCCAGTGTAAAGTGGTGCGAGAGCAGAGCGGAGGCCCAGTGTAAAGTGGTGCGAGAGCAGAGCGGAGGCCCAGTGTAAAGTGGTGCGAGAGCAGAGCGGAGGGCCAGTGTAAAGTGGTGCGAGAGCAGAGCGGAGGGCCAGTGTAAAGTGGTGCGAGAGCAGAGCGGAGGCCCAGTGTAAAGTGGTGCGAGAGCAGAGCGGAGGCCCAGTGTAAAGTGGTGCGAGAGCAGAGTGGAGGGCCAGAGTAAAGTGGTGCGAGAGCAGAGCGGAGGGCCAGTGTAAAGTGGTGCGAGAGCAGAGCGGAGGCCCAGTGTAAAGTGGTGCGAGAGCAGAGCGGAGGGCCAGTGTAAAGTGGTGCGACAGCAGAGCGGAGGGCCACTGTAAAGTGGTGCGAGAGCAGAGCGGAGGGCCAGTGTAAAGTGGTGCGAGAGCAGAGCGGAGGGCCACTGTAAAGTGGTGCGAGAGCAGAGTGGAGGGCCAGTGTAAAGTGGTGCGAGAGCAGAGCGGAGGGCCAGTGTAAAGTGGTGCGAGAGCAGAGCGGAGGGCCAGTGTAAAGTGGTGCGAGAGCAGAGCGGAGGGTCAGTGTAAAGTGGTGCGAGAGCAGAGCGGAGGGCCACTGTAAAGTGGTGCGAGAGCAGAGCGGAGGGCCAGTGTAAAGTGGTGCGAGAGCAGAGTGGAGGGCCACTGTAAAGTGGTGCGAGAGCAGAGCGGAGGGCCAGTGTAAAGTGGTGCGAGAGCAGAGCGGAGGGCCAGTGTAAAGTGGTGCGAGAGCAGAGCGGAGGGCCAGTGTAAAGTGGTGCGAGAGCAGAGCGGAGGGCCAGTGTAAAGTGGTGCGAGAGCAGAGTGGAGGCCCAGTGTAAAGTGGTGCGAGAGCAGAGCGGAGGGCCAGTGTAAAGTGGTGCGAGAGCAGAGCGGAGGCCCAGTGTAAAGTGGTGCGAGAGCAGAGCGGAGGGCCAGTGTAAAGTGGTGCGAGAGCAGAGCGGAGGCCCAGTGTAAAGTGGTGCGAGAGCAGAGTGGAGGGCCAGAGTAAAGTGGTGCGAGAGCAGAGCGGAGGGCCAGTGTAAAGTGGTGCGAGAGCAGAGCGGAGGCCCAGTGTAAAGTGGTGCGAGAGCAGAGCGGAGGGCCAGTGTAAAGTGGTGCGAGAGCAGAGCGGAGGGCCACTGTAAAGTGGTGCGAGAGCAGAGCGGAGGGCCAGTGTAAAGTGGTGCGAGAGCAGAGCGGAGGGCCAGTGTAAAGTGGTGCGAGAGCAGAGCGGAGGGCCAGTGTAAAGTGGTGCGAGAGCAGAGCGGAGGGCCAGTGTAAAGTGGTGCAAGAGCAGAGCGGAGGGCCAGTGTAAAGTGGTGCGAGAGCAGAGCGGAGGGTCAGTGTAAAGTGGTGCGAGAGCAGAGCGGAGGGCCACTGTAAAGTGGTGCGAGAGCAGAGCGGAGGGCCAGTGTAAAGTGGTGCGAGAGCAGAGTGGAGGGCCAGTGTAAAGTGGTGCGAGAGCAGAGCGGAGGGCCAGTGTAAAGTGGTGCGAGAGCAGAGCGGAGGCCCAGTGTAAAGTGGTGCGAGAGCAGAGCGGAGGGCCAGTGTAAAGTGGTGCGAGAGCAGAGCGGAGGCCCAGTGTAAAGTGGTGCGAGAGCAGAGCGGAGGCCCAGTGTAAAGTGGTGCGAGAGCAGAGTGGAGGGCCAGAGTAAAGTGGTGCGAGAGCAGAGCGGAGGGCCAGTGTAAAGTGGTGCGAGAGCAGAGCGGAGGCCCAGTGTAAAGTGGTGCGAGAGCAGAGCGGAGGGCCAGTGTAAAGTGGTGCGACAGCAGAGCGGAGGGCCACTGTAAAGTGGTGCGAGAGCAGAGCGGAGGGCCAGTGTAAAGTGGTGCGAGAGCAGAGCGGAGGGCCACTGTAAAGTGGTGCGAGAGCAGAGTGGAGGGCCAGTGTAAAGTGGTGCGAGAGCAGAGCGGAGGGCCACTGTAAAGTGGTGCGAGAGCAGAGCGGAGGGCCAGTGTAAAGTGGTGCGAGAGCAGAGTGGAGGGCCACTGTAAAGTGGTGCGAGAGCAGAGCGGAGGGCCAGTGTAAAGTGGTGCGAGAGCAGAGCGGAGGGCCAGTGTAAAGTGGTGCGAGAGCAGAGCGGAGGGCCAGTATAAAGTGGTGCGAGAGCAGAGTGGAGGGCCAGTGTAAAGTGGTGCGAGAGCAGAGCGGAGGGCCAGTGTAAAGTGGTGCGAGAGCAGAGCGGAGGCCCAGTGTAAAGTGGTGCGAGAGCAGAGCGGAGGGCCAGTGTAAAGTGGTGCGAGAGCAGAGTGGAGGCCCAGTGTAAAGTGGTGCGAGAGCAGAGCGGAGGGCCAGTGTAAAGTGGTGCGAGAGCAGAGTGGAGGGCCAGTGTAAAGTGGTGCGAGAGCAGAGCGGAGGCCCAGTGTAAAGTGGTGCGAGAGCAGAGTGGAGGGCCAGTGTAAAGTGGTGCGAGAGCAGAGCGGAGGGCCAGTGTAAAGTGGTGCGAGAGCAGAGTGGAGGGCCAGTGTAAAGTGGTGCGAGAGCAGAGCGGAGGGCCAGTGTAAAGTGGTGCGAGAGCAGAGCGGAGGCCCAGTGTAAAGTGGTACGAGAGCAGAGCGGAGGCCCAGTGTAAAGTGGTGCGAGAGCAGAGCGGAGGGCCAGTGTAAAGTGGTACGAGAGCAGAGCGGAGGCCCAGTGTAAAGTGGTGCGAGAGCAGAGAGGAGGCCCAGTGTAAAGTGGTGCGAGAGCAGAGTGGAGGGCCAGTGTAAAGTGGTGCGAGAGCAGAGCGGAGGGCCAGTGTAAAGTGGTACGAGAGCAGAGCGGAGGGTCAGTGTAAAGTGGTGCGAGAGCAGAGCGGAGGCCCAGTGTAAAGTGGTGCGAGAGCAGAGTGGAGGGCCAGTGTAAAGTGGTGCGAGAGCAGAGCGGAGGGCCAGTGTAAAGTGGTGCGAGAGCAGAGCGGAGGGCCAGTGTAAAGTGGTGCGAGAGCAGAGCGGAGGCCCAGTGTAAAGTGGTGCGAGAGCAGAGTGGAGGGCCAGTGTAAAGTGGTGCGAGAGCAGAGCGGAGGCCCAGTGTAAAGTGGTACGAGAGCAGAGCGGAAGGCCAGTGTAAAGTGGTGCGACAGCAGAGCGGAGAGTCTGAAACGGACAGAGAAAAAAAATCAAAAGGTAATGTCACAACACAAGGGGGATTGATGGAGTAAGTTACAGATAAGTATTTAGTTTATTGGTTAGTGTTTTTTGGTGGTTAGTGTTAAGTAGTGGTAGCTATTAGTTTATTGGTCAGTGTTTTTATTGGTTAGTGTTTTCAATGGTTGTTTTTAGTGGCTAGAGTTTTAATGTTTTAGTGTTAGCTAATCTGTTAAATTTAGTATGCACTCTATAATATTAATTGTAGTTGGTTATCGTTGATTGAGAAAAGCTATCTTAAAAAAGGGTAAGTAAATAAAGAAATAATAAATAGGAGTTAAAGGGTACTAAGATAAAACATATAAATAACATAAGAGGCATATATATAATATAAGTAGACCCTAAATAGAATGGGGGGACAGCTGAAACCCGTTGCCTGCAATTCCTGTGTCACGTGGGAACTCCAGGACACTTCAGGTGTCTTGGGTGACCATGTGTGCAGGAAGTGCCTCTGGTTGCTCGAGTTCGAGCTCAGAGTTTCTGAGCTTGAGGAGCAGCTGGAATCACTGCTGGGCGTATGGGAGGCTGAAAATTTCCTGGATCATACGTTCCAGGAGGTGGTCATCCCACAGCCACAGAGAGTTCAGGACAGTAAGTGGATGGCCATCCGGCAGGGCAGGAAGAGGCAGGAAGTGTAGGAATCCTTTGGGAGTGTGTCGTTCAGTAACTGGTTTTCAGTATTGAATACCAGTGAGGGTGATGACACCTCGAAGGAGTGCAGTTTGGAGCATGGCACCATGGGGCAAAGGACTGCACAGGGGCCATAGCGAAGGGTAGGAATGTAGTGGTTACAGGGGATTAAATAGTCAGGGGGTTAGACAGGCATTTCTGCAACTGCCGATGTGAGTCCTGCATGTGTTAGTTCCCTGGTGCCAGGGTAAAGGACATCACTGAGAGGGTGCAGAACATTTTGAGGGGGGGAAGGGGAACGGCCAGAAGTCATGGTCCATGTGGGAACCAATGACATTGGAAGGAAAAGGATTGAGGTCCTACAGTCAGAGTTTCAGGAACTCGGGAGG
Organism: Heptranchias perlo; assembly: GCF_035084215.1. NCBI lineage: Eukaryota > Metazoa > Chordata > Chondrichthyes > Hexanchiformes > Hexanchidae > Heptranchias > Heptranchias perlo. Next base: position 119,240,859 of record NC_090325.1, read on the forward strand.
AAGTTAAAAAGCAGGACCTCAAAGGTGGTAATCTCTGGATTAATCCCAGTGCCTTGCGCTAGCTAGTATAGGAATAGTAGGATAAGGCAAGTAGATGCACGGCTAGAGAAATGGTGCAGAAGGGAGGGCTTCCAATTCCTGGGGCATTGGGACCAGTTCTGGGGCAGGAGAGATCCGTTCAAGATGGATGGGTTGCACCTCAGCAGAGCTGGGACCAATATCCTCGCGGTAAGGTTAACTAGTGCTATAGGGGAGGGTTTAAGCTAATTTGGCAAGGGGACGGGCACCAGATTGAAATATTAGAGAGGAGAAATAAGGTGCACAAAGGACTGGGAGAGACAAATAGCACTAGAGTAAAGAATAGTTCAGAAATAGGAGGGACCAAAGAGGTGGAAATGCAAGACAGTCTAAGATGAGATTGGAGTGCATGTGCATAAATGCACTTAAAATGGTAAATAAGGTTGGTGAGCTTCAGTCACAAGTCGGCACGTGAGACTATAATATATTGGCAATACAGAGATGTGGCTCAAAGAAGGGGAGGATTGGGTACTTAATATTCCTGGCTTCAAGGTATTTAGGAAAGATAGGGAAAGAAAAAAAGGTGGAGGGTGGCAGTATTGATCAGAGAAACTATTATAGCACTGGAAAGGGATGATGTAGTGAGGGGTCAAAGACAGAATCTATTTGATTAGAATTAAGGAACAATAGAGGAGCTATTACACTACTATAGGCCACCAAATAGTAGGAAGGAGATAGAGGAGCAAATTTGCAGGCAAATTACAGAAAGATGAAAAAACTATAGAGTAGTGATAATGGGGGACTTCAATTATCCCAATTTAGACTGGGATAGTAATAGTGTAAGGGGGCAAAGATGGGGAGGAATTCCTGAATTTTGTATAAGAGAACTTTCATGATCATTGTGTTCCAGCCCAATGAAGGATGCAGTGCTGGATCTAGTTCTGGGGAATGAAGTGGGGCAAATGGAGCATGTTTCAGTGGGGGAGCTTTTGGGACACAGTGATCATAATATCGTTAGGTTTAGAATAGTTATGGAAAAGGACAAGGAACAATCAAATGTGAAAATGCTTAACTGGAAGAGGACTAGTTTCAGTGAGTTAAAAAGGGATCTTGCCTAGGTGGATTGGAATCATAAATTGGTCAGCAAAACAGGAACAAAAATGGGAATACAGAAGTCTTTTATAAAGATATAAATAGTGAAAAGGTAGTCAAAGGAAGGTGGGGCTGATTAGGGACAAAAAAGGAGATCTTCTTGTGGAGGCAGAGGGCATGGCTGAAGAACTAAATGATTACTTTGCATCTGTCTTCACAGAGAAAAGGATGCAGCCGTTGCAGCAGTAAAGGAGGAGGTAATAGTGATATTGGATAGGATAAAAATAGATAAAGAGGAGGTACTTAAAAGGTCGGCAGTACTCAAAGTAAAAAAGTCACCTGGTCCAGATGGGATGCATCCTAGATTACTGAGGGAAGTAAGGGTGGAAATTGTGGAGGCTCTGACCACAATCTTCCAATCCTCTTTAGATATGGGGACGGTGCCAGAAGACTGGAGGATTGTAAATGTTACACCCCTGTTCAAAAAAGGGCAGAGGGATAAACCCAGCAATTACAGGCCAGCCAGCCTTATGTCGGTGGTGGGGAAACTTTTAGAAACAATAATACGGGACAAAATGAATTGGTACTTGGAAAAGTATGGGCTAATAAATGAAATTCAGCACAGATTTGTTAAAGGAAAATCGTGTTTGACTAAGTTGAAGGAGTTCTTTGATGAAGTAACGGAGAAGGTTGATGATGTTGTGTAAATGGAGTTTCAAAAGGCATCTGATAAAGTGCCACATAACAGACTTGTCAGCAAAATTAAAGCCCATAGGATTAAAGGGACAGTGGCAGCATGGATACAAAATTAGCTAGGGGAGGGAAAGCAGAAAGTAGTGGTGAACGGTTGTTTTTCAGACTGGAGGGAAATACACAGTGGTGTTCCCCAGGGGTCGGTATTAGGAGCACTGCTCTTTTTGATATATATTAATGACCTGGACATGGGTATAATTTCAAAGTTTTCAGATGATATGAAACTCGGAAATGTAGTAAACAATGTTGAGGATAGTGACAGACTTCAGGAGGATGTAGACAAACTGGTGAAATAGGCAGACACGTAACAGATGCAATATAATGCTGAGAAGTGTGAAGTGATACATTTTGGTAGGAAGAATGAGGAGAGGCAATATAAACTAAATGGTACAATTTTAAAGGGAATGTAGGAACAGAGAGTCCTGGGGCTGTATGTACCAAATCTTTGAAGGTGGCAGGACAAGTTGAGAAGGCCGTTAAAAAGCATTTGGGACCCTTGGCTTTATTAGTAGAGGCATAGAGTACAAAAGCAAGGAAGTTATGCTAAACCTTTATAAAACACTGGTAAGGCCTCAGCTGGAGTATTGTGTTCAATTCTGGACACGACACTTTAAGAAGGATGTGAAGGCCTTAGAGAGGGTGAAATAGAGATTTACTAGAATGGTATCAGGGATGAGGGACTTCAGTTACGTGGAGAGACTGGAGAAGCTGGGGTAGTTCTCCTTAGAACAGAAAAGGTTAAGGGGAGATTTGATAGAGGTGTTCAAAATCATGAATGGTTTTGATCGAGTAAATCAGGAAAAACTGTTTCTGGTGGCAGAAGGGTCGGTAACCAGAGGTCACAGATTTATGTTGATTGGCAAATGAACCAGAGGCGACACAAGGAAACATTTTTTGACGCAGCGAGTTGTCATGATCTGGAATGTACAGCCTGAAAGTGTGGATGAAACAGAATCACTAGTAACTTTCAAAAGGGAATTGGATAAATAATTGAAGGGAAAAAATTTACGGAGCTATGGGGAAAGAGCAGGGGAGTCGAACTAATTGGATAGCTCCTTCAAAGAGCCAGCACAGGCACAATGGGCTGAATGGCCTCCTTCTGTGCTGTACCATACTATGCGGAGCAAGATGGGGCAGTTTTCCTTTGAGCCACTGGCACCTAGATTTAGCAAATTCTGCAAATATGCAGTGCTCTCATGACCTAATAGAGGTCATTAAAATTATGAACCGGTTTAATAGGGTAGATGTAGGAAAAATGTTTCCACTTGTGGGGGATTCCAAAACTAGGGAACACAAATATAAGGTAGTCACTAAACATCCAATAAAGAAATCAGGGAAACTTCTTTACCCAGAGACCGGTTAGAATGTGGAACTTGATACTACATGGAGTAGTTGAGACGAATATCATAGATGCATTTAAGGGGAAGCCAGATAAGTACATGAGGGAGAAAGGAATAGAAGGATATGCAGATAGGGTTAGATGAAGTAGGGTGGGAGGAGGCTCGTGTGGAACATAAACACATGGCATAGACCAGTTGGACCAAATGGACTGTTCCTGTGCTGCAATTTCTATGTAATTCTATGATCTGGAGCTTTCTGATTTCCCTGATATGCCTTCTCTCATCTTGTTTTACTTCAACCATAAATTAGTAATTCCAGCAAATTGCAGCCAAGTTTGCAGTACTCTCATGATCCTTTGTGTGCTTAGAGAGCTGATTTCGGCAGATTCAGCAAGGTCACCTCATTATGAT